>NC_036846.1:8059479-8183901 GCF_002910315.2 Salvelinus sp. IW2-2015
AACCCTACTTAAGTCTCAGAGCAAGTGACGTAACTGATTGAAATGCTAGTAGCGCGTACCCGCTAACTAGCTAGCCATTTCACATCCGTTACACTTGTCACTGCGATTCGGTCAGTGGGTAGCCAGTCTCTGAATTGAGATTTTAGGAGGCTGACAGTGAGGTCAGTGCAGTCTTTCATGATACCGGGGTAAGGACAGGGTCTGAAGTGCCTCAGTATAACTGGAGTATCCTCCTAGGACGGTGCGGCACACTCTTTTCTGAATAATCTCCAGGTCATCAGACTAAGCCTGGGTCAGTGAGCTGTGCCAAGCAGAAGCAGCATACTCCAGGGTGTGGCATATGTAGCCGGTGTAAATGCTCACCAGGTCATCCTGTGGCACATGGAACCTTTTAAGGCGATGGAGGATAAAACATTTTCTGTTGCTCTTGGTTACCATAGTAACAACCTGCTCACCCCATTGTAAGTCCTTCTGTAACTTTACCTCTAAAATCTTCACACTATCACACACTTTGAAATCCTGACCCTCGATCCGGAGAGAGCATGGGACAGGTGGATTTCTTGTGAAGGTCACTGTGCACTTGGCAGGGTTCAGTAACATTTTGCTTGCATGAACCCACGTGTCGAAGTTGTTCAGGGCTGCTGTGGTGTGCTGATGTTTCCTATTGTACACGGGTTGACCAGATATAGATTGTCAACATATTTCCACCTGCTGTCGACATCCAGGGCTGCACCGTTAATGACCRCAAGGAAGATGAGAGGGCCCAGAAGAGTTCCCGTCAGCTCCTACCAGTCTGAGAGGCTGTCTTGGCAGTGTACCTGTTGTTTTTTTGGATGGTCATAAAACTGCAGAGCCATGCTGTGAGGGCAGGTCTGACACCCAGTTGGATTAGGCGTTCAATGGGGATGGTGTGGTCGATTTTGTCAAAGGCCTTGGAGAAGTCAGTGGTGATTAGGGCTGTTACCGCCACACTAGCTGTCACGTGGTGACTGCAGTCAAATTACAGATAATCATTTAGTCACGGTAACTAGGCTTCTCCAAAACTGGGCTCTGATGCTGCTGATGGTCATTAGTAGCCTACCAAACTTGCTAACTGCCAGTCGCTAATGGCCTGGTACTCAGCGATCTATTGTCCCGCTAATCACTCTGACATCAATGTAAATGCAATAGAAAATCACATCAAACACTTCATGAGAGCACATGAGCTCATGTTGCGCAACATTTCTATAGGCTATGAAATTGCTTGAGAAAACTGAGTTTTGATGGCCTCTATTAAAAAGAGGGGGCTCCCATCAGATTTCTATAGGCTAGGCCTACTATATTTATTTATCAGCTTTCCTAATATTAAGCACACTGCTTTGCTTTACAACAGGAGTAGCCTACCTGGCAAGAAAGAAAATGAACTGTGGTAAGAGCGTCCTCCATTCGCTATTTGCATATGATGCTAAATGACTTAAAATATGATGACATGTATTTTTTCCCCCTACCCCTTTTCCGACAGGTGCATGATAATGGTCCATTCTAAATCAAAACTAATTCCACACATATATTATTTAGTATATGTAAAGACAACATTAAATTAAGAATAGTCTGATGAGTGACAATATGATCCCTTGTGAACGATATATTATCACTTGTGAATGATATATTATCACTTGTGAATGATGCCCAGCGTGTGCAGAAAGGTAAGAAACAGACTTTTTTTGCGACTTTAAAAAAATCATTGTCATAGTAGATCTATACGTCATATTCATGTTTGTATCACARCTGAAGTGGCCAAATAACTCCAAAAGGTACCCTACAGACCTAGAACCCTAGGAACACGGTTAGAGAGCACATAAATAGTGAATATGCGCAGTTAGGATATTGCCAATAAGATAGGCTATACTGTTGTTCATTCAATTAGGCAGAGATTTTTGATAACTAAAAGACAGATTAGTCTTTTCATTGTCTTCTCTTTACAGCAATAGCCATTTGCTTTCCAAACTATGTATTCCTGCGATTGTATTTTGAAATATTGCGATATGCCTGGCTTGGCCTCTCTACCTTCCACAGATAGTCGCAAATCAACAATAATCTGCCCAAAATGTGCGCGCTGCCTTTCCACAATTTAAAAGCTAAATGATCCTCTGGCCAAATCATGCTTTAGTAGCCTATTTTGTATAATTGTATTTATTTCTGTAGAGACAGGAGTAGGCTAATTAGGCTATATAATTGTGTTAATTTAATTCAGGTTACTTTAGGAAAAGCTTAGCTGCCTATGCTTGCATATTAAAAATGTATCCTCAAAACATTTTAGTCTAACGTTTGTTTAACAACTAAAGTTGCATAAATAACTCTAAATTAAGCATATAGGAGGACCGTTTGGGGAAAATATCCTTTCTATTTTATTCAGCTATGTTCAATTGTATACTTCATATTATAAAATTATATAAAATAATGCCACGGAATTCTAAGCAAATCTTGTCTGCTAAATTAACTAGTGTAGCCCACAGCCATACGGCATAGACAGATCAAGGCCTAACATAAGAACAACTCCTGAAATAGGCTACATTTTCATCATATATATATATATATTTTTTTTTTTAGACCTGTCTAAAATAAATAATGGACTTATTGTGATAATGTAGCCTATATTAAATATATTTATTTGACTTCTTAAATTGTMGATGTTTCAAAGGTCTGCATCAGTGGCTTATCGGCTATGTGTGGAAGCCAGGAGATGCTAAACGTGTTTATGTTAATTAACGGTCAATTACTGGTTGCTGGTTTCAATACCCAAGCCGGCAAGGTGAAAAATCTRTCAATGTGCCCTTGAGCAAGGCACTTAACCCYAATTTGCTCCAGGGGTGCCAAACTACTATGGCTGACCCTGTAAAACAACACATTTCACTGCAACTTTCCAGAGTGAGACAATAAAAACATAATGTTTCGATTTCGATTAAATAGCACCCGAGGTCTTGTTTAACATGTCTTGTTCCCTAAAGGCTACAAAAAGAAGAACCAAAAGAGGGACACAAACACACTGTTTCTTGTATTAAACTATCATCAGAATAAGGAAACTGACCCTTGGTGGCATGTCAGAATGGGGACAGGGGTCAGAGAAGAACATGTTGCCCATGACTCCTTAATGTTTATCATTGTGGGCAGTCAAACTGTACCTGACTGACAAGGTGATACAATCAGCAGCACTTTTATAGATAGAAATCACACTAACTGTCTGGTTTCTAGGAACCTTGTTTTCCATCTATAAACGTTACAAAAGATGCCTTTGATCGTGCAATATCTCCCTTTTTGAATTCAATTCATGATCTAATCTGACCATGTTGCAAGGACGTTAATGATAGAGTTCCCTGACACTGGTGCTAAGGTGTGGAATTGGAAGTGACCTTTATAAAACTATGATTCAGAGAAAAGTGATACTAATAAATGACTACCATTTTAAGATTGAGGGCCCAAAATCCTCTCTTTGATGGCAGTTAGTTTTGAAACATATCACCAGGCTACAACTAGAGGTAGGTCAACAGGGACAAGCAACAACATGCCTCCATCTACGCTTATCACTTTCTTTCTGATCTTCTGCTTTCCCCCCTACGCTTTGGTTCTCGGCACTGTGCATGTCAGTGATTAAGTCACCTGGATTTGGTCTTTAATGGAGAAAAACAAGAATGTGCCTAGTGCCCATTTGTTCTTACCCGTATGGGTTTGAGGAAGTCCAGGTTGTGGAGAAAGTGTCTTTCTGCCTGGTTGAGCCAGGAGCCTGGTGACACGCAGAGGATCTTCTGGACCAGACTGGACACCTTGCTGTCTGTGATGGTCACAAAGTCCTCTACTCTGGTGCCGTTGCTGCTGCACAAGTCCCTCAGGTGGACACCGAAGCCTTTGACCAGCACCTGGAGATGGAGAAAGGTCAGTGTGTAATGTAGCAATGACCCAGTATTTCTTCAGAGTCGAGAAGAACGTCTAGTATTGAACATTCTCCAAGTTACATTACTAGTCCAGAGGGGTATCCCTGCTTCATCACATTAATAGCTAGCATTTCAATGGCCATAACGAATAGATATGGTGACAGMGGACACAYTTGTTTAACGCCTCTTGACAATTCAAAACTCTGTGATGTAGCCGCTATTTACTATTTTACACATGGGGTTGCTATATATTACTTTTACCCATTTTAAAAGAGAATTACCGAAATGTTTAAAAAATCCTGGCATTTATAAATAAAATCCAATCTTACTTTTTCAACAGTTCATAATCCTCTATAAATACCAGGCCTGGCGTTTTATATGTTTCCTGTTGTTCTATCATTTGTAATAGTTGTTGTATATGATCTCAAATGTAACGTCCATGTAAAAAACCTCTCTGATCAGGATGAACAATACTGGTAAAACTTTTTTAATTCTGAGTGCTATGCATTTCACTAGTATTGACTGACGAATAGACTGACGAGTTTCAGAAGAAAGTTATTTTGTTTCTGGCCATTTTGAGCCTGTAATCAAACCCACAAATGCTGATGCTCCAAATACTCAACTAATCTAAAGAAGGCCAGTTTTATTGCTTCTTTAATAAGCACAACAGTTTTCAGCTGTGCTAACATAATTGCAAAAGGGTTTTCTAATGATCATGTAGCCTTTTAAAATGATAAACTTGGATTAGCTAACACAATGTGCCATTGGAACACAGGAGTGATGGTTGCTGATAAGGGGCCTCTATGTAGATATTCCATAAAAAATTCTCATCAAAAAGAGGTTTTTAGAAATGTTAGCAAATGTATTAAAAATAAAAAACAAAAGGCCTCCAGGGTGGCGCAGTGGTCTAGGGCACTGCATCGCAGCGCTAGCTGTGCCACCAGAGACTCTGGGTTCGCGCCCAGGCTCTGTCGCAGCCGGCCGCGACCGGGAGGTCCGTGGGGCGACGCACAATTGGCCTAGCGTCRCCCGGGTTAGTGAGGATTTGGCCGGTAGGGATATCCTTGTCTCATCGCGCACCAGCGACTCCCGTGGCGGGCCGGGCGCAGTGCGCGCTAACCAAGGTAGCCAGGTGCACGGTGTTTCCTCCGACACATTGGTGCGGCTGGCTTCCGGGTTGGAGGAGCGCTGGATACCACGCAATTGGGGAGAAAAGGGGGTAAAAAAAAACAAAAAACAGAAATACCTTATTTACATAAGTATTCAGACCCTTTGCTATGAGACTTGAAATTGAGCTCAGGTGCATCCTGTTTCCATTGATCTTCCTGGAGATGTCTCTACAACTTGATAGGAGTCCACCTGTGGTAAATTCAATTGATTGGACATGATTTGGAAAGGCACACACCTGTCTATATAAATAAGGTCCCAAAGTTGACAGTGCATGTCAGAGCAAAAACCAATCCCTGAGGTCAAAGGAATTGTCTGTAGAGCTCCGAGACAGGATTGTGTTGAGGCACAGATCTGGGGAAGGGTACCAAAACATTTCTTCAGAATTRAACATCCCCATGAACACAGTGGCCTCCATCATTCTTAAATGGAAGATCCACCAAGACTCTTCCTAGAGCTGGACGCCTGGCCAAACAGAGCAATCGGGGGAGAAGGGCCTTGGTCAGGGAGGTGACCAAGAACCCGATGGTCACACACCCGATGGTCGCCCAGAGTTCCTCTGTGGATATGGGAGAACCTTCCAGAAGGACAACCATCTCTGCAGCACTCCACCTATCACGCCTTTATGGTAGAGCGGCCAAATGGAAGCCACTTCTCAGTTAAAGGCACATGACAGCCCGCTTGGAGTTTGCCAAAAGGCACCTAAAGGACTCTCAGACCATGAGAAACAAGATTCTCCAAATATCCACTATTTCTAATGTGTCCATAATATTTGTGATTTCCTTAATTAAGGGCAYGGTGATGATAGTTTGTAGAGTGATTTCCTTTACGGTCCATTGAGGTACTTAACACTGTGTTATAGTCTCCCACCATAATGATTTGATCGTTTGTTGCCTGTAATTTCAATAAATTGGTATAAATATTTTCAAAAATGTATGGATCATCCTGATTTGGACCATATAGATTAATGAGCCAAATCTGTTTTTCATCCACTTTCATATACAAAAGGATCCAACTTCCTTGCGAATCATTCCTGACT
Source organism: Salvelinus sp. IW2-2015 (assembly GCF_002910315.2). NCBI lineage: Eukaryota > Metazoa > Chordata > Actinopteri > Salmoniformes > Salmonidae > Salvelinus > Salvelinus sp. IW2-2015. The sequence goes on from NC_036846.1 coordinate 8,065,594, forward strand.
ATTTGAAAATTCAGATGAACATTTTTGTTAATTAATATCATCACAATATCATTGAGTTCTTTTGTCCATGACAGAAAATTATTTCACCACCCCATTCCTTTTTCCACACAACTTCATCTAAAGATATAGAGTGACTTTCCTGTAAACAGTATATGTTATATTCCTTTTCTTTTAGCCACGTAAAGACTGATCTTCTTTTTTTATAATCTGCTAAACCATTACAATTATAACTAGCTATACTTATTTCACTATTACCATATCTACATACTATTCTCAGTCTAAATTGACCATAATTAGTGCCTATAAAGTTACTGCCATAAGAGGTATTATGACAGTCAAAATGAGAGATCTCAAATGTCTGATGTTTAGAATTCAAGAAACAGGTTCTAGCAATATTTGTTTTATTCCCTTACCTGTTTGCCTGCACGCCAATGCCACAGATGTTAGAAAATTTAGTCAAGATATTATGTGTGTAGTAAATCTGAGTAGGTTGATGTGTGTGTTAATGGATGTGATTTAGTGAGAGTGTGTATGATGTCTGGATAAGAGTAATACTATAATGTGTGATGTCCAAATAAATAATAACCCAGACAATTTGTATGGTTGAGTGTCTGTGTGTAACATGAAGTGAGTATATCCTTAATATTCAGAATGATAATTGTAACCCATATCGCATCACCATCATAGTTGCATTATAAATACATTGAACATAATTTTCATAGAAAAACACATCCCAGAGACGGCTTTACTACAGTACAAATGTATCCCGTACAATATGTTATTATTCCCCAACTTCCCTGTTCTGATATCTTCCCATTGCTTGTTGTTAACATATATAAACATGTAGACAGAGACAAACAAAAGATAGACAAACAAAAAATTCAATTAAATCATAGAAAAGTTCTCAACAACAGAGAGCGGGGAGAGAGGGGGAGGAGAGAAAGAGAGAACGAGAGAGATCAAGTGTGTGTATGTATGTGTCCGTATGTGTAAGCGAGCGTGTAATTGAGAGCGTGTGTGCTCATGTCAACTTCATAGTGTTCAGATATTTTTACAGTCCCTATAGTTTTTCTTCGTAACATGGTATTGTGGAGCTGTCTTGGAAGAGCTGTTCGTCTTTAAAGAGTTTGTCCACAATGAGAAAGGCATGCTTACCCCTCTCACTCTGTTGCCTCTGTACAGGATACAGACTCTTGCCACGTTCATTTATCTCCCGGGGAAATTGGTAAATGAGACCTTTCATTGGTAGTGTTCAAATTTTGCGATGACAGGTCAGGGACCCTTGGTCTTGTCACTCCGAGCTCCAAGTCTGTGCATTCGGTGGAAAGCCACCTTGTTTATAGTCTCTACAGGAAGTTTCAAGGCGGATTGCAGTGAAGTTTATGTCACTGAAATAAAGAGACACTACTGACCTGCTCTGTGTTTGCTGCTACCTGCAACAAATGGACAACATGGGACCTGATCTGCTGGGAGACTAGGAGGGAAATAATGGACAACATGGGACCTGATCTGCTGGGAGACTAGGAGGGAAATAATGGACAACATGTGACCTAATCTGCTGGGAGGCTAGGAGGGAAATAATGGACAACATGTGACCTAATCTGCTGGGAGGCTAGGAGGGAAATAATGGACAAACAGGTGACCTAATCTGCTGGAGGCTAGGAGAAATAATGGACAACATGGACCTAATCTGCTGGGAGGCTAGGTGGGAAATAATGGACAACAATGGGACCTAATCTGCTGGGAGGCTAGGAGGGAAATAATGGACAACATGGACCTAATCTGCTGGGAGGCTAGGTGGAAATAATGGACCAACATGGGACCTAATCTGCTGGGAGGCTAGGTGGGAAATAATGGACAACATGGGACCTAATCTGCTGGGAGGCTAGGTGGGAAATAATGGGCCATGGGCAAGTTGAAGAACTACTACACTGCTTTTCATGGTGTCCAGGATGTGGTGAACTGATCCTAGTAATATGCCTCATAATATTCCTCATGGGGTGGCAGGTAGCCTACTGGTTAAGAGCATTGGGCCAGTAACCGAAAGGATGCTGGTTCAAATTCCAGAGCCAAATAGGTGAAAAATCTGTTGAGCAAGGTACCTAGCCCTAATTGCTCCTGTAAATTGATCTGAATAAGAGCATCTGCTAAATGACTCAAATGTATATGTCATAGAACTTTGGGAAGGTGGTATTTTTCCTCTTACCTTTTCCAAGTTCACGTCGGCCTCAATGATCTGGCGCACAGCGTGTTCCGAGAAGGAAGCGTTTCGCAGAAGGAAAGTGGACAGGGTCTCATTGTTGTGGAGGAAATCCTTCAGCTTGAATCCTGTGGGAAACAAACACAACAACTTGTTCAAAMCAGCTCTCTCCTATACCCTGACATTACTAGATGTGTGTGTGGGTGTACGGAATTGTCTTATTTTAGTAGACTTATTTAGCAAATGTTGGTTGATCCTTCTGCCAAATTATACTATTTTCCGTAATCGTGGGTACTGTATTAGCTTTCAACCTCATTAAATCGTTGTCATGGAGCATGTGCTTGCTTGCTAGTTACTCAGGTGACCAACTCGAAAACGCTTGGCGCAGGAGTTTAGGATTATTTGGATACGTTTTTTTGTCTTTTAAAGTTTGAATGTTTGGAAATGTGAGGATGTTCAGTAGGGGGGGTGGTCGCAAAATATATTTTGTTGGGTGAAAACATCCCAGAAAAGGTTGGGTCTGAATCAGAGGTCGGAAAGAAGTGTCTCTATGAAAATACTGACAACAACTAGGCCAGGACAATTCAGTACATGTCCAAGGAAAAATGGCCAACACTGAAGTAAATAGCCACACACACATGTGCTGCCTGGTACCATCCTCTGATTGCTGTAGATCATTTCAATGATGTGCCTTTAACAATCTCTCAACAACATACACACCAAACACCTTGCAGACTGTMGCCCATTGCCAGAATACACCATTTCCATCATTATGTTATCTAAAATAATCAACCGTTGACATAGACCTGTGGAGCAGGAAGGGACACACTTCACACCTTCAACCACGGGGTAATTCCACGGTCACGGAATTATGCTGAGACTCMGGTTTTTCACTTTAAAATGTATGCCAAACAAAAAACATTTTCAAAGCTTAACAAACCATACAACGCAACATATTCTGTGTAAATTGTTCAAAGTAGTCCTTGTGCATAGAGTTGTATGGTTTGTTAAACTTTTAAATCCATGGCTTTTGTTTGACATACATTTATACATTTTAGAGTGTCAGCGTTACTCCGTTACCATGGAATTGCCCCAAAGTAACGCCCCGCTAGCACATTCACACTGAAAAACACACACTGGATCATACACAAACTGTCTGCAAATTGTCTGCTAACTGCCCCTCCCCGATCTCTCATTGGCTACTTCCCTCAACTCCTGGGCCCTTTCAAAGAACAAACGCTGGAAGTGAGCCCAGTCACTAGTATTGATAGCAGTGGGGGGTTAGGGGGACAAARGGACAGTAGGTGGCAGATTCCTGGAACATTAGCTAGACGGCCGTTTGAAGACAGACGAGGTGAGGGGGTGGGGGTCAAATTGGGTCTCAGAAAATCTGGAGCCTTTCCAAAAGCTGACAGACTCCATTTTGTTTTACTGTCTAGAACCCCTGTAAATCATTAGAAACGATTGTCAAAAGTAGTTACAAATTAGCAACAAATTTTACCCAATGAACCATGAACATGCTTTAGAATTTAGTGACAGACGGAATCAATATTCGTCCACTGGTTACAGTACATTAAGAATCCACAACGCCCCTCAATGACACCTTTCAGCAAATCTACTTTGACAAACCCTTCAGTGTATTGAGAAATTCACAGGCTTTGTGAATTCCTGTTTTGTCTCTGGAAGTAAGCCATTGGCTTGGTTTTTACATGATGGCCTGACAAAACATTGGTGGCCCTAGGTCTTGTTCATGCTCCTTTTGTTAATTGTGAGATTAATCAATCTAGATATTACCACATATCAAGTTAGAATCAAGCTGTAAAATGTGTGCTCTGAGAACACCAAAAAGATTAGACTTCCTGAAATATACTGGATCCAAAGCCATTTCAAAAGTCAATGCAAGATTATGCAAACCCACAAAAGCATTTTTTGGGGAAATTGAGACCTAACTATCTACTCTTTTAGATAGATGGCTCCATTATAAATACATTTTACAGTGCCAAAATCAATCAACTAAGCCATGGGTCCACAGTGAATCCAAAAAGTAAGACGTCACTGCCAAAAATAAATGATATTCAGATAAAAGAAAAAAACATGACATGGAAAAATATCTGATTCTTTTGTCCATGTGAAAGCTGTGGTAGTGCGGGCTTTGTGGAGAACATAGTGCGGTCAAAGCTCTGTTCACAAACCCAATGACAACCAGTGGCATAAAAAGAGGGAAACACACAATACCTGGAAGAACCTTTCAAAGTGTTCACTTTGGTCATGCAAACCCTTGCTGACATCAGCGTTATTGTGGAATTTRCTTATTCAGCTTCAGATCTCTGTTAAAACTGTTCAACTATCTATCCTCCATTCTAACCACTTTACCCCAGTCGCACAAAGAATCTGAAAATGTTTACTGTACAAACTAACAACTAGATTCTAAGAATCCCCCTGGCCTCACCAGACAGGTTTTCAGAAAGGACTGATTAACGGATATCATCAACGTGGATCATCAGGAGTATCTTGATCAGACCCGTGGCTGTGCAAAAGTGCTTCATTGGCATATAGTCAGTGCACTGTGAACTCAGTAGCCAGAATGAACGTTATCAACAACCAATACTGAAGGGATGTTACATCATCACTGTTCATACTTCCACATACCATAGTAATAAACCAAGCCATATTGGTATGAGTCACAATTAAAATATCCCCCAGCCCCATCAAACTACACTGGCTTCACCTACTATAAAGGTTTATCAATATCATGCTTAGACTAGTAAATAGGACGGACTGAAGCATAAACTGATTAGCAAAATCAAATAAATGAATGGGAATGTTTTAAAACAGGTGGCCACCAACATGAAAGCCATGTCATAAGAGAAAGACCTAGCATAACCGTTAATCTTTATTGCCACTCGCAAAGGCTTAAATCAGATATCACTGGATTACGTTCTTAAAGTCCTACTCCAGTCTACTTTTCAGCTCATGTATCACATGATTTACTTAACAAAAGGCACATCTCAATAGGTGGTCCAGGTGTCCTCATGACGTGGCACAACTAGGGGGGTGGGCATTTCCTCTTTTGGTCTCTATTGCGTGGTGAGGAGAAGTCGTCTACTGTGATTGGAAGCGACTTCACCATTCATTGTCTTGATTCAGGTTCACTCAAACATCGTTTTAAGCTTTGTTTTACGATTGACAGTTACAGTTGATTTCGTGATTGTATATTGATTCGCTCTCCTTAAATATTTGTCATCTGATGTATTCGTTTAAGTCTCTCAATTGTTTAATCAATTTCGCCATCAGCTCCTGATATCAGGGCATAAAAACTACTGTCTTCTGAATTAATATAAATGCAACATGTAAAGTGTTGGTCCATGAGCTGAAATAAAAAATCCCAGAAATGTTCCATACGTACAAAAAGCTTATTTCTCTCAAGTTTTGTGCATAAATTTGTCTACATCCCTGTTAATGAGCATTTCTCCTTTGCCAAGACTATCCATCCACCTGACAGGTGTGGCATATCAAGCAGCTGATATCGATTTGCTGAGGAGTATTTCTGTCTGTAATAAAGTCCATTTGTGGGAAAAAATATATTCTGATTGGCTGGGCCTGGCTTCCCAGTGGGTGGGCCTGGGTGCCAAGTGGATGGGCATGTGGACTCCAAGGCTGCACCCCTGCTCAGGCATGTTAAATCCTCCCGAGTGGCACAGCGGTCTAAGGCACTGCTTGAGGCGTCACTATAGACCCGGGTTCGATCCCAGGTTCTCGCAGTGCACAATTGGCCCAACGTTGTCCGGTTTAGGGGAGGGTTTGGGGCGCCTGTAGGCTGACTTCGGTCGTCAGTTGAACAGTGTTTCCTCCTACACATTGGTGCGGCTGGCTTCCGGGTTAAGYGGGCGGGTGTTAAGGAGCGCRGGTCATGTTTCGGAGAACACATGACTCGACCTTCGCCTCTCCCGAGCCTGTTGGGGAGTTGCAGCGATGAGACAAGATCATAGTTGAATATGAGGATATTGGGATTTTTTTTAAATAAAATTAAATACACACATACCCTTAAGTGTGTGTACATTACTGTATTTATACATGGGATAGCGTTTTTCATAAGTAAAAGTTCAAAAATAGCTGGAGTATGTCTTTAACATCTGCTGTTCTCATTTGAGTGTTTTAGGAGTCTGCGGCACCTACACTTCGAGGCTTAACGAATATACCTAACTATCCAGGACTCAGCATATGCCTAACTATCCAGGACGTGGCATATACCTAACTATCCAGGACTCGGCATATACCTAACTATCCAGGACTCGGCGTATACCTAACTCTCCAGGACTCGGCATATACCTAACTCTCCAGGACTCGGCGTATACCTAACTCTCCAGGACTCGGCATATACCCAACTCTCCAGGACTCGGCGTATACTTAACTATCCAGGACTCGGCGTATACCTAACTCTCCAGGACTCGGCGTATATCTAACTCTCCAGGACTCGGCGTATACCTAACTATCCAGGACTCGGCGTATACCTAACTATCCAGGACTCGGCGTATACCTAACTATCCAGGACTCGGCGTATATACCAGGCTATCCAGGACTCGGCGTATACCTAATTATCCAGGACTCGGCGTATACCTAATTATCCAGGACTCAGCGTGTACCTACTATACTTCTGCAGACATTTTCTAGATACACAGGCTTCAGAGATTGGAGTAGTATATCAACATACAGATAAGACTTAAAAGTCTTATCTGTATGTTGATATACTACTGAAGCTGGAGACTCATATCTCCATYACTAGCTTTAAGTACCAGCTGTCAGAGCAGCTCACAGATCACTGCACCTGTACATAGCCCATCTGTAAACAGCCCATCTATCTATGTACCTACCTCATCCCCATACTGTATTTATTTATTTATCTTGCTCCTTTGCACCCCAGTATCTCTACTTGCACATTTATCTTCTGCACATCTACCATTCCAGTGTTTAATTRCTATATTGTAATTACTTCGCCACAATGGCCTATTTATTGCCTTAACTCCCTTATCTTACCTCATTTGCACTCACTGTATGTAGACTTTTTGTTTTCTTTTGTTCTACTGTATTGTTGACTGTATGTTTTATTTATTCCATGTGTAACTCTGTGTTGTTGTATGTGTCGAATTGCTCTGCTTTATCTTGGCCAGGTCGCAGTTGCAAATGAGAACTTGTTCTCAACTAGCCTACCTGGTTAAATAAAGGTGAAAAAAWAWATATATATWTTTTTTTATAAAATAAAAGGCTTATCCTTTTATTTTTTTATTTCACCTTTATTTAACCAGGTAGGCTAGTTGAGAACAAGTTCTCATTTACAACTGYGACCTGGCCAAGATAAAGCAAAGCAGTGTGACACAGACAAAAACACAGAGTTACACATGGAATAAACAATAAACAAGCCAATAACACAATAAACAAGTCAATGACACAGTAGAAAAAGGAAGTCTATATACAGTCTGTGCAAAAGGCATGAGGAGGTAGGCAATAAATAGGCCATAGTAGCAAAGAATTACAATTTAGCAGATTAACACTGGAGTGATAAATGAGCAGATGATGATGTGCAAGTAGAGATACTGGTGTGCAAAAGAGCAGAAAAGTATATAAAAACAATATGGGGATGAGGTAGATAGATTGGGTGGGCTATTTACAGATGGACTATGTACAGCTGCAGCGATCGGTTAGCTGCTCAGATAGCTGATGTTTAAAGTTGGTGAGGGAAATATAAGTCTCCAGCTTCAGCGATTTTTGCAATTCGTTCCAGTCACTGGCAGCAGAGAACTGTAAGGAAAGGCGGCCAAATGAGGTGTTGGCTTTGGGGATGATCAGTGAGATATACCTGCTGGAACGTGTGCTACGGGTGGGTGTTGTTATCGTGACCAGTGAACTGAGATAAGGCGGAGCTTTACCTAGCATAGACTTATAGATGACCTGGAGCCAGTGGGTCTGGAGACGAATATGTAGCGAGGGCCAGCCGACTAGAGCATACAGGTCGCAGTGGTGGGTGGTATATGGTGATTTGGTAACAAAACRGATGGCACTGTTATAGACTGCATCCCGTTTGCTGAGTAGAGTATTGGAAACTATTTTGTAGATGACATCGCCGAAATCGAGGATCGGTAGGATAGTCAGTTTTACTAGGGTAAGTTTGCCGGCGTGAGTGAAGGAGGCTTTGTTGCGAAATAGGAAGCTTATTCTAGATTTGATTGGATTGGAGATGTTTAATATGAGTCTGGAAGGAGAGTTTACAGTTTAGCCAGACACCTAGGTATTTATAGTTGTCCGCATATTCTAGGTCAGAACCGTCCAGGGTGGTGATGCTAGACGGGCGGGCGGGTGCGGGCAGCGAACGGTTGAAAAGCATGCATTTAAGAGCAGTTGGAGGCCACGGAAGGAGTGTTTCTATGGCATTGAAGCTCGTTTGGAGGTTAGTTAGCACAGTTTCCAAGGAAGGGCCAGAAGAATACAGAATGGTGTCGTCTGCGTAGAGGTGGATCAGGGATTCAGCCGCAGCAAGAGTGACATCATTGATACATACAGAAAAAAGAGTCGGCCTGAGAATTGAACCCTGTGGTACCCCCATAGAGACTGCCAGAGGTCCGGACAACAGGCCCTTCGATTTGACACTCTGTCTGCAAAGTAGTTGGTGAACCAGGCGAGGCAGTCATTAGAGAAACCATGGCTATTGAGTCTGCCGATAAGAATACGGCGATTGACAGAGTCGAAAGCCTTGGCCGGGTCGATGAAGACGGCTGCACAGTACTGTCTTTTATCGATGGCGGTTATGATATCGTTTAGTACCTTGAGCGTGGCTGAGGTGCACCCGTGACCGGCTCGGAAACCAGATTGCACAGCGGAGAGGGTACGGTGGGATTCGAAATGGTCRGTRATCTGTTTATTAACTTGGCTTTCRAAGACTTTAGAGAGGCAGGGCAGGATAGATATAGGTCTATAGCAGTTTGGGTCTAGAGTGTCACCCCCTTTGAAGAGGGGGATGACCGTGGCAGCTTTCCAATCTTTAGGGATCTCRGACGATACGAAAGAGAKRTTGAACAGGCTGGTAATAGGGGTTGCAACAATGGCGGYRGATAGTTTTAGAAAGAGAGGGWCCAGATTGTCTAGCCCAGCTGATTTGTACGGGTCCAGGTTTTGCAGCTCTTTCAGAACATCTGCTATCTGGATTTGGGTGAAGGAGAAGCTGGGGAGACTCGGGCGAGTAGCTGCGCGGGGGAGGGGGGGTTGGAGTAGCCAGGAGGAAGGCATGGCCAGCCGTAGAGAAATGCGTATTGAAATTTTCGATTATCATGGATTTATCAGTGGTGACCATGTTACCTTGCCTCAGTGCAGTGGGCAGCTGGGAGGAGGTGCTCTTGTTCTCCATGGACTTTACAGTGTCCCAAAACATTTTGGAGTTAGAGCTACAGGATGCAAATTTCTGCTTGAAAAAGCTAGCCTTTGCTTTCCTGACTGACTGCGTGTATTGGTTGCTGACTTCCCTGAACAGTTGCATATCGCGGGGACTATTCGATGCTATTGCAGTCCGCCACAGGATGTTTTTGTGCTGGTCAAGGGCAGTCAGGTCTGGAGTGAACCAAGGGCTATATCTGTTCTTAGTTCTGCATTTTTTGAAAGCTAAGATGGTGAGGAAATTACTTTTAAAGAACGACCAGGCATCCTCAACTGACGGGATGAGGTCAGTATCCTTCCAGGATACCCGGGCCAGGTCGATTAGAAAAGCATGCTCGCAAAAGTGTTTTAGGGAGCGTGTGACAGTGATGAAGGGTGGTCGTTTGACCGTGGACCCATAGCGGATACAGGCAATGAGGCAGTGATCGCTGAGATCCTGATTGAAAACAGCAGAGGTGTATTTGGAGGGCAAGTTGTAACACCGCTGTAACACCGTTTTTGCTCTCCTGCGCCTGACTTCTCTGCCGCCAGTACGCACTCCTTACAACGAGAGGACGAACAAAATACGCCTGCACTGCTACGCCATCTTGGAACATGATAAACATATAAAGTCCATTACCCAAGCTAATGTAATATAAGGTCACCTGACTACGGTAGCACAGTCTTATTTTGTCTAATGCGAAACACACCATTAACCCAGCACACAGTAAGTAAGGAAGTACGTCAAATCTGTCCTATCTTGAATGGCATATGAGAATAGCTTCAAGCCATGCGGCAGGCAGCCTAGTGGTTAGAGCATTGGGCCAGTAACCGGAAGATTTCTGGATCGAATCCCCGAGCTGACAAGGTAAAAATCTGCCGTTCTGCCCCTGAGAAAAGCAGTTGACCCACAGTTCCCTGGGTGCCGAAGATGTGGATGTCGATTAAGGCAGCCCCCCGCACCTCTCTGATTCAGAGGGTTTGGGTTAAATGCGGAAGACACATTTTAGTTGAATACATTCAGTTGGACAACTGACTAGGTATCCCCCTTTTGGCCTGCCACGACCTGTCAGTTGGGAGAGGCTCTGCCGGCTTTCATCCATCTACTGCCTCAAACCATCTCACATATCGCCACCACTGTCACTCTAAACACARCATTGTCTAAGTGTTCATAAATAGAATGTCATTATAGAAGAAATCTGGGTGTGAAATTGAAATGATATAATATTAAATCAGTTTTAAAATTATAACTATCCATCCCCAGCCATTCACAGGCACAGGAGGAGAACCCAGAAGGCGGGTTGGAACAGGACAAAAGGGGATGGGGGAGTCCCGCTGTGAGTCAGCACAGCGTAAGGGAATTAGTGTAAACCCTCTTTTTTTCTGCCCAGACGTGGGCGTACAGTAACTCTCCGGGGCCCGCTCAACGGGGCGTAAAGTTCAGGGCAGACAGGGATGTACTATGTAGACCTGGAATGAGTCTTGATTCAGCTTCAGTGAAAATACTGTCTATTCTAGGCTTTGAGTTCATGAACATTCCACTCAAATTAATAGGCCCCTGGTGTTTCTTGTGAATGTAGTAATGTGTACAGTGAATAATGGTTTATATAGAGGTRACTCTTACCTTTGGTGTTGGCCTGTAGTGTCTTCAGGGCTTGGAAGAGGCCTTTAAAGCCATCCAGATTCCGGTCATTCTGACTGTACAGCAGGATCTTCTTGGCATCGGAGAACAGACGAGAGATTCTGCAGACATCCACAGATTAACACAGAATAAAATTGAATCAGTTAAATTCAAGTTATAAATAGGATATTTACAGGAAACATTAAAGTGACCATTTTATTTATTTGGAAACAATGATGTTATTAATCCAATGAAGCGGATGAATCATAAAATAAAGTGTATTCATGTTTTTATATTTAAAAAACAATCAGATACAGAGATGCAGCTTGGGGTGGGACTCACATGGACTCGTTGAAGTTGCCCACGACCCCGGGGGACTCTCCAGGAGTGGGGTTGCGGAAGCAGGGGTTGTTGGCGTTGCAGATGATGCCTTGGATCCAGGGTAGGGTGCCCGCCGAGGGCATGGCCTTGTTGGGGAAATGACCTGAGGGAGACACCGGGAGGGATACAGTCGTCATAAGACACAAATTGTGGTGTTTTGAAATTCAATCATTTATACAGCACATTCAAAACCACATMTTTGGTTGTATAGCAAAACACTTTTTGGGGACATTTTTTTACATATTTAGTCTATTAATACACTATCTACAGAGAGTGGACTGGAGAGAACACAGGATAATTCCAGTCACGTTGAATCTGATACTGAGACACTTAAATGGCCTCTATATCAACCCAACGGAACTACTTGGGGTGGTCTTTGAACATCACCTACAGAGTTTAAAAATTMTATTTTTGTCTACGCAAAAGACACCTAACTGATGTGTGTTCTCAGATTATCTTATCGGGCTGGTGGCGGATGAGCTAGCATCAGCGTAACCACSTCTTGTCCCATCTTGAAGGCTTCACTGCAGCTACAGGCCTTATCAATGTGAGGGAGTGATTGCCTAAGTACAATGTACAACCTTTGTCCCCTCCTAAGGTGCCATCCCTCCCTCCCCGAGAGGCTTGCCTTTATTTGTGTGATGAGTTAAAAAAGTAGGCCTGCTATCAGTAAACCTGAAGCCTGCCAACTGGCCCATTACTAAGAAAAGCAGAGATAAGAGATAACCCCACATAGCCAATTGCTTAGCTGATTCAGGGCAGCCATTTTGCTTTACAGAGTGATCGTCATCGACGGCCTATAAAGATTATGACTTTATGAACTAGTGGGTGATAAATGTGAATCCTAAATGGAATTTAGCTAGGCAGTTTTCAAACTAGCACCACATTCATCTGAAACTATTTGAAATCTTCCAAACTAGCACCATATTCAACTCAAACGATTTGAAATCTTCAAAAAGAGCCATGGGTATTTGGAGTCTTATTGCACTGTCACATTTTTTTCATGGTTAATATCCATCCCCAAAAGCAATAGGTTAGCCCTGTGCAAGGAAGACCATTTCTTTCCTATGTGGTGTAGGAGCAGTTACAACATGCCCAGACCCACGTGCTGTATGACTCACACCAAAAGTATCCCTGTGCTTGCTGCCTAACCAAGACTTTAGGAAGAACTGAAAGCAATTCACCCCCTAATGCTTCTGCTTTCTGGCAGATGGACAAAACGCAGGCTTCCGGGAATGAAAGAAAGCGGATATTCTGACGTAGACACAGATTTCCCAGGAGATGTGTTCATCCCATTGATAATAGTTATTAGTAGATAATAGTTATTAGTAGCTATACGAATGCTTTGTCCTACACAACTGTATCCTGAAGCAGGTTTGTAGGCTATTACACAAAGTAGGATCAATAAGAATGCAAGTCCCATACAAAGAAACAATAGTTGCTTTAGCAAAGAGAAGGTAACGGGCAGCGTTATTGATCCTGTTCTGTGAACCGCCCCCAGTGATATAATTAACTGAAGAATTCTCTAGCGTATCATTCCGGGGAAAACAGGCTTTGGTTCAGCCAGTGCATTTCCATTATATAAGCTTTTCCCATACCCGTGCCAAAGATAGTCTCCGAGGGCCTTGCGAACTTTATCAGCTTTCACATATAGAACCTTGATAATGAGATTAGAGCAGTAATAAAGGCATCATAAACTCTAACCCCCCCATAAAGTCACTGATATGTCCACAGGCAATCTGAGCCACCTCACAAACAAACCAAAACCGAAAACTGTCAAACTTATATTTGTACAGTTATGTTTTGACAAAAAAAAGCTCCAGGATCTATTGTGATGTTCGTATCGGAGGCTTCATGCAGGAGAAGTAAAGGGATACATGCTCAGTTGGCAGAAATCTTCTGTCAGGCTTTAGATAAAAACCCATTAACAGGGGTATATCTGCCATCCCATACCAGAAAATTGATTAGCAGGACAGAATATTCCCCATATAACAGTTAACGCATAAAACACCCAGCATCCCCACCCGATATGGACCTATCATAAACAGTTCAACACGATTAGGCTGCTGTTGGACTGTGAAAATATATGTCTTTTTTTTCTCCATAGTGGGTTTACTCGAGTGGCCAGCACGTAGCAGTTTCAGAATAAATGACTGCACATGGCATTGTAGCATACTAGTGCATGGTATTGCTAGCTTGTATACTGTAGCATCAATGGCTTGTATCCTTGGCAGTGTACAATATGTATACATGCGACAACATAGTTCATCCACAGATTCCAAATACAAATGCCTCCGTGGCCACAACAACAGGAGTGGTTGAACAGCCATTTGGGGTGTGGGGTGGGGAATTCAGTTGAGTGTCTTGTGAAGAAGTGTCTGTGTGTCAACAATGACGAGGGGGGTGCATCATACTTACATTCATGTTGTTCGTACGGAGGGTAGTTCAGTCTCACTGATATCAAAATGAAGAAGATCAACAGGGGCCATACTATCTCAATCAGCAGTTGGAGCTAGATAAGAAAACAAGAGAAGAAGGCCAGTTAGCATTTTTTATAAGGAGCGTGGCCTATGGTAACCATTACTMCCCCCCCCCCCCCCCCCTTTATAACCGTAAGCCTAGCTTGTCTGTTAATAGTCTGGAGCGCTTAAAAGCTGGCATTCAAAATGGCTCCCTCACTACACCATATAATAGGTCTGTATCAACGCTATACGCAGGCATGATGTAGCTGTCATAAGACAGCTTTTATTAGGACTGCATTCCTAATAGATGCAAAGCGATCAATACAACCAACCCCGACTTCAAAATAGCCAATGCTGCACACCCACATCCAGCAACAGTGAAGTCATCTCTGTTCAAGGGTTATCAGGTGCATGCTGATTGGATTAGGAGACGGAGAGAGATGCTACTCCAGCACACGTAAAGCCATCTAGAGGCAGGGTTCTAGCACAGGTGGGAGAACAAGCTGTAGTAGAAATTAAAGCTAACACTGCTAAGATAAACCTCTGTCCCATTGGGCATGTAATATATTACTTTCCAATAAAACTTTTTTTTTGACTACTTGAATGAAGGAGCCTACGTCTCACATCTAATATACCGTAAAATCTCCCTCCAGTTAAGGGAATTGCTTACAATAGTTATTGTAAAAATCAAATCAAATGTATTCTTCACATACAGTACAGCAGGTATAAAAGGTACAGTGAAATGCTTGTGTTAGTTCCCTCAACAATGCAGAACATTAATCAATAATAACAATGAAAGGAGTCAAGTCAAAAATAACAAGTAATAGAAGAGGTAGTATGCACAGTAATAATGGACTGGATTTACAAATATAAAGTGGGTAGTGGAATCAATGGTATATATTGGAACAGCAGCGTTGACCGTGTGTGTGTGTGTGTGTGTGTATAGGAGTTCTGTGTGTGTGTGTTTATGGGTGTTTGTGTGTTTGTGCGTGTGTGTGTGTTTATGGGTGTTTGTGTGTAAGGGTTGGATGTGTGGGTTGTCAGTGCAAATAATTTATCCGGTGCAAATAGTCTCTAAGGTGCAGGTCTGTCCAGGGAGACGGCTAGGATGAGCTTTTCAGCAGTCTGATGGCCTGGTGGTAGAAGCTGTCTCGGAGCCTGTTGGTCTGAGACCCGATACTCTGATAGCGCTTTGCCAGACAGTAACAGAGTGAACAGTTCGTGGCTCGGATGACTTGAGTCCTTGACAATCTTTCGGTCCTTCCTCAGACACCCGCTGGTGTAGATGTCCTGGAGGACAGGGAGCTCGCCCCCAGTGATGTATTGGGCCTATCCCAGTTTCTGTTCTTACTCTTATAATAGGAGAACAGGACATGACCCCTCTTAATAACTAAACAGCTATTGAACTACAGTGTAAAGTATGATTTGCTACAAAGAAGGAATTTAAAAAACTGTAGACCTGGTATATGACAATAATAAAGTAAATACAACATATGTTTGAAATACTCTGTAAACATTATAACAGAAGAACATACATACATCCTCTTTTAAATTGTCCTATCAAACAAAGCCACAAGAAAAAGTCCCAATTCCTATTTCACCAATTCACACAATCTGATTTAAAAATGTTCTGCTTACCGTTTGCCTTCTCCTGTAGGTAAAGTTCTTCCACAACAACAAGCCCAGCTGAGTTGAGATGGACATCTCTACTCTGGACCTCTTCCACTCAAGCTTCCCTCCAGCTCTAAACTGAAATGACACACAGGCAGTGGTGACTGTGGGTAAAAAGTCCAGCCAGCCAGCACACAGCTCAAAGGTACAAGGTCAAGGGTCATTTGTCTAGTTGACAACATCTCTCCAATAGGTCCTCCTCACATGGGAACTTATTCTGCACTGTGTCCCCACTCAGTTCCCAAGCAGACTTTATGAGAGTGAGGATGGGTTGAGGGGACGTATTTACAGGTTATTAGTGGTTCTGTCAGGACAAATCGTGTGGTTTTGATGGTCCAGATTTGGAGTGTATATCTTTGCAGATGTCCTTTATATCTGGTCAGAATCACTGATACAGGCCCTCCTCCACCCTTTGGGGTATGGATAATGATTATGTCTCCAGAGAAACCTAGATGCAAATAAAAGTCTTATATATCGAATTACTGTAGGCAGAATTAGATGTTTTTGGCTTGGGTCAAAATGAACCTAAGGGATTTTTTTTGCCATATTCATGCAGAAACACAAAACATGATTTAGATTTGTTTATGAAAAATGTAAAGAATTGAATAAACCACCTTGGGGGGTTATGACCAAAAATATGCCCCTAGGGTCAGATGACCTTATGACCCCAGTCAGAATCGGAGTTCCATCTCTCTCTGGACCCCTTTCCCATGAACTGTTTGACTGACTGACTCAGCTGCTAGCTAGGCATCTTGTTCATTAGCTATAGCTGTGTAGCAACTTAGCTAACCAGGCACAGGTAGATAAGATGGTTTAAAGCGGCTATGKCTCTATTTTCATAACTAAAACTGATAGCTATTTGCCTTGTTGCGATGACAATACATTCACCTGGATATTAGCTAATTGCCAGGGTAGCTAGCTAATGAACTCCCCCGGACTATAAACTAGAACATATACGATCATGAAGCAGAGCCAGACAGAATTCCTGCCTAGGGATGAGAGTGCACCATTTTACTGGTTAACACCGACACATGCCTTTCCTCACATGCACAATTGTAAACAACATAAATACATCCAGGCGCTTGGCTGCACCATGTTTTACTGGATATATATGGCCCTAACTTCATGGACGAGGGATAAAACACTGGGTCACAGGGATGAGATCCGCGCAAAATGGACAACTGTTCATGTTGTCCAAGTGCCATGAATCAGAGTTTGCACAAAATGTATTTTGTTTGCATCGTAAACATGCATCATTCAGTTTTGACTGCTAGTGAGGCTCCTGGCTTTTCAGGATATTGAAATTACTTAGCCTAAATTAGGGGGTTTGCACGCCCGCTCCCTACAAATCACAAGGGTTATTTGTCCTTATGATTCAAAGGCATATGAAAACACTGAAACTGGAAATAAGCTATTGAATGATCAGTGATCATCACCATTTGAAGCATGTAATTAACTAAATATATTTACTTACAGTAGGCTGCAATTGTTGTCGGCTAAGTGGGAATGAAACCGTCATGGTACAGAAGGAGATTGTGTTCCTATTTCTTACTTACTTTTTTCAAACTACATTGTTGGTTAAGGGCCCGTAAGTAAGCATTTCACAATAAGGTCTACTACACCTGTTGTATTCGGCGCATGTGTGACGAATACAATTTTATTTGGTCGGAGAGAATTAATTATTAAATAGATTGAATGTTTATATTGAGGGAACGAATAAAAACAACAACAACTGAACGGATTAGTCTGGACAGTTTTTTCCTCCACCATGACGCATTAGAGCTCCTGAGTGGTCTAAGGCACTGCATCTCAGTGCTAGAGGCATCACTACAGACCCTGGTCCAATCCCGGGCTGTATCACAACTGGCCGTGATCGGGAGTCCCATAGGGCGCCGCACAATTGGCCCAGCGTAGTTAGGGAAGGGTTTGGCCAGGGTAGGCCRTTGTTGTAAAATAAGAATTTGTTCTTAACTGAATTGCCTAGTTAAATAAAGGTAAAATAATTGTTTTTTAAAGTGTCTCAGCATGAACCCAATAAATGGGGCATGGGTATACGTGGATGAGTGAGTAGGCTACACAGAGATAGATAGAGGACTCTARTGCCCAAAAGCCTGTTTTAGCATGTGCAGCACCAATGAGGACATTCAACATTTTGAAGAAGTCAACTGGGTGGGACTTCCTATGGGTTAAGGAAGGATCGCATAATTCCTCCAGGTCATCAGGAGGGATCAGCCAATGAATTATACTTGTGAGAAAACATTCCATAACTGCAGGTGGCAGTAAATCATCAATCTTGTCTTTATACCAGTTCAAACACACTCTAGGTGGCAGTGTTGACCCCGCCCTGTGCAACTGGGTCCTRGACTTCCTGACGGGCCGCCCCCAGGTGGTGAAGGTAGGAAACAACATCTCCACTCCGCTGATCCTCAACACTGGGGCCACACAAGGGTGCCCTCTCAGCCCTCGCCTGTACTTCACCCACGACTGCATGGCCATGCACGCCTCCAATTCAATCATCATGTTTGCAGACAATACTACAGTGGTAGGCTTGATTACCAACAACAACGAGACAGCCTACAGGGAGGAGGTGAGGGCCCTCCAAGTATGGTGTCAGGAAAATAACCTCTCACTCAATGTCAGCAAAACAAAAGAGATGATTGTGGACCTCGGGAAACAGCAAAGGGAGGGAGCACCCCCCCCCCCTATTCACGTTGACGGGATAGCAGTAGAGAAGGTGGAAAGTATTAAGTTCCTCGGTGTAGATATCACCGACAAACTGAAATGGTCCACGCACACAGACAGTGTGGTGAAGAAGGCGCAACAGCGCCTCTTCAACCTTAGGAGGCTGAAAAAAATGTGGCTTGTCACCCGAAAACAATCACTAACTTTTACAGGTCCACAATTGAGAGCATCCTGTCGGGCTATATCACCGCGTGGTACGGCAACTGCACCGCCCACAACCGCAGGGCTCTCCAGAGGGTGGTGCGGTCCGCACAACGCATCACCGGGGGCAAACTACATACCCTCCAGGACACCTACAACACCCGATGTCACAGGAAGGCAAAAAAGATCATCAAGGACAATAACCACCTGAGCCACTACCTGTTCACCCTGCTTCCATCCAGAAGGTGAGGCCAGTACAGGTGCATCAAAGCTGGGACAGAGAGATAGAAAAACAGATTCTATCTCAAGGCCATCAGATTGTTAAACAGCCACCACCAGCACAGAGGTGGCTGCCTACCTACAGACTTGATATCATTGACCATTTTAATAAATGGATCACTAGTCACTTTAATAATGCCACTTTAAGAATGTTTACATCTCACATTACTCATCTCATATGTATATACTGTATCCTTCACTATCTATTATTTTCTATCTCTTGCATTTTTGTCGCTCTGTTACTGCTCATCCATATATTTTATACTTATATATTCTCATCCCATTCCTTTAATAGATTGTGTGTATTAGGTTTTGTTGTGGAATTGGTTAGATATTAGGTTTTGTTGTGGAATTGTTAGATATTACCTGTTAGATCCTGATGCACTGTCAGATCTAGAAGCATAAGCATTTCACTACACTCACAATAACATCTGCTAGCCATGTGTATGTGACCAATAAAATTTGATTTAAGTGTGCACTATGTAACCTTTCAGTTTGTTTACCACAGAAGTAGTAGAAGAAAATGTACTACTTTGAAATTGAGATGTCCTCAATGACGTTGCCCATGCTCGCACAGACGCCATAATGGGAAATATACAATGTTGCATCCTCTAACTATCTCTACCGTACGCTACTATCAGCTTCATTACCTGTGTTTGGAGTGACAAGCTCAGTCTAGGCTACATTTTATTGTCTCCCTGTCTTTTGTACTCACAAGAGCCAGGTGGGCTGTTTGTGTGATAACTCCCGCAGGTAATAAGACAATATAAATTACTCAATAACATGCTATTTTGCTGGGCTTCACATTGACGTCCCTTACTGTAAATTAAAACAAAGTCACTTGTTTCTAAGTTGCTTATTAACTTGTTTGGTGGCAAAATGTTGTTGAACAAKTGCAGGGATAACTCTGCAAAGAATGTAATTGAATAGAAAATATGGGATCGTTTTTTAAAAGTCAGTTTATCACAATGGGTGAGAAGATTCGTGCCATGCGATGTTCTCCGCATGCTTGGAAAAATCTAATATGAGTCCTTTTCCTCAATGAGTAAATCAATGTTACATAACAATACATAATGTGGTTGTAAATGTGACGGAAGACTAGTCTACATCGTGTTTTATAATTAAGTACAACAAAAACTACAACGAACACATTTTTGCTATAAAACAAAATATGATGCGTTGTTGAAAAGAAAAATAGCAAAAGTTTGCCATAAAACTCCGTTATCTTTCAGCTTTCTTTCTAGCAGATAGGACTACCATTAAAAGAAAAGAATAAACAAATGACAGACAATTAATCAGTGGAAAATCGAAATACCTTTTCCCAAAGGCACGAAATCAGACCCCTTTCAGCATCAATTGTGTTTCCTCCTAAGCTAAACCACACTTCTTCACTACTTTTGAAATATTTTTGTCCTGGCTTGTTATCCAGGCATGTGTGACCTGTACACAGAGGAGGAGAATCATCTGGCTCTAGAAAAGCTTTTATATGGAGTGAACCTTAGCTACATCCGCTTGGAGAACTACAGGGGTTACTCTCGGTCATGGAGATGTTCCGTGATTAAATCCCCCTAGTGGAGCACATGTAGACTCGGGGCTACTCGCACTCCCCGACCTCCTAAACATCTGGAACTAATGATAATCGAAATAAAAACCATAGACCTACGTGTATTTAAAGTAGTAAATAGCCTTCCCGGGACTACATTTCGTTTGGGTAAACAGTTGTGTTATAGGCCTAGACGCCATCGTCTTTCCACAAATTCTGTACATTTTAGTTTGACATTTTATCCAGAGAGATTTACAGGAGCAATTAGGATTAATGAAGTGACTTGTTCAAGAGCACGGGTATTCGGTCACTGGCCCAATGACCGAACAATCACTGACACGGAATATGTTTTTCCATGGATTTCGGTTAAACCCCATAATTTACTGTCAAACCATAATCTGGTCATGTTTACCTTTCATGAGATTCAACCATTAATTAGATACTTCCCCTGATTTCTTCCAATCATTTCCAGGTTGCATGTATCAAATCAAATTGTATTGGTCAAATACACATATTTAGAAGATGTTATTGCAGRTGTAGCGAAATGCTTGTGTTCCTAGCTCCRACAGTGCAGTAGTATCTAACAGTGCAGAAGTAGCTAAAACAATTCACAACAATACACACAAATCTAAAAGTTAACGAATGGAATTAAGCAATATATAAATATTATATAGAGCTATGTCAGAGTGTAATTGACTAAAATACAGTAGAATAGAATACAGTATATACATATGAGATGAGTAAAGCAGTATGTAAACATTATTTAAACATTATTAAAGTGACTAGTGTTCCATTATTAAAGTGGCCAGTGATTCCAAGTCTATGTATATAGGGCAGCAGCCTCTAAGGTGCAGGGTTGCATAACCGGGTGGAAGCCGGTTAGTGATGGCTATTTAACAGTCTGATGGCCTTGAGATAGAAGCTGTTTTTCAGTCTCTCGGTCCCAGCTTTGATGCACCTGTACTGACCTCGCCTTCTGCTTTATAGTTGGGTGAACAGGTCATGGCTCGGGTGGTTGATGTCCTTGATGATTTCTTTGGCCTTCCTGTGACATCAGGTGCTGTAGGTGTCCTGGAGGGCAGGTAGTTTGCCCACGGTGATGCGTTGGGCAGACCGCACCACCCTCTGGAGAGCCCTGTGGTTGCATGCGGAGCAGTTGCCGTACCAGATGGTGATAAAGCCTGACAAGATGCTCTCAATTGTGCATCTGTAATAGTTTGTGAGGGTTTTAGGGACAAGCCAAATTTCTTCAGCCTCCTGTTGCACCTTCTTCACCACACTGTCTGTGAAATAGGCTAATGATTAATGACTCATCACTTGGGAAACAACAATGAGTTCAGCCGGGGGGGTGTTCTTTGTAAAAGACTGAAAACATTTCCCCAAAGCAATGTGACAATGACAAAAACACAAATGTCATTGAAAGGAAAGATTTGAAGAGATTTGCAATCAGCAAGTTACCCTTGATGACAATACAGTAATTTGCTCCCCCGAAATGGCGTAGCCTCTCACCTATGAATTGGATTAGTGCAAATAAATATGTTTATAGATGGAAATTATAAGGCCCATGGAATAGTTAAATAATTACACTATAGGTTATGCATATTCATGAAACCAATCATTGTAGCTCTTTTTAATGATATCAATTATGACCTTTTCATTCTGCCAATCTGAATGGGAAACTCAGCCGGTTCAAAGTTCAACTACTCAAAGCTCAATAACTTATCAACACAGTAGGATTTATAGCTGTAGGCAGAGCATATCCTCMGAGAACCATCTCCAACACTCTAATCAGAAAAGGAACAGTTCAAAGTTTGCCAGACGTTTTCAAACCTCAAGTGGTCTGAAGTCAAGCTGATGTCATCCCATTCTAGTCAATAGGAGAAATCTGCAGTGCAGGCCTCAGTCCCTAATTAATGGGAAAGATGGGAACAATGTATTAGTAATATTTGCAGAAGCCTAGTACTTAGAAAACATTTTATGGTATTAATCTGTTTTCATTGACCTGGCCAAGGCTTTCGACTCTGTCAATCACCACATTCTTATCGGCAGACTCAATAGCTTTGGTTTCTCAAATGACTGCCTCGCTTGTTTCACCAACTACTTCTCAGATAGAGTTCAGTGTGTCAAATCGGAGGGCCTGTTGTCCGGACCTCTGGCAGTTTCTATGGGGGTGCCACAGGGTTCAATTCTCGGACCGACTCTTTTCTCTGTATATATCAATGATGTCGCTCTTGCTGCTGGTGATTCTCTGATCCACCTCTATATAGACGACACCATTCTGTATACAGTACATCTGGCCCTTCCTTGGACACTGTGTTAACAAACCTCCAAACGAGCTTCAATGCCATACAACACTCCTTCTGTGGCCTCTAACTGCTCTTAAATGCTAGTAAAACTRAATGCATGCTCTTCAACCGATTGCTGCCCGCACCTACCCGCCCGCCTAGCATCACTACTCTGGACAGTTCTGACTTAGAATATGTGGACAACTACAAATACCTAGGTGTCTGGCTAGACTGTAAACTCTCCTTCCAGACTCACATTAAACATCTCCAGTCCAAAATTAAATCTAGAATCGGCTTCCTATTTCGCAACAAAGCCTCCTTCACTCATGCTGCCAAACATACCCTCGTAAAACTGACTATCCTACCGATCCTTGACTTCGGCGATGTCATTTACAAAAAAGCCTCCAACACTTCTCAGCAAATTGGATGTAGTCTATCACAGTGCCATCCGTTTTGTCACCAAAGCCCCATATACTACCCAACAGTGCGACCTGTATGCTCTCGTTGGCTGGCCCTTGCTACATATTCGTCGCCAAACCCACTGGCTCAAGGTCATCTATAAGTCTTTGGTAGGTAAAGCCCCGCCTTATCTCAGCTTACTGATCACCATAGCAACACCCACCCGTAGCACGCGCTCCAGCAGCTATATTTCACTGGTCATCCCCAAAGCCAACACCTACTTTGGCCGCCTTTCCTTCCAGTTCTCTGCTGCCAATGACTGGAGCTAATTGCAAAAATTACCGAAGCTGGAGACATATCTCCCTCACTAACTTTAAGCATCAGCTGTCAGAGCAGCTTACCGATCACTGTACCTGTACACAGCCCATCTGTAAATAGCACACCCAACTACCTTATCCCCATACTGTTTTTTTGTTTTGTTGCTATTTTGCACCCCAGTATCTCTACTTGCACATCTATCACTCCAGTGTTAATGCTAAATTGTAATTATTTCGCCACTATGGCCTATTTATTGCCTTACCTCCCTAACCTTACTCCATTTGCACACACTGTACATAGATTTTTATATCGTGTAATTGACTATACGTTTGTTTATCCCATGTGTAACTCTGTGTTGTTGTTTTTGTCGCACTGCTTTGCTTTATCTTGGCCAGGTCGCAGTTGTAAATGAGAACTTGTTCTCAACTGGCCTACCTGGTTAAATAAAGGTGAAAAAATAAAAAAATAAAATCACCAACATTTGGAGTGCACTGGTCTGTGTTAAACAATTCTCATGACCACTTAGGGTAAAATWAAAATTAAAAACATAACTTCCTATGTAAGAAAGGCACGAAAAACAATAGCCTACTACTGTCCATATAGTGTGCCCTGTGAGATACATTTAAACAATTCTCAGGACTTCTGCAACACCACGTAGGCGATATGGTGAAAGAAAAATACTGGAAAGAACTCCCTAAATCAGAAAGGTTACAAAAACAATATTTTACTATAGCAGCTTACATATAGTATCGCTTGTGACGTTGAGGTACATTTAAATAATTCTCCTGACTACTGCAAAACCACATAGGCTATAAGACAAGATGAGGTAGAGCATGTAAACAGGTAATAACATGGTTTCATTGTCTGCTGAATCACATAATAGATCTGTTAAAGCTCTACCTAAGACTAGAGGAGCGTGTGACGACTTTATSTTTTAAGAGTTAAGTATTAATTGGGTAGGCTACTTGCTATCGTTTTCGGCCTTTTTCACAGGATGTTTCAGACATAATATAGTAACCTGGCCCCTGTTCAGTGAAAGTAGGTGAAAGGTGAACTGGTGTCATCTGACCCTGGCTGCAATTGCCCCCACCCAGATGTTCCAGCTCAAAGTGACTAAACTTATGTAATAGCAAGTGACGAGTCAGCAAAAAGTTTAGACAGTATGGAAAAGACACATCTAATCAGAAAAGCCCTTAAATATATACGTTAGGCTCTTGAATAGCTTCTACCAACAGGCTCTTGAACAGCTTCTATCCCAACGCAATAAGACTGATAAATAGCTAATAAAATAGCTACACGGACTATCTGAGTTAACCTTGTATCTTTATTGACCTTTTATTTGTATTTTTGCACTGTCTCTATGCACACTCACAGGGCCCTACACACACACAAACACAAACACTCACTCTATCAACTGCTCTCACACATAATATGCACATACATTTATACTGACTACACTCACATGCAAGCTGCTGCTACTCTGTTTATCATACAATATATCCTGATGCCTAGTCACCTTACCTCTATACATATCTACCTCCATTGCGCCAGTATCCCTGCACAATGTAAATATGGTATTGGAACTGACCCGTACATAGCATGCTTGCTTACTTATTGTGTTCTTCAAATTTCTTCAAATTTCTCGTGTGCTTTTTTTCTTGTATTACATTGTTATTTCATTGTTGGGTTTTTAGTTTGCAAAAAAGGCATTTCACTGTACTTGTGCATGTGACATTAAAAGTTGAAACGTGAAACTTTATGGAACTTATCTAAGTTTGGAGATGTTTTAGGCTCATAGTGAAAGATTCGCACTATATGAGCAATTCCTATCAAGAATGTAAAATGTAAGATTCAAGTCAGTGGATTTAGTCAAAATTACTCAACCTTATTCTTCTCGAGTGTACATTACCATAGATTGTGATTCAAGAGAACATTTTCTGTAGAGAACTGTTGCCATTTTGTCTGAAACTTGTAAACACAGAGGCCCCCCTTGTCAATGCAGACTCATGATCCATTCCACATTGAGTGTGCGGGCCCCAGGAGGAATTAACAGTAGGTATTATGTAACCTGAGGAAGTGAGGCACACCTCAGCAGTATGCCCACAGTATACCCCCTAGCCCAGAGGAACACCGGGTCTATTCTGAGCTGTCAACATGGAGTTGTCAGATGAATAGGAAATAAGAGTCGACCAACACCACAACGGGAGGACTACAGGGTTAACATGAAAATAAGACAAATTAAGAACTTTACTTTTCTCATATGTTACACTACATTAATAGGTTTCATATGTGTGATAAAAAAAAGAAACTGACTTAATCTTCCAAATAGGTTTTTGATTAGAGCCAGGAGTTTTTACTGGGACATACATCAAACCATAAACTGTAAGCGAGACTGTAATCTGAGATAATATCTAATACAACCATCTCTTAGGTTACTACTGTAGGCATATTTAACACTTGTTCTTAACCCATGGTGCCATTAAAACATTGCTGATATAGTCACACTATAAACCGTCTTGCTTTAATGAAATACCCTGGTCTTTTAAATATTGAGTCCCACGGTAACACCGGCATGTTTTGGACTTCTAACCCCTTTAATACAGCGTGTGTTTGAGACTGCTGGGTTGTACCATTGGATTTGTCTATTTCTTCTGAATCCACTGGTACCAATCATTTGGGGCTCCCGAGTGGCGCAGCAGTCTAAGGAACTGCATCTCAGTGCAAGAGGCGTCACTACAGTACCTGTTTTGAATCCAGGCTGCATCACATCCGGCTGTGATTGGGAGTCCCATAGGGCGGCGCACAATTGGCACAGCATCGTCCAGGTTTGGCCGGGGTAGGCCGTCATTTTAAATAAGAATTTGTTCTTAACTGACTTGCTTGTTTAAATAAAGGTTACATTTTTTATTTTTTATTGTGTGATTAACGGAAGCTGAGCTAGAGCAGTGTTTGAGACAAGGGCTGATCCCAAAAATTGTTCTCCTCACAAAAACGTATGTAAAGTCATAACGTTTTGAGCTACAAACTAGTATGACATATCAAAAGACTCTCACGAACACATAACTTGTTTGCTCTAAGATGCTCACAAGCCACACAAGTGTCATTAGAAGGTAAGGGGTTCTTCTACAGTACATAGAAGATCATAGGAAATCCCAGTGTCTATACTGTAATAAGGTCACATAGTTGCTGTCACAAACTCCACAGTTGTCACTGTCTAGTTTGATATTAATTTCCCACTGAGCAAACAAGCTGTACTTACAGAATTCTTAGTCTTTTTTTATCGGGTTGTTTTTTGGCAGACATTCTTTTTATTGACATTCATCAATAAAACTAATGAATGCAACTGTATATGCCAAAATGTTTTGTGTTTAACTTGTAGCCCTGGTGGTCCTGCAAAGAAAATGGTAAAACACTTCAATTTGAGGCTATGAGGGCAGAGCAAGCAGATKAATGAAAGTTGTGAATTTCATCTTGTTTTTCTGAGGGTACCCTGGTAACAATGGAGTCTATTAAAAACTACCAGAGCGTAGAGAATCAGACCCATTACACAGGGTCTGAATGACCCAACAAATGGGAGGCTCTCACCAACCACTGCCTCATTACACACTAGGCCAACAAAAATAAGAAACTGCCCACTACTGCAAAAAGACTGCTAAATAATATGCTACATATTAGGTAACAAATGGAAGTGAAAGGTTAGAGATACAGATTTGGAGCCCACCACACACATATAGGGACAAACAAAAAGCAATGGTCAACTMAGCAGATATTGTCCAAAAAAAGCGTGACAAGTGAGGATGGCACATTTAGTTGAAGTGCTGTGTTGTCACATTTAGTCACCCAGATAGTCATGAGATCCACTCCCTAAAACAAGATGAACTCTGTTATTTAGTCTGGTTTATACATAGACGTTTCTCAAAACCTCTGATTCGCTATGTTTTATTGGACTGCCTAGACATATCATAGTAGCTCACAGATAGGAGTGCAAACAGTGACAATTGTTGTAGTTTTGCTACCCTGTACTATGTCGATCTTCTCGTAAGTGAGACACTAATGCAGCTAAATAGTTCAAAGATGTCCGCTTTCTTTACTTCCTTTCCTTCAACTGTAGTGATCTGAGTGCGCTGTGAGATTAGTTTTTAGATCAAGGTATAAACAAATGTAGTCAAAGTGATGAGTAGAGGTAGCCAGTTTAGACTATTGAGACGCGCCCTGAATCTTTGGCAACCCCATCCGTTTCATATTTTGCTGTTGGGCCCTCTTACTGCCGACTCCGCCAACTTCTTTTACACAAGGTGTGACTTCCCTCTAGTGGCTGAAACCAAAATGGCAAGACATTAGTATTGTACAAAGAGAAATCAAATACGGAATGATCTCATCAAATGTTGCCCATTAATCCATTATAATCATGTACATGTCGGTATGTACAATTACATCAAAACAAATACAGAGAACACTGAATTTGTTTAGAAATGTTTTGTCTAAATTGTAGCCCTACAGTTGATGGTAAAAACAGGGATGGATAATCGAAAAGGACAAGAAAAACAAACTACTAACTTAGTACTTTGGACACATACTGTATCGCTCCAATCCCTATATTTTAAAAAGGCATGCCACAGGTTGATAATGCACTCACTCATTACAGCCTTACAAATAAAAACATCAGACACACATTCACGCGCACAAACACACACACACACACACACACAGCGCACTCTCTCCCTGGTACAACAGAACACAATGCAACAAAGGCCCCTCTTTTTGCCTTCAGACTGGCATCTCCCTGCCAGTGCTGTGCTCCACACAGCCAAGAAGATGGAACAGAGAAGTTCGACAAGCGGTTCCCAGCAAGGAAGGCCCAGGAAAACAGTGGACAACCCTTATTTGGGGACAGAATACAGCGTGCAGAAAAATCCTGGATACCGTATGAGAGTGAGAAAAGCGTTAATATATATTTTCGTATTGTGAAAAGTTATGTACTTCTTTTTAATCCCCAGTTTAAAAGAGGTGTATGCTATTCATACATTATCATACAGTATACATTTGATTAAGATGATTGGTTTACGAACAAATCTTTCAAAAACAAATACATTATAGGTAGTTGCTAGAATATTGATCAAGTAGCCTAGGCTATTGGCTGATAAAAATTGCATTAACCTCTGTAATGAACAATTTGGATTTAGATGAACGGAAATGGTCATCCCATTATGCTCATTTTAATTTGATAATGTGAGCGCTGACAATACAAATGAATTGGAACATATCATGCCCCCTCAGTTGGCCTATTCATTTTTAAATTGATGTGCATTAGGGTTATGTTTTCTTAGGCCCACAACACCTCCAGTTTTAATAATGTCTTATAGTTTATCATGGACGAGTGCGTCATATTGTGTGGTTAGAGTAAATGGACATTAGGATACAAAGATAAAGCCGTGCTTTTAGAAGTCGCGCGCTCCGCCAAAGTCCCGCCATCCTCCGATTATAGTCGGGTACCAAATGCGCAGTCGCATGAATGGATGCTACGTTCCTTTTCCGGCTGCATCTGCACAATCTACCAGGAAGTGTGGTGCGATAAATCCTAAACTATTAATCCCTTATACCTGGAGGAAGGAGATAGATATTAGTATGCATTTTGGATGGAATATACCATTTGTGTCGCCTTTCTAATCGTTCAAATCGGTGTTTTGCAATTCATGCAGGGTAAACATAATACCCTTAACTCCCTGCAAGTTTGGGTTTTTGTTCTTGTGCTGTAGCATTTACCTCTTCTCAAATCTAACCATTGACTGCAATGGGATGCTGCGGTAGCACAGAGGTAAGCTAACGGTTTCCTCCATCCCCATGTTGCATTCATTTAATTGCACCTTAAACATCATGCATGCAACGGCGATTGCACTGCTTATATTTTTGCGACCGCTGGCATCCAATGGTATTTCTCACCACCGTAGTCAGATTAGATAAACCTAGGCTATGTTCATTGGGGAAGACTAGTGGTAATCCTATTATTGAAGCCAAGGAAATATCGAGCTATAACTTGCGACAATGGTTTAATAGTTTAGTTCATTTACCACCGACATTTTGCATAGGCTACCGCTTGAAAGCAGCTTTGCATACCATAAATAGCTCGTGAGCACCGTTAGCTTTGTAAACAAACCTCACTTCTCCTCGCGCAACGTGCGAGATTTGACGCTATTGAACACTGCCTTGACAATGAAGAATAGTAGAATGTCGTTAAATGTGATTGTTTAACGCAAAGTAATGTTTCACTACATTCGGCCACAGTCTATCTACGAGAATGTCAATGAAATTGCGTGCCATTGTACATTTGTTGGTGTGAAATAACATGTGTAGCCTACAGTTTCACCTTTGAATTGACAAAGACGCATATAGACTGTATCCTATTTGCTAATGTGGCACCGACGATGTGTTGGTATTTTGTTTTCCAGAGGACAAAGAGAGAATGGAAACCCTTGGAGGATCGAAGTTGCACGGATTTGCCGTGGTTCCTTTTATTTACTGTATTCTGTGTTGGAATGGTAAGTATATATGCTTATTCGTTTTACAATTGAAAACGAAGAACAATGTAATACCATAAATATATGTTAAACCACATTTGAATACTAAATACAGAATAGCTGTTGTAACAGATTAAATACTATTCAATTTCTGTGATTTTAATCTGAATACTTAAAAACCACTGGTCATTAAACGTTCTATAAACTTTGCAGTTAGACAGTCAGGATGGTACATTGCATTTTATACCTGTCAACAATATATTGATACAAATCCATACCCCACTGTCACACAGGCACGTATTGCATTTGTAGCATTGGATGCTAATGCTTGGTAATGGTTCTCTCAGGGGAGTATCTGTGGGTTCACCATCGCCACGGGGGGCGCAGGCCGCCTGGTCTTTGGGTATGACAGCTACGGGAACACCTGCGGCCAACGCAATGAGCAGATCGAAGGGGTCAGGCTGAGTGGACTGGATCAGACGGACAAAAAGTGAGTCTTTCTCACCCACTTCACACAACTTCTATCTTAAAGTGGCAGTGACATTTGCCAAAACCCACCCCTATGTTTACAAACAGAAATGGTAGGGCGAATTAGACCTCATTGAGAAATATTAAGAAATAGCTTTGCCCCGTTGCTCATTGGTTCAATAGAAATCTAAAATTGCAGTCATTTTAACCGTGGTCTATGGGAAACTGGCATAAATAAAACCTTGAATAAATATGCAGAGGCCTTAGGAGTAGGACGTTCTGTCACGGTCAACTGTACTTACTGCCTGCACCACCCTCTGGGAACACTGGTATTTCAGCCCACTTCATTTGCATTGCATGCTGATTACTTTCCCCTCTTTGGATTGACTGTGTGCTTAATGATTGGCTAGGGGTACCATAGAATTAGGAATTAGAATACCTCCTTTGGTACAGACCTGTGGGTCATCAGCACAGGGTAATTCATTTCTTTTTGGTTTTGCCGGCGTGTCAGATAAGAGATATTAATGGGTTTGAATTCGCTCTGCTTGACGTTTTTCCTCTTACCGTTTGGCCAGACTGCCGATGAAACAATGGAACATGTAATTTTTAATTGTTTAAAATAATGATGCTAGTTTCTTCCTATTGAACGTAGAATTCATCCATTGTGTTAATGTGTGTATAAATGGTATGCATTGCCCTGCTGCCAATGTTTACAGACATAAGATATAGCTAATCATAGGGAATGGAGAGAGGGAGAGAAAGTAGCTTGGTATCAGTCAGTGACTATGTAAGTGAACGGAGGTAGACGTTTCTTGAGAGGGTGCTGGCTCACACCAGGAGGACCCTGTCACCCAAATTGTTGTGAAGAAAACTCAGATGTCACTGGCTGGCAGTCTTTTTCTCTCTCTTTTTGTATTTCTCTTTCTCTCTCGCTCACTCTTTATTTTTCCTTCTAGGTCTCTGTAGGTTTCTCCCTTCTCTTTCTTTCCATACATCATTGTTTACTCCTTTGTTTCTGCACTGTTGGTTGATGCAGAGTGCAGACACTGCTTTGTCTCTCAGTCTGTTGGGTGGTGCAGACACTGCCTTGTCTCTCTGTCTGTTGGGTGGTGCAGACACTGCCTTGTCTCTCTGTCTGTTGGGTGGTGCAGACACTNGTTGGGTGGTGCAGACACTGCCTTGTCTCTCTGTCTGTTGGGTGGTGCAGACACTGCCTTGTCTCTCTGTCTGTTGGGTGGTGCAGACACTGCCTCGTCTCTCTGTCTGTTGGGTGGTGCTGACACTGCCTCGTCTCTCTGTCTTTTGGGTGGTGCAGACACTGCCTTGTCTCTCTGTCTGTTGGGTGGTGCAGACACTGCCTTGTCTCTCTGTCTGTTGGGTGGTGCTGACACTGCCTTGTCTCTCTCACTCTTCCTTTGAACAACCACAAACTGGCTGTGTTGCACATAACACCCACCCTTTTAATTTGTCTCCTGAATGGTGTCTTCAGTCCCATTTTAGAGTGGAGAGTTATACCAACAATGAGTAAACTGATTTCACTTATAGTGTGCTGTTGATGCTTGTGGTAGGCTTGTCTTGTGTAAAGACACAACTGCGGGTAAGGCTATTTAAATGAATAGCTATAGGGATATTGGACCCTTGGTTGTACATGGCTATTGTGTTGCTTGGTCCCACAGTGACTAGCGTGCCCAGTCTGAAATAATCCCCAAGCCTCTAGTACTGGGTAATAGTCTGACATGGGTGTCAAAGGTGTGGTTGTATGTTTATTGACAGGCACATGCAAATGTATAGATGGAGGTTTTATCGACAGAACTATTTTGAAATTAAATGGCTTCTGCCCTTGAGAACCTTTTTCAGGCTCACTGGTTAGCTTCCCCGGTCCATAATCATCACATTATCACATTAGCTAGCAATTATATGCTTCATTAAAGCACCTTGACGGCCCCTCCCAGTATTGGGCTATTGATGTGACACACACACACACACACACACACACACACACACACACACACACACACACACACACACACACACACACACACACACAGAGAAAGCCAGACTGGCGCTGTAGACTGAGATCACTGGATTAATGCTGGCCCCAGCGGCAGTGTGTGTGTGTGTGTAGAAGAGTTTGGTGGAGAGGGTGTGAGGCTTGACTGACAGGCCTCGGTGCGAACGCAACCACCTGATGCTGAACTCAATTGAGAAGGCAGCTGTCACGGAATTCAATTAAGGACTACACAGCTGTCAATCTGTTACTGTCTCTCTCTCAATCTCTCTCTCTCTGATTCTTCTCCTCACTTCCTTCTCTCTCTTGGTATACCTTCTCTTCATGTCATTAGACGTATGGTGCTTTCAAGACTAATCATGACGTGTGTGATCTTCAGGCCGGAAAGTCAGAGCTCTAGAAAAATGTTCCTAAATTCCTAACTTGGAATTACAAGTTGGATTTGTCCCTTTTGGAACTAGTTTTTTTCCGAGTTCTGAGTTGTCTTGAATGCACTGAAGTCGAACGTCGGAGATTGTCCAGTTCCCAGTTGTTTTGAACACAGAAATAACAATAACACAACTGTGATCTTTCTTGGTGGTACTCAGACATTGTTTGTCCGAAAGGGTCTATTTTTGCCATTCTGTGCGTGAAAAAGTCTAGCATTGCTGGGGTGGCTAATGTAATTCTAGCAATGTAGGCCAAGTTGAGGTTATGTTCAATGCTGTATTCAGTCCTGTCCTCAGCAACCTTTTAAGTGACCTACCTTTGTGAGGTATAGGCTGGTGTCACACAATGCAGTCAGTGACAACGAAGTCAGAGCTTAAGGGATAGCTGGTCAGGGTTTATTTGGCTAGTACAGTTAAGCAGCTCCTCATTCACAAGGCAGGGGCCAAATGTAAACAGTACAGCGCAGTAGGTGTATTGTTCTGGCCATTGCAGCTGGTTGATCCAGGATCAGTCTATCCAAGTCTGATCCTAACCTCAGCTGTTAGGAAGAACTGACTATAGAGAAAGTCAAACTGCCCTCAAATATTCTGATAAATCCAGTGTGACTTGATTTTTATATCTATCCTTTCAACAAGCATGTGTGCAGTGCAAACCACTGTGCCAGCTTATGAATCACCAGACATTCAAACCGTGTCCATATACTGCTTACAGGGTAAGGAAACAATGTCATTTTGTAATATGGGTGAACTATCCCTTTAAAATTTTAGAAGGGGGGTACTTCAAACTTTATTGACCTAATAGCAGGAACGGCACCATCTAGTGGTCAGAACCTGGTTATATCAGGATGGGACATAAAACGAACAACTTCAGTGACTAATTTCTCTGAACAGGAGAAAAAAAACATCACCAAATTCACTGAGAATACAATACATAGTATGAAGAAACAGTACTCAGAGCTGCAGCTTCATACTACTTGTCAGACACATAATAATGGCTGGAACTGGGTGAATGGACTGGTATCAACCACATGGAAACCATGTGTTTGAGTCGGATACCGTTCCATGTATTCTATTCCAGCCATTACTATGAGCCCGTCCTCCCCAATTAAGGTGACACAACCGCCTGTGTTGTCAGACATAGAGAACTGATACTGGTTGTTGGGGAGGGATTGGTGTGAGGGGTCTGTGGGTGGCTTCTGACAATTTCTTTGGATTCTTAATCATTGTTAGTAGAAAACACTTTTGGTCCAAATTTGGATGTTTGGTACTATGTTTATTGAATATTCTATGAATCCTATAAATTAATGTCAAATTTAGGTGCAATCAATTTCTGAGGTCAAATTATATTTCAACAAAATAATGTTGCAGGAATGCTAATCGGATCTGTTTCTAACTACAGAAACGAGTTCAGAACAATCTGAGATGGTGGGTGTCATTGCTTGCTGAAATGACATGAAACGACCCTCCTGTGAGTGTGTGTGTGTACGCATACGTGTGTGTGTGTGTGGGCGAGGTGCCCACCACCTAGTGTATAAGAGCACCAGGCAGATGGACCACAGTGAAGGATTCTCTTATTAACATGTCCTTGTTCCTTTCACTCTCTGTTCCACTGCCAAGTCCCATGGACCAGTTCCAGCAGCAGTAGCAGCAGCCAAAGGCTCTCTATCTCGTGACATTCTATCATATCTCAGTGAATAAGGTATTGTTGAGGCAGTGGGTTTGCTTTGTCCCCAAAATGAACAGGACATTGAGGGGAGGTGTAGGCTTCTGGGTTTTTCCGGTCATTTTGTTACTTTGTTTTCCTCTCTCTGTCACATGTTCCCACAATTTCATATCTCGTGACTCATTCCTCATATTTGTGATGGGGAAACAGATTTTATTGATAAACGTTTAAACAAATTGCTGAAAATTCTCACATTCCTTGTTACCCATCCCTTATGTGGGTGTTATTGATAAAGAACAGATATTTTGTTGTCTGATTTGTCTGCAGGTATGTGTTCTTCCTGGACCCATGTAACATTGACATAGTGCAGAGGAAGATCAAGTCCATGGCCCTGTGTGTGTCCCTGTGTCCTGATGAAGAGCTGAGGACGTACCAGGACCTCAAGAGATTCGCCATGCACAATGGTGAGTGAGTAGGGCCTCTAGTGAAACAGAGTGGACACTGTCAGCCAGTGGCGATTTTAGCATGTAATTCTTGGTGGGGCAAAAAAATGATCATGTGTAATGCACTACCAGCAAATCCACTACACAACACTAAACAATACATTAAATGCACTATAACAGTGACAAACGGTGCCCACAAACTGTTAGGGSCTACATAAATCTGTCCCAACACCTTACCAATGCTACACCTGGCTATCAGCGGAGCCTTGTCTGGCAGCGAAACAGTTCATTCAGCCTCATTTACTGCCTTTTTAAAAACATAGCTGATATGGCTGACTTGCTTAAACAAATGCGTTTTCTACTGACAATTTAGATGTACAAACTATGGCATAAGGGGACGACAAGCAGATAAGAGGCAATCCGTAATTGTGATTAAGACATTAATGAGCGAGCTAAGACTGACGTAGTCAGTATAACCATTATCCCAGAAATCCTAGACCCACTCCAATTTGCATACCGCCCAAACAGATCCACAGATGATGCAATCTCTATTGCACTCCACACTGCCCTTTCCCACCTGGACAAAAGGAACTCTAATGTGAGAATGCTATTCATTGACTACAGCTCAGCGTTCAACACCATAGKACCCTCAAAGCTCATCACTAAGCTAAGGATCCTGGGACTAAACACCTCCCTCTGCAACTGGATCCTGGACTTCCTGACGGGCCGCCCCCAGGTGGTGAGGGTAGGTAGCAACACATCTGCCACGCTGATCCTCAACACTGGAGCCCCCCAGGGGTGCGTGCCCAGTCCCCTCCTGTACTCCCTGTTTACCCACGACTGCATGGCCAGGGACGACTCCAAGACCATCATTAAGTTTGCAGACGACACAACAGTGGTAGGCCTGATCACCGACAATGACGAGACAGCCTATAGGGAGGAGGTCAGAGACCTGACCAGGTGGTGCCAGAATAACAACCTCTCCCTCAACGTAACCAAGACTAAGGAGATGATTGTGGACTACAGGAAAAGGAGCACCGAGCACGCCCCCATTCTCATCGACGGGGCTGTAGTGGAGCGGGTTGAGAGCTTCAAGTTCCTTGGTGTCCACATCACCCAAAAACTAGAATGGTCCAAACACACCAAGACAGTCGTGAAGAGGGCACGACAAAGCCTATTCTCCCTCAGGAAACTAAAAAGATTTGGCATGGGTCAAATCTCCTCAAAAGGTTCTACAGCTGCAACATCGAGAGCATCCTGACTGGTTGCATCACTGCCTGGTACAGCAATTGCTCAGCCTCTGACCGAGGGTAGTAGTAGAGGGTAGTAGTACATCATCACCAGTACATCACTGGGGCTAAGTTGCCTGTCATCCAGGACCTCTACACCAGGCGGTGTCAGAGGAAGGCCCTAAAGAATTGTCAAAGACCCCAGCCACCCCAGTCATAGACTGTTTTCTCTACTACCGCATGGCAAGCGGTACTGGAGTGCCAAGTCTAGGACAAAAAGGCTTCTCAACAGTTTTTACCACCAAGCTGTAAGACTCCTGAACAGGTAACCAAATGGCTACCCGGACTATTTACATTGTGTACCCCCCCCAGACCCTCTTTTACGCTGCTGCTACTCTCTGTTTATCATATATGCATAGTCACTTTAACTATACAGGCCCCGGTGCACAACTGAGTAAGAGGACAAGTACATTAGTGTGTAGTTTGAGAAACAGACGCCTCGCAAGTCCTCAACTGGCAGCTTCATTAAATAGTACCCGCAAAACACCAGTCTCAACGTCAACAGTGAGGAGGCAACTCCGGGATGCTGGCCTTCTAGGCAGAGTTGCAAAGAAAAAGTAATATCTGACTGGCCAATAAAAAGAAAAGACATTAAGATGGGCAAAAGAACAGACATTGGACAGAGGAACTCTGCCTAGAAGGCCAGCATCCCGGAGTCACGTCTTCACTGTAGACGTTGAGACTGGTGTTTTGCGGGTACTATTTAATGAAGCTGCCATTTGAGGACTTGTGAGGCTTCTGTTTCTCAAACTAGACACTTTAATGTACTTATCTTCTTACTCAGTTGTGCACCGGGGCCTCCCACTCCTCTTTCTATTCTGGTTAGAGCCAGTTTGCGCTGTTCTGTGACGGGAGTAGTACACAGCGTTGGACGGGATCTTCAGTTTCTTTGGCAATTTCTCGCATGGAATATCCTTCATTCCTCAGAACAAGAGTAGACTGACGAGTTTCAGAAGAAAGGTCTGTGTCTGGCCATTTTGAGCCTGTAATCGAACCCACAAATGCTGATGCTCCAGATACTGAACTAGTCCTAAAGAAACCAGTTTTATTGCTTCTTTAATCAGGACAACAGTTTTCAGCTGTGCTAACATAATTGCAAAAGGGTTTTCTAATGATCAATTAACCTTTTAAAATGATAAACTTGGATTAGCTAACACAACATGCCATTGGAACACAGGAGTGATGGTTGCTGATAATGGGCCTCTGTACGCCTATGTAGATATTCTATTTAAAAAATGAGCCGTTTCCAGCTACAATAGTCATTTACAACATTAACAATGTCTACACTGTATTTCTGATGAATTTGATATTTTATTGGACAGAAAATGTGCTTTTCTTTCAAAAACAAGGACATTTCTAAGTGACTCCAAACTTTTGAACGGTTGTGGGTGTGTATGTATCTATATAAATTTTTTTAGCGCCACCTGCCCTGAATGACAGGTCGCTACTGCTGTTAGCTATACACTTTTCTGCCATCAAA
Source organism: Salvelinus sp. IW2-2015 (assembly GCF_002910315.2). NCBI lineage: Eukaryota > Metazoa > Chordata > Actinopteri > Salmoniformes > Salmonidae > Salvelinus > Salvelinus sp. IW2-2015. The sequence continues at coordinate 8,103,331 of NC_036846.1, forward strand.
GCACACAAAAGCATAACACTGACAGCATATTGAATCATTGACGGATTCTCTATTCCTCTCAGTAACTCTACTGATAATGCTGTGGACCCCAGCACATACAAGTTATTGATTAGAAAATCTGTTTGTCGATAGTGGTCATGTCATGAATTGTTTTGAAAGGAAGCTCTTGCATTTTATTCATCACAATCTCACATCATATCCATGAAGAGAAGAAAAAAAACTTTTAGATGAGCGGCATTAAAAAAAAAAAATCAAAAGATTGTTCCGTTAGAAAAGAGTGCTATGAGGAGCAGGTGTTTCTCACCCCCCCCCAATAAACAGAAGGCTACTAGGTCATCGTTCCAGCAGCCATCCATCACGTCATTGACAGTGAATCACTGCCATCCTTTGGAACGACAAACACTTTCTACAAACACTGACATGACCGTGACCCCGCGTGCCATCTTCCCTTAATACTGTCCTTTCATTCAACACACACTCTGGCACAGCAGGCACCTTGGAACATGTGGAGAGCAAACTAGATGAACAAAGGCACCATTAAGGCCAATGCCACCCCTTGCTGTATGGGTACTGTTGTTTGTGCTATCCTAGCCCGTCCTTCAGCCAGACTTGCGTGTCTCCTGTCAGTACTGTATATACTTATTGTGACACACACACTCCATGTATGCCCCATGATAGACTGGGCTGGGGTTATGTAACTTTGCCTTCTCCGGAGGTCTTGTGTTCTGATTCTGAATTCCTGTGGCAGTGAGCGTAACACAGTTAAGAACAAGATTGTGTAACGTGCTCAGTTGCATGAAGGGAAAAGGATGAAATATGGATCAGCATATGTTGGTTTAGACAACATATTGAGCTATAACTGATCACTTCTGGGGAGACTGATTTAAATTCAATCGTCCTTATGTTCCTAGGTATGTATATGGTTTCACTTTCCTGTGATCAATGTCTTTGTATTTCACTCAGGGTCAGAGCTGTGTTCATACGAACTAGCCGGTCACAAATACCCCGACCTTCCAGAGAGGTTTGACAAATGTCCCAAACTTCCAGTTCCACCAAGGTAGGAAGGCCTAACATTAGGGCTGCATTTCAATAGGCTGAGATTAATGGTTCTGAATGAAAATAAGCAAAGAACTTTCACTTAACCAGTCATATAGATTAGATATTACCTCAAGAAAGGGGGGGTACATAAAAAAAACAATTAAACTATTCAAACCGGTCATGTTTTAGAGAACCTCCCAGGTCATGTGACCCCTGACGTTTGACCTCTACTTCATTCTATCCCACAGCAAATCTCTCCCGGTGTTCAACCGTTGCACACCGGTGGACATCTCCTGCTATGCCAAGTTCGCAGAGGCTGTGGTGACGTTTGTGAGCGACAACAGCGTGCTGCACAGGCTGATCGGTGGCGTGATGGCCAGCAAGGAGATCATCGTGGGCCTCTGCCTGCTGGCGCTAGGTGATGACCTCATCAGCATGTGTTTGTTATCAGCAGTATCTTGGGGATGCTGGATAGATATAAGCAATATGGCAAAATCTGCACCTATTGGGGAACAAGGTGGAACTACTACCATGCCTATCCAATTGTTTCAGATCTACATGAAGAGCCAGGGGAAGGGGCTAAGGGTTGTTTCTGTACAGGGCCTTAGTCGCTAAACTCAGTGGGAGGGATTGGTCTTGTTAGAGTGAATGACTAAATCTTCATTGTATTTCTGGGGCCCACTAGTCTCTGAGCCTTCCCTAATGTGAGCCAGTAAAGAATAGACCTGCATAGGGAACATCTGTCCTGCTCTAGTGCATTCTGCTGATTTCTCCATATCAGTATGTAGTGTCAGTACATAGGCAGTTACTGTAGGTCAGACATCAACGGCGGAGAAACACAGTGCTCGGTGAAAATACAGCAAAGTCATCACATCTTTGAGTCTCCCCTGAGACTGCACTCTTTGGAATGAGAGGAAGGAAGCTCTCAGGTAAAGGGCATGACATGGGAGCCATGAACTTGTACATTTGGGAGTTAATGCTCAGAGTGAGTACATGTGGGTTAGAGTAAGACAAGGTTCTGCTGTGTCAAGGTGGGGAAGGAAAGGGTTTGAATATGGTTAGCTGATCCTCGCTCTTCACTTGGTGAATTGGTTCTCCTGAGTTCTGATTCGTGGTCAGTTTTGGTTTTTGAATCCAAATGGTTGAGGTTAGGGTTGAGGCCGAGGGCAGGGTTAGCTGATCCTAGATCTGTGTTGTGCTACAGTGCTCTCCATGATCCTAATGGTGATCATCCGCTACATCTCTGCTGTGCTGGTCTGGATCCTCACTGCCATGGTGGTCCTGGGCTCCCTGGGTGAGCTAGTTACCTGTCTTCTGGCCTTAATTCCTGTGCAGTGTTTTGATCAATCAAAATAACAACTGAAAACCGTGACATAGTTTTGCACCTAACAGTCATTCTATGATCATTTTTGGGACAGTCCTCTTTGCATTTAGCAGTGTGCAGCTAGCTGATCAATCTGTCAATGATGCAGCAGCTTAAAAGCAGTCTGTTTTTCTTTAGGGGGCACAAGCATCCTGTGGTGGCTGTACATAGACCACCGGTTAACTGCCAATGAGACCTTATCTAAAGAGACTGCAGAGACTACGGAGACTAAAGATGCTAAGGGGGAAGCAGAGACGACAAGGGACAATGCCCAGGCGTTTCTGGTGTATGCCATCGCGGCCACCGTATTCACAGTGAGTACAGTTAGTGTTTGTGTTTGGAATGAAAGGGAGACTGGGCAACCAAGCCTTGTAAATTGTGGGTGGGGTGTGTGTGACATTTCAGATTGAATGCCTGGCGCTGCTTTGAAATCTCAAACTCTTGACTCCTGGCACCTCTACTTTTTTACTCCCCCCTCCTCTCTCTCTTTAACCTTTCTCTCGCTCTCTCCCTCTCCTGTTGGCCATCTTCCATTTGTTTCATCATTCTCTATTACCCCTTGTCTTCCTGTCTGTTTTTGTCTTCCTATGTCCCTTCCACCTTCTCTTGACCTGTTGTTCTCTTCTTCACTCATTTATATCCCTCTCCCTCCTTATCGATCCCAATTTCTCTCGCTCTCTCTCATCCCTCTCTTCCTATACCCTTCTCTCTCTTTCTGTGTCCCTTCCTCTCTCTCCCCCCTCAGGTGATCCTTCTCCTGCTGATGCTGTTCATGAGGAAGCGAGTGGCCCTGACTATTGCCCTGTTCCACGTGGCTGGCAAGGTGTTCATCCACCTGCCGCTGCTCACCCTGCAGCCCTTCTGCACCTTCCTGGCCCTGCTCCTCTTCTGGCTCTACTGGAGCCTGGTGCTGCTCTTCCTTGGGACTACCGGTGAGGGAGGGTGTCCGGGACGGGGAAAGGGCAGTGGTCCTTTTTTGAATGTGCTTGAAGTGAAAAAGGGAGGGAGAGGTAAAAGGGAGGTATAAATAGGAGAGGGAAGGGGAATGAAAACAGGAGAGAGGGAAAACCTCTTTACATAGGTAAGTGATTCATTCCAACACGACAGGACACTACACTAGTATGGTTCAGTTCACTGGGTTGGCCTTATTCAGGAACTTTTCCAAACTAGTCCCGACCACTAGACTGAGTCTGACATGTCCCCCTCAGGGAACCCGGTCCAGAACGAGGAGACGGGTCTGACAGAGTTCCGGCTGACTGGGCCTCTGCAGTACATGACGTGGTACCACGCTGTGGGCCTCATCTGGATCAGTGAGTTCATCCTGGCCTGCCAGCAGATGACTGTAGCTGGGGCTGTGGTCACGTACTACTTCACAAGGTCTGCTTCAGAAATATTTTCATGATTTATGTACAAATGTATGTTTATTTGATAGGATATTGGCTATAATCATGCTTAAATCAAATCAAATTTGTCACATACACATGGTTAGCAGATGTTAATGCGAGTGTAGCGAAATGCTTGTGCTTCTAGTTCCGACAATGCAGTAATAACCAACNGACTGACGAGTTTCAGAAGAAAGGTCTGTGTCTGGCCATTTTGAGCCTGTAATCGAACCCACAAATGCTGATGCTCCAGATACTGAACTAGTCCTAAAGAAACCAGTTTTATTGCTTCTTTAATCAGGACAACAGTTTTCAGCTGTGCTAACATAATTGCAAAAGGGTTTTCTAATGATCAATTAACCTTTTAAAATGATAAACTTGGATTAGCTAACACAACATGCCATTGGAACACAGGAGTGATGGTTGCTGATAATGGGCCTCTGTACGCCTATGTAGATATTCTATTTAAAAAATGAGCCGTTTCCAGCTACAATAGTCATTTACAACATTAACAATGTCTACACTGTATTTCTGATGAATTTGATATTTTATTGGACAGAAAATGTGCTTTTCTTTCAAAAACAAGGACATTTCTAAGTGACTCCAAACTTTTGAACGGTTGTGGGTGTGTATGTATCTATATAAATTTTTTTAGCGCCACCTGCCCTGAATGACAGGTCGCTACTGCTGTTAGCTATACACTTTTCTGCCATCAAAGCACACAAAAGCATAACACTGACAGCATATTGAATCATTGACGGATTCTCTATTCCTCTCAGTAACTCTACTGATAATGCTGTGGACCCCAGCACATACAAGTTATTGATTAGAAAATCTGTTTGTCGATAGTGGTCATGTCATGAATTGTTTTGAAAGGAAGCTCTTGCATTTTATTCATCACAATCTCACATCATATCCATGAAGAGAAGAAAAAAAACTTTTAGATGAGCGGCATTAAAAAAAAAAAATCAAAAGATTGTTCCGTTAGAAAAGAGTGCTATGAGGAGCAGGTGTTTCTCACCCCCCCCCAATAAACAGAAGGCTACTAGGTCATCGTTCCAGCAGCCATCCATCACGTCATTGACAGTGAATCACTGCCATCCTTTGGAACGACAAACACTTTCTACAAACACTGACATGACCGTGACCCCGCGTGCCATCTTCCCTTAATACTGTCCTTTCATTCAACACACACTCTGGCACAGCAGGCACCTTGGAACATGTGGAGAGCAAACTAGATGAACAAAGGCACCATTAAGGCCAATGCCACCCCTTGCTGTATGGGTACTGTTGTTTGTGCTATCCTAGCCCGTCCTTCAGCCAGACTTGCGTGTCTCCTGTCAGTACTGTATATACTTATTGTGACACACACACTCCATGTATGCCCCATGATAGACTGGGCTGGGGTTATGTAACTTTGCCTTCTCCGGAGGTCTTGTGTTCTGATTCTGAATTCCTGTGGCAGTGAGCGTAACACAGTTAAGAACAAGATTGTGTAACGTGCTCAGTTGCATGAAGGGAAAAGGATGAAATATGGATCAGCATATGTTGGTTTAGACAACATATTGAGCTATAACTGATCACTTCTGGGGAGACTGATTTAAATTCAATCGTCCTTATGTTCCTAGGTATGTATATGGTTTCACTTTCCTGTGATCAATGTCTTTGTATTTCACTCAGGGTCAGAGCTGTGTTCATACGAACTAGCCGGTCACAAATACCCCGACCTTCCAGAGAGGTTTGACAAATGTCCCAAACTTCCAGTTCCACCAAGGTAGGAAGGCCTAACATTAGGGCTGCATTTCAATAGGCTGAGATTAATGGTTCTGAATGAAAATAAGCAAAGAACTTTCACTTAACCAGTCATATAGATTAGATATTACCTCAAGAAAGGGGGGGTACATAAAAAAAACAATTAAACTATTCAAACCGGTCATGTTTTAGAGAACCTCCCAGGTCATGTGACCCCTGACGTTTGACCTCTACTTCATTCTATCCCACAGCAAATCTCTCCCGGTGTTCAACCGTTGCACACCGGTGGACATCTCCTGCTATGCCAAGTTCGCAGAGGCTGTGGTGACGTTTGTGAGCGACAACAGCGTGCTGCACAGGCTGATCGGTGGCGTGATGGCCAGCAAGGAGATCATCGTGGGCCTCTGCCTGCTGGCGCTAGGTGATGACCTCATCAGCATGTGTTTGTTATCAGCAGTATCTTGGGGATGCTGGATAGATATAAGCAATATGGCAAAATCTGCACCTATTGGGGAACAAGGTGGAACTACTACCATGCCTATCCAATTGTTTCAGATCTACATGAAGAGCCAGGGGAAGGGGCTAAGGGTTGTTTCTGTACAGGGCCTTAGTCGCTAAACTCAGTGGGAGGGATTGGTCTTGTTAGAGTGAATGACTAAATCTTCATTGTATTTCTGGGGCCCACTAGTCTCTGAGCCTTCCCTAATGTGAGCCAGTAAAGAATAGACCTGCATAGGGAACATCTGTCCTGCTCTAGTGCATTCTGCTGATTTCTCCATATCAGTATGTAGTGTCAGTACATAGGCAGTTACTGTAGGTCAGACATCAACGGCGGAGAAACACAGTGCTCGGTGAAAATACAGCAAAGTCATCACATCTTTGAGTCTCCCCTGAGACTGCACTCTTTGGAATGAGAGGAAGGAAGCTCTCAGGTAAAGGGCATGACATGGGAGCCATGAACTTGTACATTTGGGAGTTAATGCTCAGAGTGAGTACATGTGGGTTAGAGTAAGACAAGGTTCTGCTGTGTCAAGGTGGGGAAGGAAAGGGTTTGAATATGGTTAGCTGATCCTCGCTCTTCACTTGGTGAATTGGTTCTCCTGAGTTCTGATTCGTGGTCAGTTTTGGTTTTTGAATCCAAATGGTTGAGGTTAGGGTTGAGGCCGAGGGCAGGGTTAGCTGATCCTAGATCTGTGTTGTGCTACAGTGCTCTCCATGATCCTAATGGTGATCATCCGCTACATCTCTGCTGTGCTGGTCTGGATCCTCACTGCCATGGTGGTCCTGGGCTCCCTGGGTGAGCTAGTTACCTGTCTTCTGGCCTTAATTCCTGTGCAGTGTTTTGATCAATCAAAATAACAACTGAAAACCGTGACATAGTTTTGCACCTAACAGTCATTCTATGATCATTTTTGGGACAGTCCTCTTTGCATTTAGCAGTGTGCAGCTAGCTGATCAATCTGTCAATGATGCAGCAGCTTAAAAGCAGTCTGTTTTTCTTTAGGGGGCACAAGCATCCTGTGGTGGCTGTACATAGACCACCGGTTAACTGCCAATGAGACCTTATCTAAAGAGACTGCAGAGACTACGGAGACTAAAGATGCTAAGGGGGAAGCAGAGACGACAAGGGACAATGCCCAGGCGTTTCTGGTGTATGCCATCGCGGCCACCGTATTCACAGTGAGTACAGTTAGTGTTTGTGTTTGGAATGAAAGGGAGACTGGGCAACCAAGCCTTGTAAATTGTGGGTGGGGTGTGTGTGACATTTCAGATTGAATGCCTGGCGCTGCTTTGAAATCTCAAACTCTTGACTCCTGGCACCTCTACTTTTTTACTCCCCCCTCCTCTCTCTCTTTAACCTTTCTCTCGCTCTCTCCCTCTCCTGTTGGCCATCTTCCATTTGTTTCATCATTCTCTATTACCCCTTGTCTTCCTGTCTGTTTTTGTCTTCCTATGTCCCTTCCACCTTCTCTTGACCTGTTGTTCTCTTCTTCACTCATTTATATCCCTCTCCCTCCTTATCGATCCCAATTTCTCTCGCTCTCTCTCATCCCTCTCTTCCTATACCCTTCTCTCTCTTTCTGTGTCCCTTCCTCTCTCTCCCCCCTCAGGTGATCCTTCTCCTGCTGATGCTGTTCATGAGGAAGCGAGTGGCCCTGACTATTGCCCTGTTCCACGTGGCTGGCAAGGTGTTCATCCACCTGCCGCTGCTCACCCTGCAGCCCTTCTGCACCTTCCTGGCCCTGCTCCTCTTCTGGATGTACTGGGGCCTGGTGCTGCTCTTTCTCGGGACCACCGGTGAGGGAGGGAGAGGGGGAGGGGGGTTGGAGAGGGGTAGAGAGAGAGAGAGAGGGAGGGAGGGAGGAGGGAGGGAGAGGGGCAGTGGTTCTCTTCTGGATGTACTGGGGCCTGGTGCTGGAAGCAAAAGTGAGTTAGAGAGAATCTTTACAAATGGTAAGTGATGAATTCCAACACAACAGGACACTGCACTAGTACGGTTTAGTTTAGTTTACTGTATTGGCCTTATTCAGGAACTTGTCCAAACTAGTCCCGACCACTAGACTGAGACTGAGATGTCCACCTCAGGGAACCCGGTCCAGAACGAGGAGACGGGTCTGACAGAGTTCCGTCTGACTGGGCCTCTGCAGTACATGACGTGGTACCATGCTGTGGGCCTCATCTGGATCAGTGAGTTCATCCTGGCCTGCCAGCAGATGACTGTCGCTGGGGCTGTGGTAACGTACTACTACACAAGGTCTGACTCTGAAATTATGTTTTCATGATTTGTTTATGTACAAACTCTACCTACATGTACATATTACCTCGACTAACTGGTGCCCCCGCACATTGACTCTGTACTGGTACCCCCTGTAACCTGTATATAGCCTCGCTATTGTTATTTTACTGCTGCTGTTTAATTATTTGTTACCTTTATTTTCAATTTTTTTTACTTAACACTTATTTTTTTCTTAACTTCTTAAAGCATTGTTGGTTAAGGGCTTTTAAGTAAGCATTTCACTAAGGTCTACTACACCTGTTGTATTCGGCGCATGTGACAAATACAATTTGATTTGAAATGTTTATTCTATAGGATATCGGCTATAAGATTAGTAATAACATTCGATTTTATTGTCTGTCACAAATGTGTTCTGCTAAAACAAAAATCGGGGAATTTATGGGTAATCTGTTCTCAGAGTTATAGGAATTACAGAGAGGAGAACAAGAATGTCAATTAAAACTTCTCTCTCTTCATTTATTTGGCCTCCATTCTATTTCCCTCTATCCTTTCCTCTGTCTTAGGGACAAGACCAGGCTGCCAGTGACGCCCATCCTGTCATCAGTGCTGAGGCTGATGCGGTACCACCTGGGCACGGTGGCCAAGGGCTCCTTCATCATCACCCTGGTCAAGATCCCACGCCTAATGCTCATGTACGTCCACAACCAGCTCAAGGGCAAGGTAAAGCACACTGTTTACTAACTTCTCTCTCTCTCTGACATTCATTGTATGGAGAATAATAAAATACTGCATGTTACATACAGTGATGTGCTGTACAAGCTAATCAAGGCTAGCTTGTCGCCAGTAGATCTACATTGCTGTCAATGTCAACATTGTTGTGACATGACACCTGCCATCTTCTGTTGCTCTGTTTAGGACAGTTTTTAGAGAAGAGAGGATGTATGTTCAGATGTTTGGGTTTGACACAGTGCTGGTAACATTAGGGGTGTTGGTTTGGTTAATAAATGGGACATATGACTATATATTTGAACTAACTCATTTTGGATAAACATCTGGTAAACCATGTTACTATATTATTATCATGTCATTTTCTTTTCAGGTATTTTTCTTTATAATGTGAGTTAGTGTCTGTTGTCCTTAACTTACTGTTTGTTGTCACGTCCCAAGTGTTGCTGCTTGACTTGATCTATGGAGAGACACCTTGCAGCATAATGAATTGAAGGGATAAATTGGCATTAGCTCTCCAGAGTTCTGAGAGTGAAGGTAACTTCACCTGACTAATGATCTGAACTGTTCCACGAAGTTGGATAGGCCTACAGCAATCTGACTGCCTGCTGCTTTCAGTTTCTACTATCTTTTGGTTTAGCAAGGAGATGTGAGAACACTAAGTTCTGGAGCTCTGCAGGGAACAGTTTTGAAAACTATTGTATCTATTTTTGAATAGTGCATCTCAGATACCCTTCCCCATCTCTCTCACACAGGAAAATGCATTTGCTCGCTGCATGTTGAAGACCTGTATCTGCTGCCTGTGGTGTTTGGAGAAGTGCCTCAACTATTTGAATCAGGTAGGAGTGCTTTCCTTCCCCCTAATTGGATATTTGTTTTATATAAATAAAGGATAGATAACAGGTGTAAGTTGGTTCGTGTCCTGCTGGTCTGCTTTAGTGACTACAGTCTCTCCTCTCTGTTGTTAGAATGCGTACGCGGCGACAGCCATCAACAGCACCAGTTTCTGTACGTCGGCGCGCGACGCCTTTGTGATTCTGGTAGAGAACGCTCTGAGGGTGGCCGCCATCAACGCCGTGGGAGACTTTGTCCTCTTCCTGGGCAAGGTGAGGGGGGCAGCTGGGATACTTGAGGGCTTCAGAGTAGTCCCTATTCACTGTTACAGGATCAGATCTACTTTTCAACCCCTTGATGATTAAGGTTAGGATGGGGGTAGGGTAATCTGTTCCTAGATCTGTGGTTAAGGGCAGCCGTTACATTGAGTGTGGGCCTGATTGCGTGGACTCACAGGAGGCTGCTGAGGGGAGAATGGCCCATAATAATGGCCAGAACAGAGTAAATGGAATGGCATCAAACACCTGGAAACTAGGTATTTGATACCATTACACTAATGCCGTTCCTGCCATTACCACGGACCCGTCCTCCCCAATTAAGGAGCCACCAACCTCCTGTGGCGTTGACTGTTCAATTGCCTGAATTTGAGGAGTAAAAATTTGACTGACCCTGAGTGTGTGTGTGTGCGGTGTCAGATCCTGATCGTGACGTCCACAGCGTTCGCCGGCGTACTGCTGCTGAACTACCAGCGGGACTACGCAGAGTGGGTCCTCCCTCTCATCATCGTCTGCCTCTTTGCCTTCCTGGTGGCCCACTGCTTCCTGTCCATCTTCGAGATCGTGGTGGACGTGCTCTTCCTCTGCTTCGCCATCGACACCAAATACAACGACGGTACACCGGGCAAGGAGTTCTACATGGACAAAGCCCTGATGGTAATCTATGTGAAGATATGGTATACTGGTGGGATTTTGTTGAAATGGGAAATTAAATGTGTGTCTATACTGGACAAAAATATCAACGCAACATGTAAAGTGTTGGTCCCATGTTTCATGAGCTGAAATTAAAAGATCCCTGAAATGTTCCATACGCACAAAAAGATTATTTAGCTCAAATTTTGTGCACTAATTTGTTTACATCCCTGTTAGTGAGCATTTCTCCTTTGCCAAGATAATCCATCCACCTGACAGGTGTGGCATATCACGCTCCCTCAACTTGAGACATCTGTGCCATTGTGTTGTGACAAAGCTGCACATTTTAGTGGCCCTTTATTGTCCCCAGCACAAGGTGCACCTGTGTAATGATTATGCTCTTTTATCAGCTTCTTGTCAGGTGGATGGATTATCTTGGCAAAGGAGAAATGCTCACTAACAGGGTTGTAAACACATTTGTGCACATAATTGAAGAGAAATACCGTTTTTGTACGTATGGAACATTTCTGGGATCTTTTATTTCAGCTCATGAAATATAGGACCAACATTACATCTTCCGTTTAATTTTTGTTCAGTCTAGGTTTTTGTTTTTCTACACTAAAGCTAAGGATTCTGTGGTTTAATGACAAAGGTAATGCATTCATTTACATTAAAAAAAAWTCATWTTAGCAGACTTACAGTAGTGAGTGCATACAGTTTTATACTTTTTTCTTTCATACTGGTGCCCCATGGGAATTGAACCCACAACCCTGGAGTTGCAAGTGCCATGCTCTACCAACTGAGCCACACGGGACATATTAAGTGTATGTTAACCGACACTGGTGCGTTTCACCACATGGTATGACACTCCCATCTCTCCCTGCAGGAGTTCGTGGAAAACAGCAGGAAGTTGGAACGGGTGGTGGAGCGAGGGCGGAACCGCCCCACTGAAGCGGTGTCGGTGGAGGGGCCGGAGATGAAGCCCATGGTGAGTGACAGTGGAGGGGGCGGTGACACTGAGCTGGGCTGGGGCTTGGGCGGAGGCGGGGGAGAGTGGGAGGAGCTGCAGGAGTTCCATGTGTACTACCTCCTGGTAGGGGTGCTGGTGGACTGGGCCCTGGGGGAGCAGTGTACCATGGTCTCCTTGATCCTCTGCCTGACCGAGGACGTGGTCCTCTTCTTCTGCGTCTACCTGCCCACCTCCACACTCGTGCTCTTCGCCACGCTGCTCCAGAAACCCTCCCCCGTCGTCGTGCCTCAGGCACAGACGCTGTCGCCATCTAAATCGTTGTCTTCGCATGCTAGCTAACGCATGCTAACTAACGCACCACAACAGCATCTTGCTCACCCTCATCTCTAATAACTCTTCTCAAACTATCCCATCCCTCTTTTTTTTACTGTTTTTTGTTTTGCTCGCCTGTCATCTCCTGGCCATCTTTAACCTGAAGTGTAAATTAGTTGGAGTTTTTTTTTGCCTTATCACCATGGTGCTTTTTGGTAAATAGGGGCATGTCTGGTAGCGCAGATAATCTTCTGTCAGTTTAGAAAGATGGTGGGGGGGATGAACACAAAGAAACAGTACGCAATGAACAGTCCACCCCCCCCTAAAGTAAACAGCAGTGAGAAAGAACAATGCCAGACTGTTGATGCATTGCTAAAAAGGGACCAATGGGAAGATGGATATAGGACTTTTTTTTTGTTTTGCCTGTCTATTGTACGGTGCTGCTGGATTTCCATGTACTGCTGGAATTATTTAAAGCACTGTTAGGCGCTACTGAAGTTGGCAACTATCTGTTTACTTGTAGATTTGGCCTTTTCTTATCTCCTAGATACTCAGAGAGCATTATTGGTAAAGTTATTCTTGTAATTTGGTAGTTAAGAGGTAGAAGTATCTCCCCCAGTAGTTTTAAAATAATAAGCTGTGTGTATTCGTCATAATGTACAATCATTGTTGATAACTGCAAGCAAGTCAGCTTTGGCCCAAGGATATACAGGCGTATCCCTCAGATTTCAGGTCACAAGATGGATCTTAACATCACCACTCCACTGCATGGCTTCCATTTTCTTTTCCGTACCATTTTCTCATCCATACCTGTCCAAGCTGTTATTACATTWTTTTTTTTATCTAACCCCTTTTTCACCCATTCATTCTTTTACCATCCAAATACTTTTTTCAATGACTGCATGTGATACTGTGAATGGAGTAATAAGACTTGAATAACTTTGCTTTCCAGGCTCCAGGAACAAGTTCAGCTTGACCAAAATCACCTAAAGGGACTTTTTTTTAAAGACATTCCAAAATGTTTATTTTTACCAATGTGTAACATGTTTACTATGGTTTCACTCCAGGGATACAATATTTTAATAAGAAACTGTAAAAAAAATATAACAATGTAACGAAGCACTTTATATTGAAGCGCTGCATATTTTAAAAGGCTGATGCATTTTTCGTAGTGATGTCCTTTTTTATAAGACAAAGAATTGCCATCTGGTCGAACACAGTACTAAAATGTATTGAATCACTTTGGGTTGTCAACGTTTTGCATAACAAGTTTGCCTTTTGGTTGGACTTCTCGATCAGCGTGATACTTATTCGTCATGCAATGATAGCACTTAGATGTGTTTTTAATCAACCACTGAAACTTAAGTACGTTAGACTCACGTTTGCATTTGAATTCAATCTGCATCATGGAAGAGTGTTCTTTTGTTTTGAAAGGAGATATTTTTTTACCAGTGAGTAGGTTTTTTAAAATTGTTTTTGCAGCGCGATTTTTGGGATGTGCAGAAACAGAGGATGTGATCATACAACTGTGTGTTATAGCAGGAGGAAGACAACTTGTAGTTCCCATGGTTTGGAGGGACACAGAGACAAAGTTACTGCGATTTGGAAGTCTACCCCCCCCTACACCTAGGCACTTAGATCTACAAGGGACCATGAAGTTAAGGGGTAGGGACTAAGAGTTCATTATGAACTGGGCATGACATTTACAGAGAAATATCCAGAGGGCTGCAAAGGCTGTTGCTTTTCTTACTCAACCAATTGTCCCCTAGTTTGACTAACTTTTCAAACCAGTCAGTTATTGTTGGGATTGATGGACAATGTACATTTGACCTAATCAGGTGAGGTGTAACGAGTCCCCTTCCACTGATGTCTCAGTAGGAAGTGAACTCAGACTTTGCAGCCCTCAAGCAATAACGCAACACCATTTAGTATTTACCGCTATAAAAATGTCTTCCTACTTGCACTACAGCTTTTAAAAGACAAATGTTCTTAGCATTGAGCTATCATCTGATGTTAGGTGGGGGGGTGGACACTCACTTTGCCTTAACCGGTTCCATAGGCTGCGCCCCTAATCTTATTGGTTAGTAACGGGACTCCCCAGTTTAACGTGGGGGTGGGGTGGTAGAAGTGCTGTAAGCCTTAAGTCCCCTCTTCTTTTTGCAGTAGATTTGTATTTGATACCCAGAGTACTGAATCCATTGGAGCGACTGAAGAACAACTTTGCCCCCCCCCTGTTGCTTTTATTGATCTAGGTGAGAAAATGCTACCTTTGTTTTTGTGAAGGGTTTCAGAATGGTACATGATTTATGCAGTTATTTTGTAATGAGAGTTTAATAACGTGTTGATAAGACTGATATTGTGACGTGATCCTGGTAGATATGAAGGGAGAGATGGCTGTGACTGTTCACATGATAACCTTTTCATTTTCAGCTTCTCGTGTGAGAGAATGACAAGCGCCAGCCATCCTTCACAACACCGTCGTTAATGTTTCAAAACAGGAAAACAAGTCTGTTGGTGCGCTTTTCTCCGGGAATACACTACTAGACCGTACACTGATGTACCTATGAAATATTAAAGAGCATGTATTTAGAAGAAAAAGTCAAGCCGAATTAACATTGCCGCAGAACCCTATTGCGCAAAGCATGTTAAGAATTGCACTGAGATGGTATTCATTTAAACACTGATCAATTTAAAGTATCTGTAAAATATTTATAGTTGAATGACTAGCTATGTCAGTCAGTACAATGTAGAGATGTTTCTTAAAACGTTTCAGAGGATGGAACTTTCCCCAAGTGAGAGAACCTGCCCAGTGCAATCAAGGAATCCACTTAAGGAACAGGACAGACTACTGATAACTAAACAGCATTTCTCTGAAAACATGTCATTCATGGGTATGTGTCCATCATAGAAGATCAAGACTGACCGAGGGACTGTTTCACTTAGCCTTGTCTGATTTGTACATTGAACACAACCAGTCATAACCCACACCGTTCTGTTTGCCAAACTCTGTCACCAGTTGATGCACACAACGGGAAAATCAGACACTGAACCACACAGAGACGGTGTTCTGGTTTCTTTACGACAGTAAAGCAAATTGCTCTGCGAATAGCTGAGACGCAAGGCCTGATTTGTCAGCCTCTATTAGCGCGGACAAAATGCCCTGCCACTATTGTGAAAGCCAGTACCTATACTCAAAACGAACCATAGACGACTTGCATGTTTTCCGTCTGGGGTTTTTTCTCGCTCCTCAGGGCGAGCCATCTTTGTAGGGTGTGAATATTACGGCATTAGCTCCACGTGACTTAACTGATAGAACAATAGCTTTACTCAGCAACAAAGCCACTGTTTTTCGAGATGTTAGTCGACCTCTTCGTTCTTGGAAACAAACTGCGCGTCTATTCTTGTCACACAGGAATGGGAGATACTGTTCTGGATAGGCAACACATCAGTTTAACTGTCTGGTGTAACACTAGCTTTTAGAAATGTCTGCAGTAAGGTTGTTTAACATTGGGCAATGTTTTGTTTGATTTTTATATTTATTATTTCTTATGTATATTCGTTCTTTTTTTCAAGGTAATAAATTGGAGAAAGTAAACTTGTCATTGCCTATTGTAGTTGTACATTATACATAAAGTTCACATCGTGTTATGATACACAAATGAAAGGAAAAGTAAACTAAATGCAAAACAGTAACACAAGTATCCTGCATTTGTACAAAATATGCTGCAACCCAAAATCTGGAGTGCGCATTTTGGCAAGTGAGTGAAACATGTCAAATAAAAATCTACATGACATATGATCGTTGAAATACATACTGTAGTTAAATTAAGTGCGCAAATGTGTACATTGTGTATTTTGCATTAATTCCTATGGCAGTGCATGTACACTATATTATATTAGACGATCTAGAGAGAATGATGTTGGTCAGATAGTGTTCTTGACCATAACCCTGGTACTAATTTACAAGTAAAATAACATACCATTTTTACTGTATCTTGGACCAGAGCTTTGGGTGGGTCATATCTGTACCAGCCAGGCTATTCTTAATCAGATGGCTGTATAGTCTAGAACTCCAAACCATTAGAGCCATTAGTTCCACAGGATCCATCCCTCTGTCCAGAGTCTCTACAGGTCCTCATCATCCTCGCTGACTAGTATAGTGTCCAGGTCCTTGTCCTTACGCTCTGCGCTCTCTGTGACAAACTCCCTCTGCTGGGCCTCCAGCTCTCTGAGCTCCCCCTGCAGGCGCTCCAGATGCAGCACACGCCGGTTCTTCAACAGCTTCATGGGGAACGGGTTCATGTCGCTGAAGGCTATGTTGGTCAGTTTCCTGTTGGATGGAACAGAGTAAAGTGAGGCAGGAGACAGACACAAGCCCAAGATTACKCAGCCTGCTTATTTCCATACAAAAATGAAACACAGAATTGAACTCTATGTAAGCAGCATAGTCACAAAATACTCCATAAGCTGTATGGCCCTAACACCAGACCTAGCCCTCACACATTTTACTTGCATGCATTGGACAGAGATAATGAGATATGCGACTGCTGTGAATGCTGCCCTCAATGCACTCCTCTGGCTGTATAGCCTCGTTTTCTCCCATGTGTTGAACCCATAGCTGCGACAACTGAGCTATCTGACTTATATATGGTGAGAGCATCTGTCTCGGCCTACAGCAAATAGCTATTCCGTCTGCTCTGCCAGCAACACTCCGACTAAACAGAGCAGCAGAAAAAGAATGGGCTCAGTAGGTACAGGGCAAAAAGCACAAACCATATAGATAATACAACAATTGAACAGGTTACAAAGGACAAGCTAAATGTGATTTAGTGGAATCGTTCACAAACCACTTAGGGGTGAATCAGGTGTGTAAGTACTGGGCTGTAACAAAAACATACACACCAGCCCTCCAGGAGTTTAAGACCTCTACTATAGTGGTTCCTATCCCACTAGAGAAACACATCTAATATAGTGGCATTTTCTTCAGAACACAGCCTCCATAGTTTGAACTTAAATGACCTTTAATGACCTCTCACCTGCCGTCAGAGATGGTCTTGGTGAAGAAGCGCAGGTATTGGTAGATCTCCACGTTGTCATGGATGTTCAAGATGTCCTCCTCTTTGTACTTGAACAGAGCCAGGGCATACCTAAATATCACCTGGATCAAAACCATGCATGTACGTTTACATTAGAACTGCCGCAACAACAAAAAATCTAACCAGGTGGGTAGACTCTGGACAATCAATATCATTTTGTCAATCAGTTAACAACCAGTCATACTGCAGACAGGACCCACATTTGAATAACCACGAGCTAGAAGTTTCTGTTTTTCTTTCGGCCCAGGCGCTAGTCTCTCTTAAGCACGGTACCTTGGTGCCCTCGTAGAGGAAGGCGTCCCACACCCGCAGGAGGATGTCGCTGGGCAGGCTCTCAACGAACACCACCAGGAACCAACTGAAGGTGATGAGGGACACGTCCACACTATGCTCCTCAAAGTGGGCTGTCAGTCGGGGCATTTTCTCCGCCATGAAGTCCTTCAGCACGCGCTGGTCCACCTGCAACATCCACCCATACACCATGTCACATTGAGTCACATCAGCAGATGACAACAGATATTGGCATGATATGAGCAATGTTGAATTCATTACGTTGTTCATGAAACGTATGCGCAATTTAAAAGTTTTAGTTCCATGTTTTGGAACAGATGCAGAACTGAAACGGATTAAATCCCACTAAAAGCACCACTTCATATATTTTTTATTACAGAGAACTGTAGATACAATTATTTTACACATCTATACAGTTGTTTAAAATCACATATTTTGCTCCTTTGAGCCGGATCATTACCTGCGAGGCTATGAGTGTTTTGGTGTAGTAGTCCTGAGGCATGATGGTCTCCACCACAGCTACTAGACACCAGAAGGCATCCTCCTCACTCTCCAGCACCAGGAGAGCTATGGCTGCCAGCCTGAAAGGAGAGGGACTGGCCAATATCATAGTTGCCCTTGGATATGCTGTCAAGATTGTTTTGAAGTCTGAGAGCTTGTATGGTATATCTACTGCCTAGTCTGAGTAGCCAGATCCAGGAAAAAGCATGTTTTTAGACTAATCATAGATTTTCACAAAATAAATCTAAATTGTTATAAATCAGGCTTCCCTAAATTGAGAAGATTGTGTTGATTGAGTTGGTAGCATCCTGACTGGTTGCATCACTGCCTGGTATGGCAACTGCTCGGCCTCYGACCGCAAGGCACTACAGAGGGTAGTGCGAACGGCCCAGTACATCACTGGRGCMAAGCTTCCTGCCATCCAGGACCTCTATACCAGGTGGTGTCAGTGGAAGGCCCTAAAAATTGTCAAAGACTCCAGCCACCCTAGTCATAGACTGTTCTCTCTGCTACCGCACGGCAAGCGGTACCGGAGCGCCAAGTCTAGGTCCAAAAGGCTTCTTAGCAGCTTCTACCCCCAAGCCATAAGACTCCCGAACAGCTAATTAAAGGGCTACCCAGACTGTTTGCACTGTCCCCCCCCTCTTTTACACTGCTGCTACTCTCCGTTTATTATCTATGCAGTCACTTTAACTCTACCTACATGTACATATTACCTCAATTACCTTGACTAACCGGTATCCCCTGTATATAGCCTCGCTACTGTTATTTTACTGCTGCGGTTTAATTATTTGTTACTTTTATTTTCAATTTTTTTTTACTTAACACTTATATTTTCTTAACTTCTTAAAGCATTGTTGGTTAAGGGCTTGTAAGTAAGCATTTCACTGTAAGGTCTACCTACACCTGTTGTATTCGGCACATGTGACAAATAAMATTTGATTTGATATTATTTTGGACTCTGCACTTTATATCAGTTTACAGCTTTGTACATTAGGTGGCAGTATTTCTCTAGATTKAATATTTATTGAGCACACAGCTGACTGATATAGGGAGTCTTAATAAGTACCTGTTGAGGCCCTGGCAGTAGCCGATGGTGGGGTTTTGCCAGGAGAAAGCTAGCAGAATTCGTTGGAGCTGCTGCAGAGTGGGGCTGGAGGGCGAGGAAAAGCGCTGATTGGTGGTGAGCGTGCGGTGTAGGTCCAACTGGATCTGTCTGGAGGCTTGGTGGGGTGACGTAAGGCTCTTCTGGCACAGCTGAAACAGTAATGGATGGATTTCATGTAGATGGATGGAAAGACTGATGGACAGATGAAGAAAGATTCTGAAATTGAGAGATGCATTGTAAGGTCCCGTGTGGCTCAGTTGGTAGAGCATGGCGCTTGCAACGCCAGGGTTGTGGGTTCATTTCCCACGGGGGGACCAGGATGAATATGTATGAACTTTCCAATTTGTAAGTCGCTCTGGATAAGAGCGTCTGCTAAATGACTTAAATGTAAATGTAAGGAAGTGAACTAGCCTGATCCACTAGCACCCACCTGCTCATAGCGATCCGGGTGACGCTCCCTCAGCGAGCGTGTGCGTGCCCTCACCACCCAGCGCCACACCCGTGGGCGGTACTCCCGTGGCACGCCACACCGCAGCAGGAATTTGAGCTCCGGGGAGGGGCAGAGGTCGTCGGCCGGGCGGCCGCCCAGGTACTGAGCCCAGCGGTCCAACAGGGGTCTGACCCCRGCCTCCTGCCTCAGCAGGTTGTGGGAGCGGATCTCCAGGGCCTGGATCTTGGCCAGCAGCTTCATGTCCTCCACCTCATAGTCCGGGATGATCTTGAAGCCATACTCGTCATGCTCCCTGAGGAATGGAGATCAGTGTTCATTCACTGTTTTTAGATCATTTTAGCCTTCATTGACTATTGATAGTAATCTCCTTTTTGTTCATTGTGGGACTGCATTGGTGATTTAATGTGTTCTTGTAAAAAGGTGTCGCCCTTAAGAGACTGTTGTAAATCTTAAAAGGAACGCCTGTATGAATAAAGAATATAAATAAATAAAAGAGGTTGGTCCTGTCATCTATCAGTGTAGTGAAGCAGAGAAGACAAAAAGACAAGGAAAGGAAGCCAGTTCAGAGTATTGAGCCAGGGCCCGTTACCTGACAGGGTTGAGTTCGAGGACGTCGTTCAGGTCTCCTTTCAGTGCGTCGTCTATGAGGTTCCTCACAGCCTCCCGCTGGCCCGGTTCTAGATCCTTGCTCTCCTGCAGCTTCCTCAGTACACCCAGGTAACGACTCTCTATCTGACAGTTACGGGCCTCCAGGTAGGCACACTGCAACACAAAATAAGCACACCCTAAGACCGAGACTGAGGTCCCAATTCAATCAACTGTAGTGGCCTTCAGTGTTTCACTTAACCACAAGCCACTTCAACCTCGACAGCACATGCAGATGTATTTGGCACTGAATAGCGCCCATAGTCACTAGGCAGACCCACCTTTACCATAAGGCTTTTCTCCTGCTCTGAACTGTTGCGCCATAGCTTGGTCAGCTGGTAGATCTCAGAGTTCAGGAACTTGTTCTGGATCTTGTAGGCCTCAATGTCATCCTGTGTGAGAATTATTAATAGTGAGAGGAAGGGCAGGGCCATTTAAAGAAGCAAAGAAATATGATTCATATTTGTACTACAACTACTTTTTTTTGGACCAGAGAATAGATATCTAAAATCTATTCCAAAAGACTCAAATGTTCTGGCGCCTCATTTATAACCGTTGCGTAAATTTGACACTAAATATCTGCGTGTGTWWAAAAAAAAAAAGACTGCCACGCACAAAAATTGAGATTTCTAAACGTGGAGCACGGCATACGCATGTTTCTGGTTATAAATCCGATCTGTCGGGAACCTGTGCGCGCATGAACGAGCATTATAACTCCACCTGGACAGTGCCCGTCATTCACCTTTTATAGTGACAATAACACCCTTATTTGCTGTATACTTTGGAAGTATTGGAATTAGACCAACACGGTATATCTAAAGGAAATATCAATAGCGAACTTCATCAAATGTTTTCTTTTGCTTTGACATTTGACCATTTCTGAAAGACAAAAACAATTGCAAATTGTTGTGGACCTGTAAACATATAGTTTGAACTCGATAGTGTTTTGCATTTACTTTGTCCTGAACCTAAATGTGCAAAAATTCTGAAACATTGTCCATTCTGAAAAAAATCTAAACTACAGTAGGCTGTACCAGTGGTTGCCGATACACTTCAATGCAAAATATAAACTGTCTGTTCACCTGTATGTTATAAACCGCTCTCCCTTTTGGATGCATAGAACAAAAACTTGAAATTATAATAGCCTCTCTAATAGGCCAAATTAAATGAGAGATCCGCATGGTAATTCGTTGTATGGCTACTTCGGGAATATGAACTCATGGCCAGAAAAGGTGCAATGGTTATGATATATACACTGCTCAAAAAAATAAAGGGAACACTAAAATAACACATCCTAGATCTGAATGAATGAAATATTCTTATTAAATACTTTTTTCTTTACATAGTTGAATGTGCTGACAACAAAATCACACAAAAATTATCAATGGAAATCAAATTTATCAACCCATGGAGGTCTGGATTTGGAGTCACACTCAAAATTAAAGTGGAAAACCACACTACAGGCTGATCCAACTTTGATGTACATGTCCTTAAAACAAGTCAAAATGAGGCTCAGTAGTGTGTTGGCCTCCACGTGCCTGTATGACCTCCCTACAACGCCTGGGCATGCTCCTGATGAGGTGGCGGATGGTCTCCTGAGGGATCTCCTCCAGACCTGGACTAAAGCATCCGCCAACTCCTGGACAGTCTGTGGTGCAACGTGGCGTTGGTGGATGGAGCGAGACATGATGTCCCAGATTGTCTCAATTGGATTCAGGTCTGGGGAACGGGCGGGCCAGTCCATAGCATCAATGCCTTCCTCTTGCAGGAACTGCTGACACACTCCAGCCACATGAGGTCTAGCATTGTCTTGCATTAGGAGGAACCCAGGGCCAACCGCACCAGCATATGGTCTCACAAGGGGTCTGAGGATCTCATCTCGTACCTAATGGCAGTCAGGCTACCTCTGGCGAGCACATGGAGGCTGTGCGGCCCCAATGAAATGCCACCCACCACCATGACTGACCCACCGCCAAACCGGTCATGCTGGAGGATGTTGCAGGCAGCAGAACGTTCTCCACGGCGTCTCCAGACTGTCACATGTGCTCAGTGTGAACCTGCTTCCATCTGTGAAGAGCACAGGGCGCCAGTGGCAAATTTACCAATCTTGGTGTTCTCGGCAAATGCCAAACGTCCTGCACGGTGTTGGGCTGTAAGCACAACCCCCACCTGTGGACGTCGGGCCCTCATACCACCCTCATGGAGTCTGTTTCTGACCGTTTGAGCAGACACATGCACATTTGTGGCCTGCTGGAGGTCATTTTGCAGGGCTCTGGCAGTACTCCTCCTGCACAAAGGCGGAGGTAGCGGTCCTGCTGCTGGGTTGTTGCCCTCCTACGGCCTCCTCCACGTCTCCTGATGTACTGGCCTGTCTCCTCCATGCTCTGGACACTACGCTGACAGACACAGCAAACCTTCTTGCCACAGCTCGCATTGATGTGCCATCCTGGATGAGCTGCACTACCTGAGCCACTTGTGTGGGTTGTAGACTCCACCTCATGCTACCACTAGAGTGAAAGCACTGCCAGCATTCAAAAGTGACCAAAACAATCAGCCAGAAGCATAGGAACTGAGAAGTGGTCTGTGGTCACCACCTGCAGAACCACTCCTTTATTGGGGTGTCTTGCTAATTGCCATAATTTCCACCTGTTGTCTATCCATTTGCACAACAGCATGTGAAATGTATTGTCAATCAGTGTTGCTTCCTAAGTGGACAGTTTGATTTCACAGAAGTGTGATTGACTTGGAGTTACATTGTGTTGTTTAAGTATTCCCTTTATTTTTTTGAGCAGTGTATATTATGTTTATAAATGAAATATTGTCTAGGCTAGTCGAGAAATGTGATATTACAGTAGTCAGACGTAGCCTACAAACGTCAATGGAAAAGGTGAACCGTACTGTTCTACCGTGACACTGCGCTTCGATYGGATAACATAGAGCAAAATACTTTAAATACCAGTAGCCAATCAATTTACTACTGAAGTGGGTCCCATTAAATGAGAAACRGAACGAACAGTAGCCTATCCTAACTTGTTGTAGGCCTATAGGCTATTTCGCGAGTATGAAACCATCAGTCAGAAAAGATGAGGAATGTATTATGCATAGAAATAGCTTTCTAATTATTTTAGAATGCAAAGATAATGATTTAATCTAGTTATTATATTTAGCTACCTGTTTTTTTGGGGTTATAAATAAGTCACTGTGTTGACTCCAATGCTTCCCACAGTTGTGTCAAGTTGGCTGGATGTCCTTTGGGTGGTGGGCCATTCTTGATACACACGGGAAACTGTTGAGCGTGAAAAACCCAGCAGCGTTGCAATTTTTAACACAAACAGGTGGGCCAGACACCTACTGGTGCCTGTTAGGCACTTAAATATTTTGTCTTGCCCATTCACCCTCGGATTGGCACATATACACAATCCATGTGGCCTCAATTGTCTCAAGGCTTAAAAATCCTTCTTTAACCGGTCTCCTCCCCTTCATCTACACTGAAGTGGATTTAACAAGTGACATCAATAAGGGATCATAGCTTTCACCTGGATTCTCCTTGTCAGTCTATGTCATGGAAAGACATGTT
Source organism: Salvelinus sp. IW2-2015 (assembly GCF_002910315.2). Taxonomy (NCBI): domain Eukaryota; kingdom Metazoa; phylum Chordata; class Actinopteri; order Salmoniformes; family Salmonidae; genus Salvelinus; species Salvelinus sp. IW2-2015. Next base: position 8,127,022 of record NC_036846.1, read on the forward strand.
TTGTACATTCAATATATATTCCCCATTTGCACAAGGCTAATAGGCTACTTTGCCTTCTTGCATTGCAATACTTCAACCACTGGAAACTGTGYGTATACATGGTCTAAAGTTTGTGGGAGGATAAGCACTCTCACATTAAGTTCCGTTTTTATAAATGCCAACTTTTACGTAAAAACTGTCACGCGCATGTTTTGGGGCATATTTTGTGAGTATGAAACGTTTATAAATTAGGCTCCTGGTCTTGGTGTCGAGGCTGGGCTTCAGTCTTGATTCCATCTCTGGTGTTGGACTGACCTACTTACTACCGACCAACCACAAACCAACCTTGAGGTTCTCAGTGTCCTCCTGCAGCTGGTGGAAGGTCAGGGCCTCCAGGCCATTAGTGGTGGACACGGTGCGTCTAGGGTCGGTCATGCAGGCTGCCACCTGCTCTGACAGCTTCAGGATCACCTGGGATAACATCAGAAAATATGATATTATTTGGCAGTGATGCCATACATTATCATATCATGAAGTGTATACACTTGGAGCCAAACAGAACTCGGGCCCATATTCAAAAGGCATCTCAGAGTAGGAGTGCTGATCCAGGTTCAGGTCCCCACTGTCCACATAATCATTGTGCTCAATAAGGCTAAACTGATCCTGTATCAGCACTCCTATGAGACTCTTTGTGAATACGGGACCAGACCCCAAAAATGGGTTTCACCTCCTGTTTGGAGTGGTTCTTCGCCATCATCAGGGTGACGTTTTCCTGCAGCTCGGCCACGTGGGCGTCCCTTTGGGCCAAGCTCGCCCTCAGACCCTCCGCCTCGGCCTTCAGCTCCTCCAGACGACCCTGCAGGTCAGCGGCTTGGCGCTCGCGGTGCCTCAATAGCTCCAGACGCTCCTGCTCACACTCGGCTGCCAGGAACTCGGTGCAGGTCCGCTTCTCCAGCTGAGCCGCCTCCAGGGCCTTGTGGAGAAGCCACACCAGCTCCTGGATGGGGGAAGGGGAGGAGGAAGAGGATAGGGTAGAGCCAGGGGCAGGATGGGAGGTGAATAGTGAGGTTAGTCCATCTAGTCTGGCACAGATTCAAATGAGAAGGAATACATTGAATTTCAAGACATTTGTAGGCCTATCAAACCAATCATATGCCATATTCTACACGTCAGAGAGTGGATAAGGGCAGGGTGGAAATCAAGCATTGCTTTGTAAGATATTGGAGGTTTATTAGATCTGGCACAGCTTTGGTCTTAGCTCTAACCTTCTGGGCCTTGACCTCCTCAGCCAGCATGTGTTTCTCCTGCTGAAGGCGGGTCGTCTTGTCTGAAGCAGCTTCCCGTAGCGCAGCGGGCATGGTGGCAGAGCTGCCCCTCGTCTTCCTCCTGATCCTCGGGGATGGGCATGGGAACAACCTGCCCCCCCCAGGGGAGCGCTCACCCGCAGGGTCCGTCAACAGCAGCGGGGTGGTAGGAGTCGGGGGGTCAACGGGAGTCCTAGGGTCTGTAGGAGGGCATGGAGGTTAGCTATGGCTCTGTGGTTATTATGGACTGTGAGATCACTAACTTGTGAAATAAAATGTTTCTTTGTTTAGACAAGAAAAAAATGACAATGCTACTAGAGCAATGAGGACATTATGCTATCAGACAATGAGAAAACCTGATCCTTCTGTATGATTTCAATCAGCTGCCAACAGAGGGCAGAAGGATGCCAGTGTATTAGAGAACATCTCCAGAGGCTAGGGTGTGTATGGGACATACCAAGCCTGTCCTGGGCTGTCTGGTAGGGGGTCTTTGAAGGGTTCAGTGGGGTCCAGGGAGGAGGCGCCTCCAAATGAAACACACTACGACTCAGTTCCTGGGAGGACCGCTTGTAAAAAAGACTGTGCACCGAGTTCCTGTAGGAGCAGCACGCATGTGTGAGAACACACACAAATGTAAGCATGCACGCCAACACCTCCACCCCCAAGTGCCAGCCTTAGTGTAAACCTACTACTAAAACAATCCCCTTTTTTATGAAGCGATTAAGGTACAAGTCCCCCAAAAAACATTAATCTCAAAGTCACTTTCACTATGAAGTCAATCTTGACATGTTAGATTGGCAGAGGACAAGCACCTGTAGTCACATAGCTACAAACAGTTCTAATGTCTAAGATCAATAATTTCGATGAATATCAAGTCCATCGTCAACTACTACAACGTAACCCAAAGTGATGGAGAAAAAAATCTATACAGTTACATATCGGGATATTATTTTTGAAGATACGACATCATATCGTTTTGACAATATCACAATGTTACTTTTGCGCTAGTTGGCTGTACCTGCACCAAAACCCCAGTATTTTTCCTTCATAGGTTGTTCTCCATCTTCTTTTTGTTTTCAGCACTTTTATTTGCATGACTGATTGTTTTCTCATGGCTCTCTCTCGTCCCTCTGCAGCAGACATATGATGAGCAATATGTTTGGAACATTGAATCGTAATAAAATCACAGTATCGAATCGCAATACATATCGTATCGGCGCCTAAGTATCATGATAATATTGTATCGTGAAGGTACCTGGCAATTCCCAGCCCTAGTATCCCATACCATCTGTTGTACAGGTCCAGCCATATGCCTCAACGCCAAATGAATGGTAAAGATGGGTGGAAAAAATAATACATAAATAAATTCACCTACTGAATCTCTATCAGAGGATGTTTGAGGGAGAAGTTGCTTAGGGGGGCCCGTTGTTGCGGTGCAGGCAGATTGGCAGCCTGCTCGCCCAAGAGGCCTGGCGGGGTCTTCATGGTGGGCAGGAAGTCATCTACGTTACAGGACGTAACAGAAAAGAACAATGTCAGTGGATCACGCCCTCTGGAGCCAGGGCACACAAAGGACACAGCTACTCATGTAACAAGCAGGAACCTTCTGGCTGAAGACAATGAGGGATATTATGGGTTGTAATAAAGAGAATAAAGATCACGACTATCTGCCCACTTGGTCTTGAGATGAAGTTGTTTGCTCTTACTGTACTGCTATGAACTGAAAGTTATGACACCATGGGGTGAGACCCATTGAAAAGTCAAAAAGATTCATATATTTTTATTAACTGACAAAAGTCCTGATATCTTTTGGCCAACCAAGTTGTGCACGCTAGATACAACTACAATGGCAACCGTGGGAATATTCAACGGAGTACTACGGTCAAAGCATACTGTTCTGTTCCTTCGTGAAACGTTCTGGGCATGTCAGGACAAGCATGAAATACCTCACAGTTCACAAACCAGTTGGTAGGAAAGGTTGTGTCTACAACAGGAGCAAACTCAATGGCGTTGGGCAGTCAAAACAGGGAACTAGCAATAACGTCACTTTTACATTGTTCATTGATGCATATTCAAGACAGCTACGACTTGAACAGTTGATTATCTCACTTATACAAGCCGTTTAAGCTTCAAAATAACATACGGATGTGTTGATTTATTGGAACGGAATAGCCTGTAGTATGTGTAGTGTAGCCATGCGGTGTTGTAACCAAGGCTGCTAGTTCAGCAGGGTGTCAGACAGGCACTTCCTCTCTCTCTCTCTCTGTCTGGGCCATGCAGAATCACCTCMTGCAGCTGTCAGTGGAGCTGTAGAGATTCATTACACAGATTCCCCAGGGGTCAAAGAGCAGGGCACACTGGAATCACCTGGGGCACGTTCAGTAGGCAAACATTGTGGAACTCCAAGATATAAATATTTTACGTAGAACAAAGATGTCTCAGCTCTATTCATGACATTTCTATCTGCAACATTCTACAACTTTTGCCTACTGAATTTGGCCCTGGTTAGACCTCTTCTACCACTTCATATTCTACTGTTGAAATACTATTGTAAAAGAGGTGGTGCTTATTTGATTGACTAGTTAAGAAAGTGTGGCGTAGCTACGGAGTAATAACATTGGGTAATACAGTAGCTGCTACCATGTCATATCTAATAACAAGTGGATAAAATCCAACTGAGTTACCCTTCACATTTAGATTGAATGAAGGTACATTACCATCTCCTTTCTTGTAAAATCACTACTCATAGTATTTCTATATGGAAAGTTCWGATTGTTTCAAAATGTCATGAATAGAGCTGAGAGACATGTTTGTTCTACATATAATATTTCTATCTTATAGTTCCACAATGTTTGCCTACTGGACGTGTCCCAGGTGATTCCAGTGTGGCCTGCTCTTTGACCCCTGGGGAATCTGTGTAATGAATGTTTAAGCTACAGCTCCACTGACAGCTGCAGGGAGTGATTCAGCATGGCCCAGACAGAGAGAGAGAGAGAGGAAGTGCCTGTCTGACACCCTGCTGAACTAGGAGCCTTGGTTACAGCATCAACTGTAAATGTCGGTGTTCCTCAAAGCTCGGTTTTAGAACCACTACTGTTTTCACTATATATTTTACTTCTTGGTGATGTCATTCGGAAACATAATGTTAACTTTCACTGCTATGCGGATGACACAAAGCTGTACATTTCGATGAAACACAGTGAAGCCCAAAAAAAGGCCTTCCCTGGAAGCCTGTGTTCCAGACATAAGGAAGCGGATGGCGGAAAATGTTCTACTTTTAAACTCGGACAAAACAGAGATGCTTGTTCTAGGTCCCAAGAAACAAAGAGATCTTTTGTTGAACCTGACAATTAATCTTGATGGTTGTACAGTTGTCTCAAATAAAACTGTGAAGGACCTCGGCGTTACTCTGGACCCGGATCTCTCTTTTGACGAACATATCAAGACTGTTTCAAGGACAGATTTTTTCCATCTACGTAACATTGCAAGAAATCAGAAGCCTTCTGTCCAAAAATTATGCAGAAAAATGTATCCATGCTTTTTTTCACTTCTAGGTTAGACTACTGCAATGCCCTACTTTCTGGCTACCCGGATAAAGCACTCAATAAACTTCAATTAGTGCTAAACACGGCTGCTAGAATCTGGACTAGAACCCAAAAATGTGATCATATTACTCCAATGCTAGCCTCTCTACACTGGCTTCCTGTTAAGGCAAGGGCTTATTTCGAGGTTTTACTGCTAACCTACAAAGCATTACATGGGCTTGCTCCTACCTATCTTTACGATTTGGTCCTGCCTTACATACCTACACGTACGCTATGGTCACAAGAGACGCAGGCCTCCTTACTKTCCCTAGAATTTCTAAGCAAACAGCTGGAGGCAGGGCTTTCTCCTATAGAACTCCATTATGTAATGGTCTGCCTATCCATGTGAGAGACGCAGACTCGGTCTCAACCTTTAAGTCTTCATTGAAGACTCATCTCTTCAGTAGGTCCTATGACTGAGTGTAGTCTGGCCCAGGAGTGTGAAGGTGAACGGAAAGGCACTGGAGCAACGAACCACCCTTGCTGTCTGCCTGGCCGGTTCCCCTCTCGCCACTGGGATTCTTTGCCTCTAACCCTATTACAGGGGCTGAGTCACTGGCTTACTGGTGCTCTTCCATTCCGTCCCTAGGAGGGGTGCGTCACTTGAGTGGGTTGAGTCACTGACGTGATCTTCCTGTCCGGGTTGTCTGTTTGTCCCTGTCCGGGGGTATCGTCGGACGGGGGCACAGTGTCTCCCAACTCCTAGTGTCTAAGCCTCCAGTATTTATGCTGCAGTAGTTTGTGTGTCGGGGGGCTAGGGTCAGTCTGTTATATCTGGAGTATTTCTCCTGTCTTATCCGGTGTCCTGTGTGAATTTAAGTATGCTCTCTCTCTCTGAGGACCTGAGCCCTAGGACCATGCCTCAGGACTACCTGGCATGATGACTCCTTGCTGTCCCCAGTCCACCTGGCCGTGCTGCTGCTCCAGTTTCAACTGTTCTGCCTGCGGCTATGGAACCCTGACCTGTTCACCGGAAGTGCTACCTGTCCCAGACCTGCTGTTTTCAACTCTCTAGAGACAGCAGGAGCGGTAGAGATACTCTCAATGATCAGCTATGAAAAGCCAACTGACATTTACTCCGAGGTGCTGACCTGTTGCACCCTCGACAACCACTGTGATTATTATTATTTGACCCTGCTGGTCATCTATGAAACATTTGAACATCTTGGCCATGTTCTGTTATAATCTCCACCCAGCACAGCCAGAAGAGGACTGGCCACCCCTCATAGCCTGGGTTCCTCTCTAGGTTTCTTCCTAGGTTCTGGCCTTTCTAGGGAGTTTTTCCTAGCCACCGTGCTTCTACACCTGCATTGCTTGCTGTTTGGGGTTTTAGGCTGGGTTTCTGTACAGCACTTTGTGACATCAGCTGATGTAAGAAGGGCATTATAAATACATTTGATTGATTGATTTCAATTACCCGAATACAGTGTCCTCAGTGTAACCATCGAGTGTAAAAATGATCAGTTACAATACTAACAGTAGATAAGTGGTTTACTGGTATCAAGTCTGCAGAGATGAAAGCGGTAATGCATCTAGAGCGAGCATTTGTCTGCAATTTGCAGACGGTGCAGAGAAAGATCTAAGCACATCTGATCAACGTTGTTTCCTGTCCTGAACCCCACCTACCAATCTCATTATTTATTTGCAATGATAAAGGCTTGTGTAGGTGAAAATAACCTTTCATCTGTTTCATGAAAATGCCATGACCCTAAAAGKCCATGAATAGCTACCAGAGAGATTTTGATTGTTCTTGCGTTCCCCTCCCCAGTCTATCTTAATCTACATTTTACGTCATTTAGCAGACGCTCTTATCCAGAGCGACGTTCATGAGCAATAATTGCTTTGCTCGAGGGCACAGACAGATTTTTCACCTAGTCGGCTCAGGGATTCAAACCAGCGACCTTTTGGGTACTGGCCCAATGCTAGGCTACCTGGAAAAGGGAAGTCAACCCTTCATTTGTTGGTACTGTACCTTTAAGACAGCAATTCAGGTTTACAGAGTAGAGATATGAATATTGGCAAAGAATTAATATTCTTCGAGAAACTATTGCAACAGATAAAAGTTAACTGCCAGGGCCAGTCATTTGCCAATATATCTAAGTAGTGCACATACTGAATATATATATTTATATAGAAATGCCTGATTTAACTCGTGGAAATACTGTATTTTATATGATGGAAATGAGCAGCAAAGACAGCTTCCTTATTATTTGTAAACATAGGTCTCTGTTCTAAAACACTAGAGACCAAATAGGCCAGTTGTTTCCCAGACATCAGCTGACTGGCCTGCCGGAGGAACATGGAAGAAGTCTGTTAATCCTCCATGCATTTTAAAACATTGGAATGGCTCCAATCATGCATTCTGTTTAACAACACTAGGGCCTGTTCCGAAGGCTGCAACATTACAGAACGTTCCTATAGAAATGTATCGTTTAGAACAGTTATGACCGTCTGTCATGTGGAATAGGGAATCATATCAGCAGAGTCAGCTCTACTCATAGTATTTCTATCTGGAAAGTTCAGAGTGTTTCAATTACCTGAATACAGTGTCATCAGTGTAACCCTCGAGTGTAAAAATGATCAGTTACAATACTTGTCACACTTTTCTAACAAGAATACTGTAAAATTAAAGTGACGTCGATTGTTACTAACATTTTTGTATGTAAACTAGTTTTTTGGACAGAATGTTTGTATGAAAGTCTATTTGAGAGTTTAAGATGAATAACTTACCCAAAGATCTGTTTAAGTCTCTGATTGGCTGGCTACACTTGATGCCCACAGTAGATTTGCTGAATCACCGAAAGGAAGTGGGTGTGCTGCCAGAGTAAAAGGATTTCAGGAAGCTAGGTCTCAGTGGGAGAATTTGGAAATCCCTAGTGAGGCCACTTACCAGCCAGGGAGAGACTGACAAAGTCGACTGCTGATGATTCATGAAGTGACTATGTAGCCAAGGGACGAGTGTGGTAAATATTGACGTCACACTCCAGTGCATTGACATCTGTTTTCACTCAAAATAAATTTGATGTTGTTTGGACATTGTGAGTTATTACTAATGGTTAGTTAAAAATTATAACATTCAATTCAACTAACTTAGTTTGTTGCCTAGTGGAACGTTTGCTTCCAACTGACTCTCAAACACATAGATCCCCTGAACGCAGCTCACTCTCCAGATCCCAAACAGCTGAATTCTGATCACCTGTTCACACACCTGTATGTCATTATCACACACTATTTAGTTCAGTTCCTTATATATTGTTTGTTTTGTGACACACTTCTATTTGGAGCTCTGTTTTTCCTGTAATTTAATCCTCCCGTGTATGATAGTGAGGCAGGCAAAAACGTACTCCTTTTGTCTATTCCGTGCCTGTACTTTAGCCTATCGGATTCCCTGTTAACAACCTATTGCCTGATCTCCCGGACGACGTTTAGAGCCTTTTTGGACCCCCTGTGTATGACCTTCTGCCTGCCCCTGGACCCAGCTACCTGCCTCCTCCTGTGGGTCCTTTACAAATAAACACCTGCTGCGCCCTGTGCTTGAAACCAGCTCTCTGTCTCCCATCGTGTTCATTACACCTAGTTTTGTTTTTCACCTCTAATCTGCCAATGTTTCATTGTAATCAAACAGTGTCATAGGGTGTGTTCGGTATCTGTGTGTAGGATCTTGTACATATTAGAAATAACCTCTAAACTAGCATGTGTCAATTTGGAGTGGAATAACTTGAGACAAACTCCTTTGATAGAATAATGACACCCATCTCCTAAGGTATTCATAGTACAATTTAGTATGATATCAACTTTAAACAAAACATTTCCTCAGATAACATGATCCAACTGGTTACATAATGTAAAACAATTTTTTACCTTTATTTAACTAGGCAAGTCAGTCAAGAACAAATTCTTATTTACAATGACGGCCTACCCCGGCCAAACCCGGACGACGCTGTGCCAGTTGTGCGCCGCCCTAGGGGACTCCTAATCACAGCCGGATGTGATACAGCCTGGGTCATTGACATACCAGTCACTGTTAACTTGATGTGTCTGATGGCTTCCACTTTCACTGTTATACTAACTTGAAGTATTACATTTCTCTCACATCTTTTAACGCTTCACTAAGCATTAAACCACGCATGGTATATGATGGTATTGAGCTGTTATTCTTAGCTTGGTTGCCAGATGTTTCTACATGAACAACCTTCTCTGTCGATCATTGTCATGTCAGACATAATCTTGATCAGTGTCTGGGGCCACTTCATTCTACTACTTCCCGTCTTTCTGTACCTGGGCAGCTGGTGGGTAGTTCCCCCTGTCCCTCTGGTCTCAGGTGGTCAGTACAGTGACGTGTGGATTCTCCTGTCAGCTGGTCTCGGTGCTGCCATCTCTTCAGCTGCAGCTGTTGTAGCCAGTACATCATGGCCTCCTGGTTATCTGCCTGAAACAGACAGAGAATATATATTGTTAGCCTACTGTACATGTGTGCCCGAGTCAGAATATCTGTAATGCATGACTTCTAAAATGTTTGAGTTCCTTTTAATCACAATGTTCCATTGTGGATCAAGATAAAGTATTATAATGCAATGTATGAATATGTATTTATCTTCCTGTATATAAACATGGACAAAACAACAAAACAGAAAGAGAGATGCCTTCATTTTGTAATTACTAATCATTCCCATTTAGCTTCCATGATTAATCTCTGACAAAAAATGACCTGTTGGTTTCTTATTGAGAGGAATAGATGTGTGACCCAAATGTCTGGGTTACCATGTGACCGTTATTCAGATACAGGAGCACCACTGTTTCGCTGCCTCATTTATCCTTTTAGCGGTCTTCCCCATCCCTCCACAAAAACCAATGACATTTCAGAAATATTGATGACACTCACATTCAGAGCAAAGTCCTACGTTTGGGAAAACCCTGGGGATACCGGTTGAACTTGTGACGGCCCCAGAAGTGAATCCCCTCTAAATCAGGGACTTTGGCCAACCACTGACATTAATAATCAAGTAACAATAATAATCAAGTAAACAGGCAGAACGGCCAACCTCGAGATTCAGATTTGATCACCCCTGATATAGTATAGATTAAATAAACATTACCTTGAGGACGAAGGTCCGTTCAGAGGTCTGGATGTGAAAGGTGCCCTGCTCTCCGTGGAGGGGGTAACCGAACGTGGCTCTGCACAGCTCAATCCTCCCCAAAGCGGTCACATCCTGCGCCGTCCTATAGTAAAACAACTGGCTCTTCTTCTCCTCGTACGTGAACCAGMGCGACTTCCACGACTTCAGGGGACCTCCTTGTTTAAGGAGATACCCACATAGTTTAGTGTTAGACAGGTATTCCGTGGGTTGTTGCTGGGCTTGGTTGTCCATGGTGGTGGCAGACTGACTCTGGTTGTTGTCTGTGGCAGCAGTCTTAGCTGGGACACCTTCACTCTGGTGGTCCTGACTCGGCTGGCCCATGCTGTTTGTGTGTGTAGCGGTCTCTTCAGAGTTCCTCCCTGTTGTGATACAATCATCCTCATCCGCTGGGCTTACCGCCTCTGCTTGGGGAGGAAGTGAGTGAGACGAGGCAGTGCTGGGATTTCCTTCTGGGCCCTCTCCCTCCATCACACTGAGAGACCAAGAGGGAGTTGAAAGAAAAGCTCAACTAAAACAAAGCAAACAATGACTTGGTAGCCTACAATGGAGAGGTCACTCTGCTCCACTTGGAGACTTACCATTATAGTGAGGGTTTGACAATGGGGTCAGCATGAACACATTAAACTGTTCAATGTGTAATATTTTATTTTCATCTCCATTTGTAAACTAATATGACTGGCTTATAAAAGTGTTGCACTTTGTGTCTCTAATCTTTTGCCATGTTTTTCCTTGTATCACTCTCTACAATGTTTTTGAAATGGTCATACTGGTGCTATGTCGGATTTTATGAGGGTTGCCAATGGCGTAAAAAGTTGGATTTGTCTGTTTATTTTTGTGGTATCGATAAAAAAGGTACTTGATTGGGGAATGGGGATCCATTTTCATAATGGGAAATCAATTCATCAATAAATGTTGGGAAACAGAAGACCTGCAAGAAAAAAAAAATCTGTGGTTTAATTTCCCCTGGTGCAACTACATGGTATTTGCAGCTATAAGGAGTCTGGACTATGATCAAGTAAGCCATATCAATGCAGGTAAACAGGTTCATGTCAAATAATGAATTGTTGGCTTACACTTATGGCACTTCCAAGGCCATTTCATGATGATGATTACGGTCGTGTCAATCATGTTTTATACTTAGGCTACTGTAACAAGGCAAATGCCAGCATTGTAGGCCTACTGCCTCTGCCCAGAGGCCTACTCAACTTTCAAGGCAACAGACATTAGATAGCGCTCACTTTGCCACGCATGAGCCCTGGTCAGAGTCCCTGTCGCAGCTTTCACTTTCTTTCGCTACATTGGTGGCAGCGTTGGGATCACGTCCAGCTCACGTCTAGTTATGTGATCTAGTGGTGGGAAGCATTCTGTAATTACATTGATATATCTAGTGAACAATGGATAAGCAACAACGGGCGTGATGGATAGAAGTCTTCACTACGGGTGTGATCAAGCCTTACATCAAAGTTGCCTGAATGTGCAATGCACAAGAAAATCCTCTGTGACTGTCTAATTTACATAAGTTAACTTACCAGTGTGGACCTGAAACAAACACATTCTATACATTTACAAAACGACCTGTTTAAAGTGTTATTATAACCATGGTGTTATTTTGTTAAAGTTTATACATCTAATAACCTGACAATGATCCACATCATATGGGTAGACAAATAATGTAAGTGTGTTATGCAGCAAAACACAACTATCCTTTTTTTTTTAAGGACGCAAACCAGTAATATGAATCACTGTTGATCCATCCTGTTCTGATCTAATGAGATGGATGGAGGATTTTCTACGGCCTAGAATCGAGGCCTTTCCCGGTCATGAAGGACAAAGCTAAGCCCCTCTTGGTTCTCATTGGTGAAGACTGAACTCAAGTTAGGGGTTATATGTCAGACTCTCCTATACCACTTTGCCCAACATGTTATACCCCAGAGGTTGTAAATAAATAACGTTTGAGGTGATATAACTTGGATTATAATTATTATTATTATTATTATTGGGCTGTGAAACCCATAGCCAAATGGCTTCAGACTGAGCATTTCTCACTGGAAAATGCTGCCGACATTGAACACAGCTTAGGGTTAGGGCGTTTAATTTCACTGTCCTATGGCACTATTCCCAACATCTTATGCCCCATAGGTTGTAAATAAACTATTTTTACGGTGATATAACTCGTATCATTATTATAGGACTGTGAAACCCATAGCCGAATGGCTTCAGACTGAGCATTTCTCACCATTTATTTACAGAGAGCAATTTCCGTTTTATACCAGGTACTGTCCATTATTTACAGTAGTGTGTTGATTAATTACTGCTTTCTTCAGTGGAAATAGAGAATATGTATAAACATGCCAAATATACCAAAAGCTAAGGACTATTAACCATGTTATTCATTACTGAAACATGTAAACTACAATGAATACATGACAACTAGATACAAATATTTGTATTTAAAAATTATTCATAAAAAAGTCAAGAGTAGGCTATAACATGAGTAAAAACAAAGTATGTGTGTCTATATGTGTGTAAGTGTTTGTGTGCATGTATTATGGTGTGTATTATAATTTTCCATCATAAAAATGTATCCACATTCCCCAATCAAATACCTTCATCAATACCACACAATAAAATAAATAAAGTTGGGCATTTTTTCTCCAATCTGTCAACCATAATAAAATTCGACATAGCCTTGTATAAAACGCATTATGAAAGAAATGGTGTAATGTACACAAAAAAAGAGACTATAATTAAATGCATTATGCATTTATGAAAAATATGAATATGCAAAATATGAAATGGGTTATGAAGAAAATTGCGTAGGCCTACTGTTGCCTACAAGGGGGAAAAAGGCCTTTCTGACTACAAGTGCACATGTATCCCAACGTATTAAGTGAAAACAAGCATAGAAAACAGTATTGGCATTCATTTAAAAAACACAAGGTCACTATTATTATTTCGGTGACAACCTGGTTGATTAAAAATATTGGGTTCTTATTAACACGTTAGTTTTTTAAAAATATATAAATAAATGTGGTACACAAAAAGGCAGTGTAGAACACCATTGCCCATCGTGCAAAGCTGAAATAACTTTCAAAAGAAACATCGTTCCGAAGTTTGCCCTGCCTGGCTCAGGTTGTTGAGAATGTGCACATTTATACACACCAACCGACTGTGCTGCCGGTTATGTTGGAGAGCAACAATCTGCTGAATAGCAGCCATATGTTGTATTACTTTTGTTCCGCTGATGTCTGACAATGGCTTTGTCAGGCGGTGGTTAACTGGTGCAGTGAATCAGGTGCAGGAGAGCAGAAATGAGTGTACAAGGTATTTAATTCCACGACAGCACCAGTATACAGACAATACTCAAAGTGCTGAGAAATAACGGTCACTCGAAAATAACGGGCGTAAAATACATAACCCGGCAAACATAACCAGCCGACAAGTACCGCCATTAACAATCAATAAACACGCACACTAACATGTGGGAAACAGAGGGTTAAATAATGAACATGTAATTGGTGAATAGAAACCAGGTGTGTGGAAAACAAAGACAAAACAAATGGAAAATGAAAAGTGGATTGGCGATGGCTAAAAGACCGGCGACGTCGACCGCCGAACGCCGCCCGAACAAGGAGAAGGACCTACTTCGGCGGAAGTCGTGACAGGCTTGGTGTTTAGTGTTCCAGGTGTTTCCAATTTGTACCGGATAAGATTCAGCTTGGGACAAAACGAATCTTGACAAAGTGTTACAAATACATATGTCAAATATTATATTAGATCCTATACATTATCCTATACACCCATCCTATACACCCAAATGAAACATTTATCATCGTATGATCATACCCATTTACACAAAACATTTTTGAATTAAATCTTATCCACAATTATGTGGGCTGTAGGTTATGTAGGATACAGGTTAGTCGTTAAACTTTTAAAAGTTGTGGAAGTGACTGTCTCACTGACCCAGGCCAATTTGGACTTAGGACTGGTCACATGACCGACTACATTAACTGTCAATCATCAAATCATTGGAATAAGAAATTTGTCTTAAAAACATAAAGAAACCCATTCTGTGTTGTCAGGAAGCCACGACTATTAACTGGCCAAAACATAGTGCATGGGTCGAACCAGAACCGATAATTAAAAAGACAACATTTGAATAATCAAATAATTTTCCAATTTCTCATCATTTAATATTTCCTTTAAACAATAAAAACAAAACCGCTTGTCTTGTTTGATTTCCGATTCAAATCAAATAAAGGAGGAAGGACCCTTTACTCGTTTTTTATCTTATCATCTAATAAGAAATATTAATTGGCAAAAAGGTACACGGACCCGTGTTCATGCAGATAATTCATTTTCTGAGTTAAAACTGAGCCATCGGGTACGAGAAAACAAAAAAAACGTCCAGTTCTTGTGTTTGCATATAAAACACAAACGACTTAATATTTAGATTTTTTTAAATGTGGAATGCCTGTTATTGGCCAAATGCACAGCCAACACTTCCTGTCCCTTCAAAATATATGTTCAACCTTCAAACACCCATTCTATTCATCTATTAGTAGCCAATCATTCATATATTAATTATATTTCTAAATTTCTACTTCTAAGATTATAAAATTAGATCGAAAATGATAAACTAGCCACAATGATGAGTGTTTATTGTCTTATTAATGAACCGCTGTTAGTGTAAATAGTTAGCTAACTGATATATCATAGCTACCAGGTTAACCATTGGTAATCTCCGTCAATGATGGCATACAGCCAATAAAACAGTATATATATTGCTAAACTAGAGATATGGCCCTAGCCATAGTCAGTCAACGGTTCCACATCTAATTATCTGGAACGAAGCAAGTGTGTGAATAGTAGACATGTAAATATCCTTGCACTGTTTACAGCAGATCTCCAACTTTTCACAACCATACTCTGAGGAAGAACCAGAACTGCCTGGTTAGGGTGATTGGCCTGATAGGGTGTGTCCAGCAATGGAATGAAACATCCAACCAATGCCTCAAGTGATGTGCTGAACGTCCACCACAAATCCACAGGGTTGTGGGGTTTGTCCAGAAACAACCACTAGCTCATACATCCTCGGCACTTGTGGAGATCTGAGAGGATTGAACAGGTGTAAGCAATATGGCAAAAAGTATACCAAGTCTGTTAGAGGGTGGAGCTATCACTATGTCACCACCTATCAATGCCTCTCAGATCTCAAATCTCTGAGAGTAGGGGCTAAGGGTTGTGTCTGGACAGGGCCTGGGTATCACACACCATACTAAATACTCATGCACCTGTCATTGGTTGTGTGAATATAAAGSGGACTGAGCATACTAGACTATATCATTTCTGAAAAGGTGTCATTTCAGAATGAGGGGTGTTGTAGCTCTACTGGTGTTGCTATTCTGTCTGTCAAGCAGTCTAACRACTCGCACTAAATTCTTCCACTGTTCTGTCGTTCTCTACATACTTTAGACGGAGACTGCCATCATTGAAGTAATTTGTGGTGACGAGGGGCACTGTACAAAACGAAGTCTTCAGCGATTTGTATCAAAGTAGCAAAGCTGATTGCCAATACTTATCCTTCAATGCAAGCAACACTGAACCATGCATGACAGCACCAGCTGTTCCTGATGACTGTGATCACGCTCTCCATAGCCGATGTGAGTAAGTAATATTCACAAAGCCGCAGTGCCAGATGGATTACCAGGCCGCGTAGAGGACATGCGCTGAACAGCTAGCTGGCAAGTGTCTTCACTGACATTTCTCTCCCTGACCCAGTCTAATACCTACATGTTTCAAGTAGACCACTATAGTTCCTGTGCCCAAAAACACCAAGGTAACCTGTCTAAATGACTATCACCCCGTAGCACTCACATATGTAGCCATGAAATACCTTGAAAGGCTGGTCATGGCTCATATCAACACCATCATCCCAGACACCCTGGACCCACTCTAATTCGCATACCGCCCCAACAGATCCACAGATGACGCAATCTCCAATGCACTTCACACTGCCCTTTCCCACCTAGACATGAGGAACACCTATGTGAGAATGTTTTTCATTGACTACAGCTCAGAGTTCAACACCATTGTGTCCTCCAAGCTCATTACTACTAATGACTATTAAGGCAGGCAATACGCTTGACCTCATCTTTACTAGATGCTGTTCTTCCACTAATCTCACTGCAACTCCCCTCCAAGTCTCCGACCACTACCTTGTATCCTTTTCCCTCTCGCTCTCATCTAACACTTCCCACACTGCCCCTACTCGGATGGTATCGCGCCGTCCCAACCTTCGCTCTCTCTCCCCCGCTACTCTCTCCTCTTCCATTCCTATCATCTTCCCTCTGCTCAAACCTTCCCAAACCTATCTCCTGATTCTGCCTCTCAACCCTCCTCTCCTCCCTTTCTGCATCCTTTGACTCTCTATCCCCTATCCTCCAGGCCGGCTCGGTCCTCCCCTCCTGCTCCGTGGCTCGACGACTCACTGCGAGCTCACAGAACAGGGCTCCGGGCAGCCGAGCGGAAATGGAGGAAAACTCGCCTCCCTGCGGACCTGGCATCCTTCACTCCCTCCTCTCTACATTCTCCTCTTCTGTCTCTGCTGCAAAGCCACTTTCTACCACTCTAAATTCCAAGCATCTGCCTCTAACCCTAGGAAGCTCTTTGCTACCTTCTCCTCCCTCCTGAATCTCCTCCCCCTCCTCCCCCCTCCTCCCTCTCTGCGGATGACTTCGGTCAACCATTTTGAAAAGAAGGTCGACGACATCCGATCCTCGTTTGCTAAGTCAAACGACACCGCTGGTTCTGCTCACACTGCCCTACCCTGTGCTTTGACCTCTTCTCCCCTCTCTCTCCAGATGAAATCTCGCGTCTTGTGACGGCCGGCCGCCCAACAACCTGCCCGCTTGACCCTATCCCTCCTCTCTTCTCCAGACCATTTCCGGAGACCCTCCCTTACCTCACCTCGCTCATCAACTCATCCTTGACCGCGGCTACGTCCTTCCGTCTTCAAGAGAGCGAGAGTTGCACCCCTTCTGAAAAACCTACACTCGATCCCTCCGATGTCAACAACTACAGACCAGTATCCCTTCTTTCTTTTCTCTCCAAAACTCTTGAACGTGCCGTCCTTGGCAGCTCTCCTGCTATCTCTCCAGAATGACCTTCTTGATCCAAATCAGTCAGGTTTCAAGACTAGTCATTCAACTGAGACTGCTCTTCTCTGTGTCACGAAGGCGCTCCGCACTGCTAAAGCTAACTCTCTCTCTCTCTCTCATCCTTCTAGACCTATCGGCTGCCCTTGATACTGTGAACCATCAGATCCTCCTCTCCACCCTCTCCGAGCTGGGCATCTC
The DNA here is from genome assembly GCF_002910315.2 of Salvelinus sp. IW2-2015. Lineage (NCBI taxonomy): Eukaryota > Metazoa > Chordata > Actinopteri > Salmoniformes > Salmonidae > Salvelinus > Salvelinus sp. IW2-2015. Next base: position 8,144,388 of record NC_036846.1, read on the forward strand.
CGGCGCGGCCCACGCTTGGATTGCGTCCTACCTGACAGGTCGCTCCTACCAGGTGGCGTGGCGAGAATCTGTCTCCGCACCACGTGCTCTCACCACTGGTGTCCCCAGGGCTCTGTTCTAGGCCCTCTCCTATTCTCGCTATACACCAAGTCACTTGGCCTCTCATATCCTCACATGGCCTCTCCTATCATTGCTATGCAGACGACACACAATTAATCTTCTCCTTTCCCCCTCTGATAACCAGGTGGCGAATCGCATCTCTGCATGTCGGCAGACATATCAGTGTGGATGACGGATCACCACCTCAACTGAACCTCGGCAAGACGGAGCTGCTCTTCCTCCCGGGAAGGACTGCCCCTTCCATGATCTCGCCATCACGGTTGACAACTCCATTGCTTCCTCCCAGAGCGCTAAGAACCTTGGCGTGATCCTGGACAACACCCTGTCGTTCTCAACTCCCATCAAGGCGTGACCCGTTCCTGTAGGTTCATGCTCTACAACATTCGCAGAGTACGACCCCCGCTCACACAGGAAGCGGCGCAGGTCCTAATCCAGCACTTGTCATCTCCGTCTGGATTACTGCAACTCGCTGTTGGCTGGGCTCCCTGCCTGTGCCATTAAACCCCTACAACTCATCCAGAACGCCGCAGCCCGTCTGGTGTTCAACCTTCCCAAGTTCTCTCACGTCACCCCGCTCCTCCGCTCCTCCACTGGCTTCCAGTTGAAGCTCGCATCCGCTACAAGACCATGGTGCTTGCCTACGGAGCTGTGAGGGGAACGGCACCTCCGTACCTTCAGGCTCTGATCAGGCCCTACACCCAAACAAGGGCACTGCGTTCATCCACCTCTGGCCTGCTCGCCTCCCTACCTCTGAGGAAGTACAGTTCCCGCTCAGCCCAGTCAAAACTGTTCGCTGCTCTGGCACCCCAATGGTGGAACAAACTCCCTCAAGACGCCAGGTCAGCGGAGTCAATCACCACCTTCCGGAGACACCTGAAACCCCACCTCTTTAAGGAATACTAGGATAGGATAAAGTAACCTCCAACCCCCTCCCCCTTAAAAGAGTTAGATGCACTATTGTAAAGTGGTTGTTCCACTGGATATCATAAGGTGAATGCACCAATTTGTAAGTCGCTCTGGATAAGAGCGTCTGCTAAATGACTTAAATGTAAATGTAATTACTAGGCTAAGGACCCTGGGAATGAAGTCATTCCTCTGCAACTGGATCCTGGACTTCCTGATGGACTGCCCCCAGGTGGTGAGGGTAGGCAACAACACATCCACCACATTGACCCTCAACACAGGGGCCCCTCAGGGGTGTGTGCTTAGTCCCCTCCTGTACTCCCTGTTCACCCATGACTGAGTGATCGCGCACGACTCCAACACCATTGTTAAGATTGTAGACGACATGACAGTGGTAGCCCTGATCACTGACAACAATGAGACAGCCTATAGGGTGGAGGKCAGAGACCAGGACAACATCATCTCCCTCACCGTCAGCAAAACAAAGCAGCTGATCGTAGACTACAAATGGAGGGCTGTGCATGCCCCATTCAATGTGTAAATGTAACAATCTGCTGCTGTATTTTTTGTGTTATCTGTGATCGTTTGTTTGTCTTGTGTAGTTTCTTAATGATTGTATCTAAACTGTATGTGTAAACATGTATACGCAGGGCCCAGCTGTAAAAGAGACCTTGGTCTCAGTCTGGTCTTTGTGAAATAAAGGTATAATAATAATTCACATTGACAGGRCTGTAGTGGAGCGGGTTGAGATCTTCAAGTTCCTCGTTGTCTACATCACTAAGGATCTACCATGGTCCACACACGCCAACAGTCGTGAAGAGGGCACGACAATGCCCTCAAAAAGTTCTACAGCTGCACCATTGAGAGCATCTTGACTGGCTGCATCACCAATTGGTTTGGCAACTGCTTGGCATCCCGACCGCAAGACGCTACAGAGGGTAGTGCGCATGGCCCAGTGCGTCACTGGGGCCGAGATCCCTGACATCCAGGATCTCTATACAAGGTGGTGTCAGAGGAAGGGCCTAAAAATGGTCAAAGACTCCAGCCACCCAAGTCATAGACGTATCTCTGCTCCCGCACAGCAAGCAGTACCGATGCAGCAAGTCTGGAACCAACAGGACCCTGAACAGCTTCTACCCCCTAGACATAAGACTGATAAATAGTTAAATAGCTACCCGGACTATCTGCATTGACCCTTTGTGCACAAACTTTTTTTACTCATAGCATACGCTGCTGTTATTGTTTATCATTTGTCACTTTATTCCTAGTTACATGTACATATCTACCTCAATTACCTCGTACCCCTGCACATCGACTCGGTATTGGCACTTCATGTGTACAGCCAAGTTATTGTTACTCATTGTGTATTAAACTTTTTAGTTTTCTATTATTTCTCTATTTACTTTCTGTATGCATTGTTGGGAAGGGCCCCGAAGTAAGCATTTCACTGTTAGTCTACACCTGTTCTTTACGAAGCATGTGATAACTAAAATGAGATCTGATTTTAAATCTGACTTCGGACTGAATTTTCTTATTTAACCTTTATTTAACTAGGCAAGTCAGTTAAACAACAAATTCTTATTTACAATGACGGCCTACCCCGGCAAAACCATAATCACAGCCGGTTGTGATACAGCCTGGAATCGAACCAGGGTCTGTAGTGACGCCTCTGTAGTGCATTACATGCTGACCAAACCGCACTTCTGCGAGTGCCATCACCGCAAGTTGTTTTTTTTTCACCCACAACGAAAGTGATCAGGACACGCAGGTTGAAATCAAAACAAACTCTGAACCAATTATATTAATTTAGGGACAGGTCAAAAAGCATTAACCATTCATGGCAATTTATCTAGCTATATAGGCTTCTTTTTTTTTAATTATATGGCGGTTGGCAACCAACTTTACAGCATTACTACAACCCACCGGAGTGTGGACCTAAGTTCATCTTTCAATCACCCACGTGGGCATATGCTTCTAAAAATCAATGAGGAGATGGCAGGTGGGTATATGCTCCTAAAACAATTTATATTTTAGTGCCTGGCCACACAGATGCTCAAGAGCAGTGTGGGTGCAATGATTGAATAACATGCATGTGTAACGGATGTGAAATGGCTAGCTAGTTATACTGTTACACGTGTGTACATTTGTTTTGCAACAGTGTGGTCAACATGTTAGACCGCAGCGCCACTCGAGAGCCCCATTGTGTTCAAGACAACTGGGAACTAGGTAAAAAAACGAGCTCAGAATGAAAAATCTGTCATCCAAATTGAAATCCCAATTTGGAAACACAGGCATCTTTCTAGAGTTCTGACCTGAAGATAAGTGACATCATGATTTTTTCCCCGAGTTCCCAGTTGTCTTGAAATCTTAACACACACACACACACTTGAAATATGACCACATTTGAAAACCATCTTGAAATTTCGAACATATGGTCGTCTTTATACCATGTCACAGTCACATGTAAAAACTAGAGTAAATGAAATATTTACCTACTCGTTTTAAACTCCTTCTCCAAGTAATAACATGTCATGCTATGCTCACTGGATCCCGAAAAATGAAAGTCAGCAACAAAATTAGTTCCAAGGACATACAGGTTGATCCAGGCGCGATAGAAACCAACGCCAATCGAGAGCTAGAGCTTCTTGGAATAGGGCGGTGGCGCGTGCCAAACCATTTAATACATTACACAATGTATTACTTGCAGTTGATGCTTGCTTGAGTTTGCTTATTTTAGACTTAAAACATAAGCTAGTAACGTTCGTTCCCTTCCGAAAATTGTTGACAGTATAGGAACAGAGGTGTGTACTAGCTTACATACCTTAGGCTTACACGTCGGCGCTGTTTACTGGCAGCGGCAATTTCACTGGCAAAAAAAACGTCTCTCTCCAGTTGTCTAAATATTGGTGCTTTGAAGACAACTGGGAACTCGGAAAAAAACGAAGTCAAATCATGACACCAGTGATCTTCAGGTCGAAAAGTCGGAGCTCTGGAAAGTTGCCCGATGCCGCGTTCATATTATAGTCGGAACTAGGAAATTAGGAAATGTCCCACTTTCTGAACGCGGCGTACAACTACAACCAGTTGGCATGTCGGACATTTCCGAGTTTCTTAGTTCCGATTTGTACAGGAACGCCGCACGAGTTAAGGACTTGGAATTCGGAGTAGGTTGACTGTTCAAAACAATATTTCTCAGTCGGAGCTCGTTTTTCATGAGTTCTCAGTCTTGAACACGATTGGAGATTTTTGATAATAACATAGGATTCTGAAGACATTCGCGTCGACGCACTTGCGTCTCTATAGTGGTGGTACATTCAATTCCAAGTGTGGTTCACTTTTCCCATGCAAGTTACAAGGTAAAAACATTCACAGCTAAACATCGGTTGCTGCCATGAAAAACAATACAATTTGCGCGCATGTAGGAGAGTCATATGTAACATATCGAACACACATATTCATCCATTTCACAGATGAGTCAGTGCAATGAATGCAACATGATTTGCTTCTCGCAAAGTAAAAAATAAATACAAAATAATGTGTGTATGTGGCTAAGTGTATGTTGTGGAGTAAGCTGTTAGTAGCCCATGTGCCTCACCCTAATCATTTGGTCTATTTTCAACAACGCGGTATTGTAAACACATAACGTTAGTAGTTGTGATGCTTGGCTTGCACATGCAAATTCAGCACAGACAACATTCTATAATAGAATTGTGTTATTTGACGTGTCAAATTAAAAGCTTATTTAATGCGTCAAATAGTGTTATATGACATGTATCTTTTTTGACACGCAAAGACCCAAACGGCGTTCAATGTGCCTTACCCTAATCATTTGGTCTATTTTCACCTCTTAATTTCACCTACTGTTCTCACTTGGTGGTGCACAAATAGCATAGAACCTGTTTCAGAGAAAAGTAATCATCGAATATTGTAAGATGTTTCATTTTCTGTTTATATGTCCCATTTATTTATCCTACGGTTCTGACTGGTACAGGGAGTTCACCGAGAACGGCCCATGTTCTGAATTCTGTCGCTGTACATTTCAAAAGTGCTGAACAACTAGTTATATTGACTACTCTAGTTGCTTGCTCATTAATGTTTTAATCAAAAATACGGATTGCCTCTTATCCGCTTGTCGTTCCCTGGTGCCATAATTTGTAGATCAAAATTGTCAGTAGAAACCACATATGTTTAAGCAAGTCTGTCATATCAGATATGTTTTTTAAAAAGGCAGTAAATGAGGCTGAAAACTGTTTCGCTGCCAGACAAGGCTCCGCTGAATGCCAGGTGTAGCAGTGGTAAGGTGTTGGGACTCTGCTGTTGGGACAGCTTTATGTAGGCCCTAACATTTTGTGTGCACCATTTGCCACCGTTGTAGTGCAATTCGTGTATTGTTTAGTGTTGTGTAGTGTAGGGGCTTTGCTGGCATGCATCCAATTTTTTTTATTGCCCCACCAAGATTTACATGCTAAAATCGCCACTATATATTGTAATGAAAGGGCAGGGAACAGGTCTCGAACCCTCAACATTCTAGTCCAAAACCCAGCGCGCTATCGACTGTGGCGCAAAAGCATACTGGAGCCGCAAGGTCGAAAGCCGCGCTTATAAACCCAGGGTCGTTACAATATAATTGTTTTTTCTCTCACTGCCTGCACCACTTTAGCCTATTTTCGGAGTCAGTCGTCAAAGTCATGCCATTTTCCCCCGTACAGGAAGAGGGAGACGTTGCAATAAGGGTCTACTCATTTCAGCATTTTACGTCAGGGTTGAAAGGTGAACAAATTGAAATCGCAGCTGCAGCAGCGTTTGTAAATATTATTGAAGCTACGCAAAGGTAGGTTATTTATGTGTCACATCATGTAGCTTTTATTGATGATACAATTATAAATATTCTATTGAATAACATGACTTGTCTCTCCATGCACAGCTAGTTAACGTTACCTTACCATATCGGCTAGCTTGCTAGTACAGATGCTAACCAATACGCCTTGTCGGCATCTGTGCTTACTGTTAGGTAGGTAGCTAAAGGGTGTGATGCGGAACTTGAGGTTGCTGAAGAGCCTTCGTTGCTCGGAGCTGCAGGGCCCGGGCACGCCGCAATGTTTCTCTGTTCGGACAGACACGGGTACGGTGCTCATCGCTTCAGAATACTCCGTCACCGAGTTGGACCCACGAGCTGGCCAGGTACTTTACACATAGCAGTGTTCTTCAATCATGGTCCTGGAGACCCACCGGGTAAAGGTTTTTGTACCAGCCCATCACTAACACACTGTATTCAACTATTCATCTCCCCATCATGTTCAGGTGATGAATGAGGTGTCGTTGACAGCTGAGCGCTACCTTCCAGAGGATGGCAGTGGGACAGTTGTTGGTATCCAGGACTTACCAGACCAGGAGTCTGTGTGTGTTGCTACAGCCACTGGTGATGTCATCCTCTACAACCTCAGCACTAACCAGGTATCAACACTGTAGGAGTAACCCTGTTTATTGAAATGACAAAATATGAACACTGTTACTCATAACAGGTTTGAACTGCCTTTGTTTTCTGGTGTGTGTGTGTCCATTTTAGTTGGAGTGTGTGGGCAGTGTGAACAGTGGTCTAACAGCCATGAGCTGGAGCCCGGACCAGGAGCTGGTCACTCTCACCACTGGTCAGTATATCAACCACATTCACTTATGGTCTATTGTTCATGGGGTCTATCATGAGCCATCTGAAGTAATGTTCTTTCCTGCCTTTCCTTTTCTTGATACTTTTCAGGTCAGGACACCATTATCATGATGACCAAAAACTTTGAACCCATCATAGAGGTTGGGATCCATCAGGATGACTTTGGAGAGGGTAGGACAGTTTTTTTCTTCTTTTCAAGACACCCAAAGTTTCTTTACATACACAAGATAATCAGCAGCATAAAAACCTATAAAAGTACACCAAACATGATGACAGACTAACCAGGGGAGAACACTAGACATGATGACAGACTAACCAGGGGAGAACACTAGACATGATGACAGACTAACCAGGGAGAGCACTAGACATGATGACAGACTAACCAGGGAGAGCACTAGACATGATGACAGACTAAACAGGGAGAGCACTAGACATGATGACAGACTAAACAGGGAAGTGAACTAGACGGAGGATAAAAGCCGGGTAAGCCTGTGTGAAGAGGTGTGGACTTGAATATGTGTAACAGTATAGCTTCCGTCCCTCTCCTCACCCCTACCTGGGCTCGAACCAGGGACCCTCTGCACACATCAACAACTGACACCCACGAAGCATCGTTACCATCGCTCCACAAAAGCCGCGGYCCTTGCAGAGCAAGGGGAACAACTACTTCAAGGTCTCAGAGCGAGTGACGTCACCGATTGAAACGCTATTAGTGCGCACCCCGCTAACTAGCTAGCCATTTCACATTACATATGGATTGTGAGGTTCTGACATGGAGAGAGAGGGAGTTCCAGAGTTGGGGGGGTGCTAAAAGCACCTAAAACTGGAAGATGGGATCATAATGTAAATATTCCTGTGTATGTACACTCTGCCTTTGGTTGACTGACATACTTTTTCTGTGTTTTAGGGAAGTTTATTACAGTGGGCTGGGGGAAGAAAGAGACCCAGTTCCATGGCTCAGAGGGCAAGCACGCTGCCCAGAAGAAGACCATAGTAAGGAATATGATTTGCCTTTCACCCTAAGAGCAGTTGAACACTATTTAATGAAGGTCTCACTGTCTCTCCCCTCTCTGTGACAGGAGGTGCAGCCAGCCATGTCGTGGGACGACCGCAGGCCGAGGGTGACGTGGAGAGGAGATGGCCAGCTCTTCGCTGTGAGCTCTGTTTGCCCCCAGACTGGTGAGAATCAGTGTTTTTCACAAACTCTGTGTGAAGTGAAACAATTACTGTACAAAGATATATACTGTAGATTGTGTTGGTATCACATGCATTGCATATGTGTCATGTTTCAGGTGCCAGAATGGTCAGAGTGTGGAACAGAGAATGTGTCTTGCAGTCAACAAGTGAAACCGTCAACGGTCTGGAGCAGTCACTGTGTTGGAAGTAAGATCTCTGTGGAGAATCATTCAACATCTTTGACCACCTTGTTGTATTATGCTTTAGGGTTTAGGGAACTTAAATACAATGCATACCACAACATGGTTTGCATGTGAACCTTATGGAACCAATGCCTTGTTTCAGACCGTCAGGTAGTTTAATAGCAGCCACACAGCGTCATCCTAACAAGCACAGTGTGGTGTTTATGGAGAAGAATGGCCTCCTACACGGGGACTTCACCCTGCCTTTTGGAAAAGAACAGGTCAAGGTAGGTCACTCAAATACTCTACACTAAAACTGGGCGATATGGACAAAAATCCATATTGCGATACATTTCCTGAATTGATGCAATAACGATAAATAGAACGATAGGTTTATAACATGAATGGTCACCACTTTTTTWATTTTTTTTATTACCCTTAAAACTACTGCTTTGAATGTTGTAGCTTTCAATTGTCCCATTTAACAACTAACCATATTAGCAAACTTATTTCATTTCAAACTTCACATTTCGCTAGTATAGACCCCCACAGTGGTGGTGTCATAATACGCATAAAACCTAGCGGTCAAATWGTTTTTCCACCATTCATTTTTCCCATAGGGGATTTTAGAAACGCTTAAAATAAGGGCTAAGGGGAAACATTTATGGGGGCAAAATTATTGGAACCATTTCCCTGTTTGACCGCTAGGTTTTATGGGTATTATGACTCATACTGTGATACTCAATACCTGTGGTAATGAACGATATCAGCAGTGCCTGCAATAAGTGGTCGGTGTCGATGAATTTTGGTTTATCGTCCCAGCTCTACTCAACACACTGATCTAGGATCAGTCTAGCATTTTGCTCCCAATGGTTCAGGTTAGGATTTGGGGAGGGAAGCTGATCCTAGATCTGTGTGACTGTTTCAGGTGAAGGCATTGCTGTGGAACAGCGACTCTACTGTGTTGGCTGTGTGGCTAGAGGACATGACACGAGAAGAGGGGGGCCAAGTCAACACATACAGTAAGATCTCTACCCATTACTCCCAGCATTATTTCATACATTTATAATATTGGTTAATCAGTATCTTTCAGTCAATGTGTTGCCTTTTTACCAAGCAGATTTCTTTTAAATGTAAAAGAATACTTTGGGATTTTGTCGATGAGGCCATGTATCTACTTACCCAGAGTCAGATGAACTCGTAGATACTATTTTCATGTCATTGTGTTTTGTGTGGACCCCAGGAAGATTAGCTGCTGCTTTTGCAACATAGCTAATGGGTATCCTAATTAAATACCAAATGTCTCTGTGTCCAGTATGAAGGAAGTTTGAGGTAGTTTTGAGAGCCAATGCTAACTAGTGTTAGCACAATGGCTGAAAGTCTATGCGTACCTACTAGCATGCTAACAGATACCCATAGACTTCCAGTCATTGCGCTAATGCTAGTTAACAATTGCGCTAGTTAGCAACTTACTTCATACCGGACACAGAGATATACAAATGGTATCCACAAGTTCATCTGACTCTGGGGAACTAGATAAGGGGCCTCATTGCCAAAATCCTGAAGTATCCCTTTAACTGATCTGGAGTGACATCCAGYATATWTWTWWWTTTTTTTACCCCTGCCTCACTCCCTATCCACCTCACTCCCTATCCTTCTCCCTCCCCCAGTTCAGCTGTGGACAGTAGGTAACTACCACTGGTACCTGAAGCAGAGCCTATACTTTGGCAGCGACCCCCAGRGGGCGCCAGCCGATGTGAGCTGGGATCCTGAGAGGCCCCTGGGGCTGCACCTGGTGACCCGAGGCTGGGCTAGCCTGACCTACGACTGGGGCTGGAGCACTGACCGCAGCCACGGGGAGGACGGGCAGGACAACGCTAACGTGGCTGTGATCGATGGAGGTGAGTCAGATAGAGGCCTTCTTCCAATATCTTTGAAATGCATCCTATCCGTCTGCATTCATGGAGGTGATCACTAATTTATAAGTGAGCGGATAGGTTAAAATAAGGCTGCCCCTCCCACTGCTTTCACTAACCTTAATCAAGTATTTCAAAGTATAGTATTTGTGTGACTGTTTCTCTTTGTAGACAAGGTCCTAGTGTCGACATTTCGTCAGTGTGTGGTGCCCCCACCCATGTGTGCCTACGAGCTCCAGCTGCCCGCCCCTGTCAACCTAGTGACCTTCCACCGCCAGCCCCAGAGAACCAATGAGCTGGCAGCACTCACCGCCGACGGACATATCCTAGTCTACGGTCAAGGTGGGCCACCAGAAGCTTTGAGCATCTGCCCTCTCCTTTCTAATTGATCAGCCATCACTCTTCTCTCTCTTCACCCCTACTGTCTTGATGCATACACTGAGTATACCAAACATTAGGAACAATATATATTGAGTTGCCCCCCCTCCCCCCTTTTCCCTCAGAACAGCCTCAGTTCATCGGGGCATGGACTCTACAAGGTGTCAAACGCGTAGTGATGCTGGCCAATGTTGACTCCAATTCTTCCCACAGTTGTGTCAAGTTGGCTGGATGTCCTTTGAGTGGTGGACAGTTCTTGATACACACGGGAAACTGTTGAGCATGAAAAACCCAGCAGCATTGCAGTTCTTGACACAAAGCGGTGCGCCTGGAACCTACTACCATACCCCGTTCAAAGGCACTTAAATCTTTTGTCTTGCCCATTCACCCTCTGAATAGCACACATACACAATTCTTGTCTCAAGGCATAGAAATCCTTATTTAACCTGTCTCCTCCCCTTCATCTACACTGATTTGAAGTGGATTTAACAGGTGACATCAATAAGGGATCATAGCTTTCACCTGGTCAGTCTGTCATGGAAAGAGCAGGTGTTCTTAATGTATTGTACACTCAGTGTATATCTCTCTGACCTCTTTCCTCTTCCTTTCCATCTCTTTTCCCACTCACACTGTGCTGTTAATTAATTGTTAAGACAGGTACTTGGTACATAAATCCCGGCTACTTTTGTGTTTAATTCTGTTGTCCGTTCAGATACTGGGGACCAGAGTGACCCTACTGCCAGAGTGGGAGGATTCCGATCTATCACACACGCTCCTCAGTTAAAGACTACCTACAGGTACAATCTGGACAGTCATTCCAAAGCTTTTTCCTTTATGACCTTCACGCTAAAGTTGTATTGCGCCCTAACATTGTGGCTGTGTTGCGTGCAGGGTTTTGTTGGAACAGGAGGAGCCCCTGGCTCTGCGTCTCCTGCTGTGGCTGAGGGGGGATGTGTTCCTGGGGGTGGGGGGCTGTGCAGAGGGGCCGTCCCAGTCCACACTGCTTATCCTGGGACCCTCGGAGGCCCAGAGCCCCCAGTCAACCCTGGAGATCAAGTAAGAAAGAACAATAAATCACGACAACGCTACTTTTTACGTACTGTCAGAAGGTCCCACTAACTGTTTGTATCCCCAGGTCACGTGTGGAGGTTGAAGGTCACGTTATCAGCATGTGTCACAGCTCCAATACGGGCACAGTGGCCCTGCAGTTGGAGGACGGCCAGATCAGGAAGTTCCTCTGGGGTAAGTGACAACTACTTCCTGGGTTATGAGAATATTGCTTGTAGACTTGCTTGTGGAATTGAGCCAGCTATCATGAGATGTCTTCTATGCCTCCAGCATGAGCAGCCTTGTGTATGTCCCCAGACTCCCTGAAGCCTAGTGTGGTGGGCTGGCAGGACGTGACAGGCTACAGCATCAACTTCCCAGATCCCTGTGTGCAGACGGCCCTCTGTACTATAGAAAAGGTAAGGGTATAGTCCAACTGAATACTGCTGTCACCGAAAATCACTTACTATTATTTGGTGATTTGATAATATTGATTGTGCCAAAAGTACCTACCTCCTGGTCTCAAATCTAGGGGATTTCTTGTAATGTCAACAGGAGCATCTGCTGGGGCTTACAGACCGATCTCACCTGTTTGTTGACGACACAGAGGTATGTCTGTTGTTTTACCTTGGTGATTCAGCACAAAGGCAGAGTTACCATTATGATTGATGTGAACACACTTCTTACATAAATGTAGCTGCTTAGCAGCCACATGTAATGCAAAGCCAGGTCATATTAAATAGAAACAAGTCAGCTTTATTGACCAACCTGATTGTGTCACTGCCTCCCTCTGTTCTTCTTCCACAGGTGGCCTCCAACGTCTCCTCCTTTGTGGTCTACGATGACTTCCTGCTACTCACCACACACTCGCACACATGCCGCTGCCTCCGACTCAGCACACTCACTGTCAAAGGGCTGCAGGTGGCCTTGGCTGCAGACGGAGGTCAGAATGACCAGAATGACGAGACTCTCCGCAGGGTGGAAAGGGGCTCCAGAATCGTCACTGTGGTCCCCCAGGACACCAGGCTCATCCTACAGGTCTGAACTGTTCCGTCTGTCATAAAAAAGATTGCAATTCCAGATTATTTTACCTCATTGCGATTACCCATATTGTTTGGCACTGCATCCCTGGTCGTGTTGATGGTGAGCATGTCACGTGCGTGTCTGCAGATGCCTCGCGGTAACCTGGAGACCATCCACCATCGAGCGCTGGTATTGGCTCAGCTCAGAAAGTGTCTGGACAGTCAGAAGTTCCGAGAGGCCTTTGAGTGCATGAGGAAGCTGCGGATCAACCTCAACCTGATTTACGACCACAACCCCAAGGTTAGTAAGCCACCCAGTCACTTCTCCTTCACCTAACCTGTCTGACCTTCTGGTGTGGAATGGCACATACAACTAGATGTCACAAAAACGGTTGTGTTAAATATCAAATGTGTTTACTCTAGCCAACAGTTCGCAGATACAGTGCGCGTAGGCTAGTCTACATGAGGTTATTATTGATAAGAGCGAGAATATTTTTATTTGTCAAATGGCAGTCAAGCATCGATCATCATGCCACCAAATTAAGACCCTCAGTATTTAATGGTAAGGAGCATCAAGCTCATCACCTTGCACTTTCACCACCCTGTGAAGTTCATTATCATTTATTTCATCTGTAGCCTAATAAATTGCATGCTTTCCGGAGTCGTAGTTGGAGGACCACACACCATATCATCGCGTGACTACAAGTTTACTTCTCTATGATGTTTTTCTCTGGCAGGTGTTTTTAGAGAGCGTGGAGACATTCCTGAGACAGCTAGACTCTATCAACCACATCAACCTTTTCCTCACAGAGCTCAAGTAATAACCATTTTTATTTTACAACAATGACAAACAACGGCCATTTTGTAATGTATAGGACATTTTAATGTGGAAGTTGATTTTTKGGGGGGGATTTTACAGAGAGGAAGATACCACTACGACAATGTACCCATACCCATCGAACGCTACAGGCCAGTCAGCGCCTGGGGCTTGTGGGAAGAAGGTTGACATTGTTTGTGATGCGCTACGCTGCACCATGGAATCTATGGACCAACACAAGTGAGTGCGCTTTTGATACAGGTTATTATTTTTGTCAATGAAAACCAATACAATTTGATTTGTATAGTCTCTATTTACAGAACATTTTAATTAGCATTGTACTCATCGTGTTTCCTTTACGCTTCATTGTGAGTGTAATATTGTCATTATCACCCACAGGTACTGCCTGTCTATCTTGACGTCACATGTGAAGAAGACTGTTCCTGAGCTGGAGGTTGCCCTGCAGAAAGTCCACGAGCTTCGAGGTAAAACGGTCACAAGCAGATCAGCAAGAGCAATACGAAATTGTTAACAAGATATCTGAAAATCCATGTATTTTTGTGTGTTTGTAGTGAACCCACCCGGTGCAGCCAACGCGGTGAGTGCGGAGGAGGCTCTGAAGTACCTGTTGTTCCTAGTCAATGTCAACGAGCTGTATGAACACTCTCTGGGCACCTACGACTTTGACTTGGTCCTCATGGTAGCTGAGAAGTCCCAAAAGGTCAGTGACAGAAGAATGGTACTGCAGGTAAAMCGTACTTAACAGTTACCCTGATGAAGCCATTTGCTGCAGAAACTTTGATGGACGTTCACTGCAAATGGAGAAAAGGCTACTACTTTAATTTATTTTCATGGGTATTAAATACTAATTATCTGTTGCCCTCCCAAACATTCAAGGACCCCAAAGAGTACCTTCCCTTCCTGAATATGCTGAAGACWCTAGAGCCCAACTACCAGCGCTACACCATCGACAAACACCTGAAGAGATACAGGAAGGCCCTGCACCACCTCAGCAAGTGTGGTGAGTGTGTCATGCAATAGCCCTCAACATTTCATTAAGGGGACAATTACGTAATTGAAATGAATGGCCTAGACTGGGTGTTTTTTTTCTTTCTTCCCAGGTGAGGAGCACTTCACCGAGGCCCTAAATCTGGTGAAGGACCAGAGGCTGTATAGTGAAGCCCTGGGGCTCTATCCAACAGACAGCCCTCAGTACAAGGTAATGCATTCTCACACATTACTAAATAAGTAGCCACACTGTGTGCTACTTATGTCTCTGACCTCCCAACCCTGACCTCTAACCCCTGACCTCTGTCCAGGCCTTGAGCTGTGCCTACGCTGAGTACCTGGTGGAGCAGCAGCAGGCGGAGCAGGCAGGGTTGTTGCTGTGGCGCTGCGGTGAGGCGGTCCGCGCCCTCCAGGCCTTCGTGGGCAGTGCCAGCTGGAGGAACGCCCTCTGTGTGGCAGAGCAGATACCCCTTCCACCTGACCAGCTGGCACTGCTGGCTAGGGACCTGGCAGGTACTGTCCTACCCACATCCTGGCACTCAGCGCCACCACATGAAGTCTTAAAGTTGTGTTGTCGATTCAAAACGTGTTGCTCATTTGGTTTCATATTTCCCCCTATTGTTTCAGAGAAACTGATAGAGCTCAGAAGATATACGGAGGCAGCCATATTGTTGGAGCAGTATGCTAAGGACTGTGAGGAGGCCATCTCGGCTCTGATCACAGGTGCAGTCTGGGAAGAAGCACTTCGACTGGTGAGTTAACAAGATGGCCTCCATCGTACAACATGCTCTACAAACTCCTCCCAAGACAAAATGACATTGTATTTTGTCTGTTCTAGGTGTATTTGTACAACAGACAAGACATCATTGAAACAAACCTCAAACCAGCTCTCTTGGAAGGTAAAACCCCAATTTAACATTGGTGAATTAAAAATGCTCTTCATGATAGTGCTAATGATGTTTCAGTGTGCAATATTCGTTTTTTGTGATCTTTATGGCACCAAATTTATATACATTGGTTTTATGAACACTGTTTTCTTAAGCATGTAGTTCTCAGACCTCCTACCTGGAAGCTCAGAGRGCGATGTTCATTCGTCACAAAACCCGTCTGGCCGTGGTACGGGAGCTTAAGGAAAAGGCCAGGCTGGAGTTACTGGGTAAACCAGCATTACTTACACAAATACCGTTTTTGTAATAGCTTAAGGGGCTTTGAGAATGGGCTTGTCCATGTTGTACTGACGTGCCTCCCTCTCTCTGTGTTTCTCTTTCTCTCCCTTGTTCTGTCTCCCTCTCTCATTCAAGATGAGGATGTCCCAGACTGTCCAGAGGCAGAGCTCTACTCAGAGGCCAGTAGTGTGATGTCCGGCAGCCGTGCCGGCTCCAAGTACTCACATAGTAACTCCCGCATCTCCTCGTGAGTCAGCCCTTTACACATCTGTATGAATTACATGAAATACTTAGTGGGGGTGGATGTGGGGTTGGGACTTGGTAGTAAGATGTCGGTAGTCTCAGTATGAGTTAGGAACTAACCTCTGTCTCTTAGGAGGTCGTCTAAGAATCGCCGGAAGGCTGAGCGCAAGAAGCTGAGTCTGAAGGAAGGGACCCCCCTAGAGGACATGGCCCTGCTGCATGCCCTGGCAGAGATCATCCACTCTGTGGACAAGATGAGAGGTGGGAGACGCACGTTCTTGTCGATCTCTTATCCCTTTTGTCTGTAATCGTTTTTTTAATCGTCACATTCAGGTTTTGTATAGTGGTTCTTCTAAGGTAGAGTCATGTGGGCAGGTCCTGTGTGATTGACAGTGTTATGCTCTGCCCCTGCAGAGGAGGTGCACAGCCTGCTGAAGGGCCTGATGCTGTTCCAGTTTGACGGACAGGCGGGGAGGCTGCAACAGGCCTATGGGGAGGCTCTCCAGATGATTGAGGTGGCCCTTCCTGAGGTGTGGCAGGAGGGTCTTCAGCAGAGTCAGGCTCCGGTGAGACACACACACACACACACACACACACACACACAAGGCTTGTTCTTAGGAGTTAATTTAACCTGTGTTTTCATTTTGTTCTCCAGATTACCGGTCCTAACTCCACAGCCAATAGCATCATGGCTTCATTTCAACAGCCAAGACCCTCATCAACCCAAGGTCAATTTTAGTAGTATTATCCTATTTATTACTATTGAACATACACAATTTACTCATTTGTTTAGTAATATTAGGTGCTAAAATCAAATGTTCATATTCCCTTTTTAGTTTATTAATATAGTATACACGTTTCCTCTTTGCAGATTCAGAGACTCCCCCACCCCCAAAGATSAGAAATGGTGTCAAGTGGAAACTGAGTATTTTGAAGTAGCTTTTTGTCATCAGTTTTCTTGTTTCTTCTTTAACTGTAAAGCTATCTTATCACGTAACCTATTAATAAAGATGTATACTGGATTTTCTTGTAACTCTTGTATGTCTAAAGCATGATCAACAGAGCTGTCAAATGTTCTCACAATATAATGGATATGGAATTATTAATACTGTCAGAGATTTGGAAACGGCAGGCAGTCAGTCCATAGTTCAATTTAGTTAATTTACTGTTTTATTTGCCAACCTTAAAGGCACATTAAGTAGCTTTCAGAAACATTTTCGATAAATGACAAAGGGCCCTTTCTCCTCATAGTCTTTCCTCCGAATCCAAAGTGACTGGAAAGAGGACAGGGAGGCAAGGATTGAACCTCCAAGCCACACTGTGTTTTGACGCTCCTGGGATGCCACAATGGTAGTCGCACCACATGGTGCTATCTGGTTGAGCTCGCTCTGCAGCCGTTCAGGAAGACCACTGAACATTGTGGAGCCGCCACAGATCAGGATATTCTGTAGCATGTCACTCTTCAATCTGATGTCACATTTATTGATACAGTTCATGACCATAATAGGAAGTCCTGGCTCACGGGATCCAATCAGATTTGGCTGGAATAGCACCTCTGGACAAAGAAAACGCTCATTTCCCAATGAGATATAATTCCCATCTGGAAGCTTGTATTGCACCATGTCACAAACTCTTAATTCAATGTCTATATCAGGGGCTACATAGCAACATTTTGCCTTGATGTCATCCATTAGGCCTAATTTGTCAAAAGAAAACCCTTTTCCAGACTCCTGCAGTAACTTCTGCAAGTAAAGGTCAAGGCTTCGTCCTGCATATTCTGCACGACAGGTGTAACTTGGCATGTAGTGGCCGTCGTCAATGGGAACTGCGTAAGAGCATCCATGCCCGCATTCCAAAACCAGTCCGCTAGTTCTGCCATAGGAATACATGGATAAAACGGACTGGTTTTCAATAAACATTGCTGGAGTGCTGAAGCTCTCGAACATGATTTCGGCGAGTTTTTCTCTGTTGGTGGTCGGACTAAGAGGAGGGTCACACAAAAGCACGGCGTGCTCCTCGCTTTTGATACCCAGCGTTTTGAACGCGTATTCCCACAGTCTCTCCATTGCATCCCATTCTGTTACTATGCCATTATGCACAGGGCTGACGTGGGATATGTCTAGTGTTTCTAGAATTTCCCTCCCCACATAGCCGTGCTTGTAATCCAAGGGGCCTTTGCGCGCCAAACCCACAACACTGGGAATTACGCAGGAGGGCGCATCCGCCCCAGCAAACCCGGTTTTCAKGTATCCTGTACCGACATCGATGACTACCGCCTTGGTGCACTTCACGATACCCTTTGCCTTTGGACTCGACTCCTCTTCATCAAGCTCTGTTTTCGGATTAGATGATTTGGATGACTTCTTCAGTTTAGGGTTATCCGGAGAGGTGTTTTTTGACTTCGAATACTTTTTCTTTTCCTGACTTTTCCCTTCATTCACTCTGATCAACTTTGCGACTTTTGCAGGACCCTCACTTGGCAGAATGGGATCCACAAAAGTGTCGTTATCCATATTTTTACTTCATGGTGTAGGCCATAACTGTAACATGCAAAAACCAAAAGCGCTATGTYCCGAACTGTGTCCCGACAGTTTTGAATCGCCAGGGTGATGCGCATTCAATCAGTGTGTTACCTTTGTGACGTTATTGATCGCAGTAATAATCGACGTAATTTGGAATGCACATGTACGGAACAGTTAGAAACGAGAAGAGTAGCTGCAGATCGCTAGTCTGGGTACCAGTCTTTTTAGATAATATTCCACCCCTTGCCAGAGACTGGCCTTTTGGCAATCTAAACGTTCAATATGCAAACGGATTTACGGCGCAGTTGCTGTTTGGTAGTTGGAAACAACATTCATATTGTAACGACCCTGGGTTTATAACCGCGGAAATCGACTCTGCCGCACGAGCATGCTTTTGCGGCACAGTCGATAGCGCGCCGGACTTCGGGCTAGAAGGTCGAGGGTTCGAGACCCGCTCCCTGCCTGTTTCATTACAATATTTTCCATGACAATGTTATGGAACAACAATGCCCTAGTCAAACAATCCTATAGGATTAGCGATATTTTCCAATCGAATCCTATAGGATTCTCACAATCCTATAGGGGTTTGTGTCCCCTATATCAGAATCCCATTGGACTACTTTTTTTCCTATTGGGAATCAAAAGTAATCAGATTGGTTCCTATAGGTTTGGTAGAATTTTGTCACCCCATTCAGATTCCTATTATAACTTTTTATTCTTCTTAATTAAACCAATTCAATTATAGTTTGTAATTATTTACAGTACAATGCAACAACATTAATTACATGTTCGTTGATCGGAAACAGCAGTTCTATATTAATTTGATACAATAAATATGTGGAAATGACAATATCACTGGAGTCATTGCAAATCAATACCGCCACTTGTGTAGCTACTTGGAGCCGGTAAACTGATTTAATAAATAGCATATAACTTCAGTTTATTGTTGTTACAGTTTTGTGTTATTTTATTATTGAGGGTAATGTTTAGTTAATTAAATTGTTATCAATTGTGATCATGGTCACAGCTCTATCGCAATTGACGATCAKCTAAAATGCATTAGATTGACGGTAACAGTCAGTCAGAGTAGGCTACAGGTTAAAAAAACACACTGGCTGTTGTTGACAAGCATATTCAGTTCATATCCATATTATGTGATTCAGTGATTGAAATGACGACTCCATCAGTAGCCTATTCCATTAGGCTATTGGGTAACACAAGCACTTACTATTTATGTTGAATAAATTAGTCTGTCAATTTGAACTAAAYAAGCTGCTAAATCCTTCATTTTGCATAGGCTACTGAAATTAGATGTAGRCTAGGTCTAGCTGGTGCTATAGGCTACCTGCATCTAGCTAAGCAAACCATGGCAGTTGAATTACAATCATAAACCCAGATTTTACAGAGATTTTAGTGAATAGTCAAACGAGTTCACTCCCAGACAGTCCTAGCAAAATTCTTGCTTGAGAAATTGCTCTTTGCTAAGAATCTATTTTTGTTTCTCTTTGACCATTTTTAATTGAAAAATAATCACGGTAAAACCCTTTWCTGACTTTACAGTATGTTGCCTAGAGCCCAGAATGTTTTTTTTTTTAGAGCCCAGTCCCATTTTAACCACGTTCTTGCCAGGATAAGCCTTTTATATCTCCCGTGCACACGCTGGCAAGTGTAGGAGTGGGCAAATGTGGGTGGATGTCTATTTTAATAAATCGATTGACTATACACCATCACAAAGAAACCCATTATACATTTGTTTTAGGCAGGTCCTAGGAAACATTTTAGGCTATAAAACTAGTAAAATGTATTTTMAAAATAATAGAATGGAATATTTTGAGTTTGTTACTGGTCTGTCAACACACATTTTACCATATGTTATAGTGCGAAGAATATAATGAAATATAAAATACTAATATTTTCCCAACAGGACATGCGAAATATAAAAMGTGATATTTTGAAACAGAGCCCAAAGCAAGCCCGTGCTTTTTTGATCCACTTTCTACCCTCGGCCTTGTTAGGGARCTGGCGTAGGGTCTTACATTGAGAGTATCTTCGTCATGATACCCATAGAAAATAATATCAATCTATATTGTCAACAGCATTAGTCTCGTGTTCATACTTCACAACCTCCGCAGGATTTTGGAGTTGCCGGCGATCGAGCAAAAAKAATAGGTCTACACTTAATTTAGGCTACATTATTGCATGCTAAATGTTTCTGATCAGTAATAGATGAGCAAACAAATAGATGAACTATACCACCTCCACGTATTTGCCCAACCAGAGATCTAAACAAATATGGAGATTCAAACAATATGACGTTAAGACGAGTCACMGGCTTTTGGTTGGGAGTGGGCCTAGGCTACTAAACGACTGCAAGTGAAGAGCAAAATAACCCACTTGTTAAACTACGTAACATGYTGGCAAAATGTTCTGTTCGGTGTTGATTAATGAGCCATCTAGACAATATTACATTTCTACAGCCTGATTGTAGCCTAACCAATAGCAAACAGAGATTCAGTGAAAATAAAAAATAGACATTGATTTATAAAGACCCCACGCTTGTCTCAAAGCAGCATGAAACCGTTGATCACACGTTGGTAGACTATTGCTTCAATCAAATAACAATTGGATGCCTTTGGGAGTTTCAGTAAGCAACAATTTGCCTTCAATTGCTTTAGCCTACTTTATTCCAGTGCATGTGGTGGGCTATGTGAAGATATGGGAGTAGTGACATGCCTTGCAAAGTTTAGAATTTCCAGGATGATTGTAGTAACAGGCGGTGTCTAGCAACCATCAAGAGTTTGAGTAGTGCGCGCCAAATGCCGCCTCAGCGTTACGGTTAAGTTTCATACCAAACCTATGCTTTTAAACACATAATGTGCAATTCTACTCACTTTGCCATAGGGCAGAGAAAAATGCAGTTTTACGAAATAATTTCT
Source organism: Salvelinus sp. IW2-2015 (assembly GCF_002910315.2). Lineage (NCBI taxonomy): Eukaryota > Metazoa > Chordata > Actinopteri > Salmoniformes > Salmonidae > Salvelinus > Salvelinus sp. IW2-2015. The sequence goes on from NC_036846.1 coordinate 8,165,489, forward strand.
AAATATACCCATTTTGCCATGTGGTGGAGAGAACTTTTTGCAGTTTTGTACAAATTTCCTGCATTTCTACACATTTTGTAATGACTTGAYATGAGCGAGAATGAATAACAAAATCAATGGGGCCCCTGGGGACGTACCCTGCATGCCCGGTTGGTATTTGGCCATGATTACTAAGACTAACTACCAATCTAATCATCATTAGCAGACATGGCTAATTGAGTGACATAAGAGAACTGCTGATGCACAACCAAATTTCACCTGGCGAATTCTATTCTTACTCTCAATAGTAAGTTGAGCCTCCGACTGAGGCCCCCTAGCGAACACGGGCCTTAAGCGACCGCTTACATCTAGAACCGGCCCTACACAGATTGCAATCATGCAGTAAACATCCCATCTGAGGACATGAATCATGTTATGTTCTATTGATAATCATTAAAAATGGTTGTTGGCATGTAAATTAAGAGATGTGAGACTGATAGTTTCGCAACTGTCAACGTGGATTACTGACCACAAAGTACCGATTTRGTAATTTTGTATTGGGTTTAATAACTGTTCAAAACAAGTACCAAAAGTAAGTTCACAAATGCCTCTGCTTGTCAGGAAATATAAAGAAAACACTAATACCTGATCAAATATCTTTAATGGGACAGACAAGAAATAGTACATGTAAATTCAGTCAACCACTGACAATCCATACGTAATAGCAATAACCCATGCATTTCACATCTAGGAACACACAGCAACACATGAAAAGGTATATCATCAGATCGGGGATACAAAAATCAACATGAGTCATTCACCAGAGACAAATGAAAGCCCTTTCCATTTCTTGCTGTGCAGTAACACAAAGCAATTGTTGACCTGACTGACAAATGAGGCAAAATACCCAACCAGATGTTATTGGAAGAAAAAAAAAATCCTATAAAAAAATATTTACATAAAGAAAAGTTTGTATTAAAAAAGGTATGTCTAAAGCCCATGCCTGCACTCCCATTACCCCAGTGCTTCCCCTAGCTACACTTTCTCTGAGGTGTGGCACAGGGGCCCCGAAACAGCAACACATACTGCCAATTTGAATCAATTGGGGCCCAAAACATTTTAGTCTGAACAAAAAGAGCTAGATGGGAGTCACTATCTGGCCCACCTAAAGTGATGGTAGAGGAAACACTGCAGCATCCCATGGGAAAATCAGCTGGCATGCTGATGAAGGGGGCAGGTCTACGCTCAGGGTTTCCAGAGCTTGAGTAGGCCGTCCTCACTGTACGTGGAGATTAGGTTCTGATGGGGGTGGTGGGCGATGCCAATCACATCCTTCTCATGGACCTGGGATGGGGGAGACAAGAGCTTATGATGAGACAAAAGTATAATACAAACTTTAGRCTAGGGGGTAGGCAACTAGATGATCGGAGGCCGGAACATAAATATAATTTGTACACTGCAAATTGACCCYGCCCCCCAAAATCTCTGGGCTGCCTGTTGCCGACTCCTGCTTTAGGCTATAGTTCAATGTAAATGTSCCAGGACTGGCTAACAGAAATGCTGATTTACGTGCATTTGATTTACTGACTAAATTGACAACTCCTATTTTTATCATTGAGAAATGAGTTTTAACCAGGCTTGGGGTTGATAGTTTTTAATTCACATGATTTGGAATAAACATACTGTTAGGGTTCTCTCCAGCTTGCCGGTGACTGTGCTGAAGCAGTAGAGCACAAAGTCCTCTCCTACACAGTAGATCCACTCTCCACGTGGAGACAGTGTACAGCAGACAAAGTCTCCTCCCTCCCTCTTACCAGAGCTGAAACTCCTCACAATCTGGAGGACAAAAGGGGAATAAGGTCATACCAATATAAAAAAATTTAATGTTCAAAATGAATACTTCATATCATTTTTTTTTTTTAAATGAAAAGTGACCGTAAGTGGTCAAGTTAAGTCCTGACCTGGCCCTGCATGTTCATGATGACAACAGTGTTGGAGCGGTTGCACACCACAAAGTGCTCTGGGTTCTTGGGCAGAAGGATGACGTTGTTGACTGTGATGTCGGTGCCGGCCGAGGTGCCCAGGGACTTGAAGGTGTTAGTGCATTCTGTTGTCTTCATGTTCCACACCTGACAGGAGATTCACACAAGTGTTAATCAAAATCCATTAACATATATTCTGCTGAAAATGCAGGTACACAGGACATACCATGAATTGGACAATCTGGTAAGGGGTGGAGACAAGTCAAAATACAGTATATGATGCAAATACCTTGACTGTTGGCTTCTAGCAGCCGTTTGCAGTGTGGGGGTTCATACCTTCACAGTGCCGTCAGAGGAAGCGCTGATGATATGGTGGCCGTCAGGTGTGAATGTTGCTTCATTAACAAATGAGGAGTGTCCTCGGAACTCTTTCAGCGACTTGCCCGACTTCAATCCGTGAACCCTGTGGAACGCAAAAACATAAGTTACGGTTCCTTGGTGACCACTGTTCTGTAGGCAGGAAAAACAAAGACAGAGAAACCATGAGAGAAAGAGGGCTTCATGTGTGCAGGTCACCTGATRGTCTGGTCGAAGGAAGCACTGAGCAGCTGGCTGCTGTCCTTGCAGAAACTGAGGCAGGTGACACCTTTACTGTGGGCGCGCTCAAAGCGCCGCAAGCACTGACCACTCTGGATCTTCCACACCTGTCAGAGGAGAGACGAGGTATGGAAGGTAGTGTGAGTATCCACTCAACCCAATGCAAGAGTTTGAACATTTGAGGGGAAAGTGACATTCCTATAGTGCCAGTAGAGACCTTTATTTTGCCGTCCTGGGCCCCTGTGGCCAGCATCTCTGTGTCCCTGCTGAAGCACATACACAGCACTGCATCGTCCATCATCATGAAGTTATCCTGCGCCTGGTACTTGAGATCCTATCACACACACACACACACACACACACACACACACACACACATTTGATTAGGTCATCTTATTAAAACGCTACCAAGGCAGTAAAAGGGTATTTTGAAAACTCCATGAATTGAAATCAAGTGTATTTCCAAAATCAGAGTATCAACTGGTGTTAGATCGCACACGCACCTTTCTGATTTTGCCAGTGGTGAAGTTCCAGACCTCGATAAAACCATCCACTGATCCTGTGACCAAGTACTGACCATCAGGGGAGAAGCGGGAACACTCCACGTGGGACTTCTGCCCAAACTAGTAAGAATAACACTGCATTATGACGACACCCAAGCAGAACTCCGTGTTCTTGTTTTCATGCAGTGTGTTTTTATGCATCATTTAATTAAAATGTTACATAACCAAGCCAGTACCATTGAGCTACAATAATCTCTGTTGAAAAAAAGACAAGGCCAAGGGGAAGCATCAAAACCATCCTTACTAATAAACACTGGCAATACCATAGCTGGACATATAGTACCTTGATGTGTCTAGTGAGCTGTGTGGGGAAGCGCTCCTCCTCCACGTCCTTCACGGCTGCCTTGCCCCTGAACAGGTCAATGGTCATACCTGGGGGCAGGAGACCCTGGTGCTGTTGCCATTTTAGGGACTGAGAGACAGAGATGGTGGTTAAAATACTAATCTGCATAATATTATCCTGGTCGTAGATCAGACTATGTGCTGAATTAACATGAAAAGACCATATATTCCAGGTGTATAGGAACATGTCACCCACCTGTCCCAGCAAGGCCATGAGACGGGAGGGGGGCACCACGCTGACCTCCCCGGCCAGGGCCTGGGCGATGGCCACCCGTCGTTTCTCCTTACTGCTGCCATCTGGGTAGGCCTGGAGGACACAGAGGGAGGAGAGCACACAGACACTGAGCAATGACACAAACACAAGACCGCAGGAACTCTGAAGAACCCATAACAAAACAAACCAGTAATTTCTGAGTGGCAACAGAACAAATAGGCAACTGACAAAGTCAAAACACTATAGGACATTTATTAATGCTATATTTCAGGAGAACACGGGTGAAGGTTATTTTTGGTGTTCAATTAAAGATGTTCAGGCATACAATAGATGCACAGACATAACCAGACAACCTGGAAATAGTTCATACGGAGTTATATCTCCCCTATACACGGAGTGAACTCACCTCTCTGGGGTCAAAGTAGGAGCGAGCCAGCAGGTTCTCCAGGTGAATGTACCTCTCTGGTTGCGTCTGCTTCAGCATGATCATGGGGTCTGTTTGCCTTAGCAAAGACCTGGCTGCTCCCAACTCTCTCAACTCAATGAGCTCCAACACCACCTAGGGGGGCACACACACGCATTTTACAAAAAACATAATGACATAGCAGCAGAGCTAGCTAGAAAAGAACGTTCTGGTGCATACGAATTCCAAATACAACACGACAACTTTTTACCTGTTCATACAAGTCTATCAAAGTCTTGTCAGGGAGCTTGAGGGACTGAATAGCTTGCAGCACAGTATCCCAATGGCCACTGTTGATGTCTGCCACGAAACTCTCGATACTGTCCACAGTRTTCAAAGACACCGTGGTCTCTTCCTGMAGGGTGGTCAATGTCCGGTGCAGATTGTTCTCTTTCAGGTACTGCATTATCAGACGAATCACGCTGCAAAATCATGGTACACTCCATCAAGGCATGTCATATTTTGACGCAAGACAAGTTCTATCTAATCGTGTTCGCTTGCAAGCCAGTTAGCTAATTTAGGCGTTCTGACAGGCTAACGTTAGTATTAGTTAGCTAAGACTACATAGCTACATTAAAAATATCACTGGTGGGTACAAAAACAATTAAACATAGCTARCTAGCAGGCAAGTTATGTTAGCTTAGGTAGCTAACGTTTACTGGATACAAGCTGCTTGCAGGTTGAGGTAGGCCTCAACTGAGTTTAGAGCTGCCACGTGAACCATAACAAATAAACAAAACATTCAGCCATTTACAGTTGTGCAAATATGAATAGCTATAATACTTACTCGGCTGATTCCACCTCCAAAGACATGACTAAATCACCAAAAAGTAGATCGTTGTGAGTAGAGMAGTCAGCGCAAAGACAAACAGGAACGAACAGTCGTTGAAGTGGGCGGAGTTTCTAGCAGTAGTAGACTAGAAATATATTTTCAAAATAAAAGTAGATTAACGTCAATAACGTCTGTAGTCGACTGCATCCATCAACCAATGCTTGYGTGTGACGMCATCGTCTATCGACTGATAGWTTGCTATGTCATATGATGTGGTTAGCTGATACGTAAAATACCTATCCAGGTGTTGTAAGATCTGGTRGGCGGCAGCAACGCCTGRRCAGCAGKGGAACATGACCTGTATGTAGGCCCAGGCAGGGCCCTTATGGCGGGTCATTCAGGGCTGTGTTCAGTACGAAAAAAACGTGGTGGAACGTTCAATTAAACGGGGGAGGGGGGCTTGGGTTGTTGGTTGCCATGCTGCCCTTTGATGCTGCATTCATATACAAGTGGGAAGGTGGTAATTACCAGTTGTGAAGTCGTAAATACCAGTTGGGTGCATTCAAGTGCTTTGAACTCGTTGAGAAACGCCGATTGGCTAATGGCCAACAAGCTGCGTCAACCATGAACTAAAAGTACGGCTATCATGCTTGTAAACAAAAAAACATGAATAGATTACTTTTTGTAAATACTGTTTTGTAGTTGCATTTAACTTCCAAAAATCCTGTTATAGAGGTAATTTCCTTAGTAGGTGACATCAGAGATCACCCCGCCACACAGGTCAAATGTACCTCAAAGTCTGTTCAAGAACATTGAAGAATGCTTTGAGGAAACATGTCGTTCAGTACAAACCATTACGCCAACATAGCAAACATTCAATCAAATTGGACGCACCCCTGGGGCCTGTTGCACAAAAGTAGAATTAAGACATCCGGGATAAATGACTCAGCTGAGCTCAATGAAGCCAAAAACATGTGCGTCCAGGCTTAATTGGTTGCACAAAGACCAAGCCAGGATAGCAGACACGGATTCATTAAGCCAGGTGAAACCAATCCTGGATAGGTGCGCGCTCACGGCTCACTCAAATAGACCCCGCCACAGATCACAGATTAACTGATTTACCATGGCAACTAGAGCCGCGTACTTTTCCCCGTCGGAAGCACAATCCTCATGGAGGCATACGAGGAGGTAAAAGATTAATTAAGAAGAAAGGCAACACCGCCACAGTGATAAAGCAAAGAGAAAAAGCGTGGCAAAGTATTGCAGACCCTGAATGCGTATAGTAGTGCACATTCCACTCACCGCTCCGCTGAAACATCACAATTACAATTCAAGATATTCTAATTCACATACAAATGCAGTTGTACTGTAATTATGAAACGGTTATTTTTAATTGAAATGCACTGCAGATATGAGTGAAATTGTGTAAAGTAACTCCATCACACTGTATAAAGCTAGATAATTTTTTGATATTTTTACTGAAAACAAGACAAAAATACCAAGTAATTTTTTGCAGTGTGACTCCTTAATATAGTGTGTGTGTGTGTGTGTGTGTGTGTGTGTGTGTGGTGTGTGTGTTGTGTGTGTGTTGTGTGTGTGTGTGTGTGTGTGTGTGTGTGTGTGTGTGTGTTGTGTGTGTGTGTGTAGATTAAACATGAACGGGCCAAAACGGACATGGCAGCAGGTCAAAATCAAATACAAGAACATTCTGCAGAATGGTATGGTCCCTGACTAATTTAACAAAGCACAAGCATATATTGTACCCAGAAGGTGCCTGCTCACACATGTCTACTGTTTTAGCAGTGAAAGAATACCCACAGACAAGGCTACGGGTGGTGGGTCACCAAAGGCTGACCTTACCCAGAGCAGGAGAGCATGGCCTTGGAGCTAAATAAAGGCAGCCCGTCTATGAGGGGATCCCTGGGGGAAAGAGACGAGCATAGGTTCCTCCCAAGATGCCACCCGCTTCATTCAAGGTATGTCCTTCCATCTCTACATGGGATACAACCACATTCATATTGAATCAATTGGACTGTCTGACTTTGGTTTACCTATTGCCTTGCAGTGTCTGGCGCACTGTGTTCCTGTTAGAGCCACCAGCACAAGCACCAGACGATGCTGATCCAGTGAGATACCATCAAAGGCATACTGTAGGCCTGGCATGTCTTGTCTACTAGCTTCAATATGAATCCGATTAAATGTGATAGGGTGAAGGCCCCAGTGCAGCAGCAACAGCACATGATGGAGACGATGATGAGGAGGAGACATCTCTCTGGATTCCAGAAGGCATGAGGTATCATGTTAAGACTGTGAAAGTACTATTTACTCTACAATGGTGAGGAGTCCTCATCAAAATCAAAAAATCGAATTTCTTTTACAGGACCCAGATGCTATACAGTGGGAAAACCAGCCTGGCAACATAGTGCGTATTAATAAAAGGACACCACATCCTGCCAAATTCCAGCTGCGCTAATTGTATTGTGTTCACAGAGCTCACAAGCTATCAGAAAGTTGTATGGCAACCACCTCCCGGCGCCAAATAGAACTGGCAGACATAGACATTCAGTACAAGAAGAAAAAATATGGAAATCTTTGCACTGGAGTCCGAAAATAAAAAGAGGACAATTAGGAAACTGGACCTTGAATAAAAAAACTTGAGAGGGAGGTGAGATATGCCTTCAATTTACACTGTATGCTAACTGTAACACAAATGTATTAATCATTATTTTTCTTTCCTCCCCCAGCTCCAAGAAGATGACACAGCTCAAAAAAAAATTAGGTATATTCTCGTAAAGTCAAGTGAGCCATGACATATGAGCTCTTATTGTGAGCACACAGGACGTGGCATCTTTCTAAGGTTTTTTTTATTTTCCCAGCAATCAGTACAACCAAGTCATCGTATAAGGCATCGCCCTCTTTTGCCCCCCCCCCCAGCACCAGGTGTGGCCACTAGCCTATATGAAGGCCCAAAATTGTGTGTTCCTTTCTGCTCTGACAATGGCATGCCCATTCGTGCGAGATGTGGTGGATGAAGAAGCACTTGTGCTGAGGAGAGCCTTCAGGCGAGAAAGGGTCTTCAGGACCGGTTGGACCCACTGGCCTTCCCTGATGACCACTATAGAAAAGATACAGGTTTTCTGCAGATGGCATCAGGTATCTATGCAGACTACTGGGTCCCAGGATTAAGCACCGCACTGCACGGAGCCATGCACTGAGTGTGGAGCAAATGGTTTGTGTGGCCTTGCGCTTTTTTGCTAGTGGAGCCTTCCTGTACTCAGTGGGGGATGCAGAACAGCTGAACAAGGCCACAATTTGCCGCACAATAAGGAGTGTGTGTCTGGCTATCAAAGCATTAGCAGATGTCTTCATCTCCTCCCTGGCCACAGAAGACTCTGTGACATCAAAGAGGAGTTCTATAGGATTGCAGGTAAGAGGATCTACAAAATACAGGACAACTGTTAACACATAGTAGGATACTCATTACTTTGTGTGACAGGTTTCCCCAATGTCATTGGTGCAGTGGACTGCACACACATAAGGATAAAAGCCCCCTCAGGTGCCCATGAGGCCGATTTTGTGAATAGGAAATCCTTTCACAGCATTAATGTTCAGGTGAACATAACTTTTTGATATTGTCCATTGACGAACACTCTGCATTGCCAGTGATGTGCATTGATTGGTGTAATATTCCTCATCTTATGATTTCAGATGGTCTGCAATGCTGACTGTGTGATCAGCAATGTTGTGGCAAAATGGCCTGGCTCAGTCCATGACTCCAGAATCTTTCGGGCCTCTGAAATCTATCAGTGCCTATCACAAGGTAAGCCACACAACCCCTATTATAACCATCATGGCTGTGTCAAGAATATCACTGTGTTTTTGAGTAGTAATGATGAGATTTTGTGTTGACACGTGAATTCTCTGGTGTGTTTCTGGAGACAGGGGTATGGCTGCCAGCCTTTTCTCCTGACACCTTTCACAGACCCCCAGGAAGCACAGCAGGCCTACAACCATGCCCATGCCAGGACCAGGGCCAGAGTTGAAATGACCCTTGCCTCCTGAAGGCACGCTTTCACTGCCTTCACAAATTAAGGGTCAGCCCTGTTAGGGCATGTGATATTACTGTGGCTTGTGCTGTCCTCCACAATGTGGCCTGCCGAGGAAGGAGAGGCCCCCAGAGTGCCACCAGCCATGGACTGGGACAATCCGGCAATCTTTCCTGATGACGACAGTGGTCGGCTGCTGAGGGACCAATATGTGTTGAATTATTTTAGTTAGTATGTGTGCTTTCAATTTTGGTTAAATATGTCCTGCGGTGGCAGAGGAATTTGGGTTTTTTTGGGTTCATTTTTGACGATTTGGCCTCTTATGATGTTTGTGCGGTATATGTGTGTAATACAAGGCTGCAGGAGGCTACTGCATCCATTCATTTGTCTGTTCAGTTGATGTGTATGGATTTGTCCTGCATTTATTTAGTGTGGCAGACATGCAGGGTGTGTTATATACAGACCTTTGAATGTGTATGTATCATTTTGTATAATATGCTTGGATTCTGTGCTTTCCATCTTGTAGAGTCACTTGACTTCAGTTTCGAAAGGAGCTGATGGTTTACCTGCTTTGTTTTGTCCTTATTCAATAAAGGAACATAATGTTACACATTGTGTTTTTATATTCATATGGAATGTGTATTTGTTTATATGACAGAGTACTAGGGCCACACTGAAGAAAAAGGATAAAGTCATAAATTTTATGAGGCTGGTTCTTTCTGCAGAAAAGCTACATATTGTTTTTACAGTTTTGATACTTAGACAATGTGATACTTAATATTCTGGCACATCAGCATGTCTTTGTTTATGAAACCATACTGAAGTACAATTTCACGAAATGCCCCACATCTGTCATTTTAACAACTTTCCTCCTTTAAAAAACTGTTACAATATTATGACTTGTGTTTTTCCCCTCTGTGGCCCTAATATTCTATCATTTTATATATAGCCTTTTAGTCTATGGGAAACTGTAAATTATCTAATGATAGCAACATCATCTAAAAATCATTTTTTATCCAAAATCATTGAAATTAATGATCACAAACGTTTAAATAATAACAGTGGGTCTAGTTATATGTGATAACAATGTATAGTGAGCAGTGAAATAACTATTGGTTTCCATTTGTGGTGACTGCTGACTGACATTAGGGATGAGATTAAATAGATCCTGGAATTTAGCCTGGTCTGGAGCAGGCTAGCTCCACAGAATAAATCTCCATGGTAATTTATACCATAACATATCCTCCTGCCCCCTATCCATCTTTAGTGCAACCGGATTACGGATCAATTGAGCCAGGATCACCAAGATATCCTGGCTTAATCCCTTATCCTAGTTTGTTGCAAACAGGCCCCAGGTAGGCTACTGCATCTACACAGGCAGCCCAATTCTAATATTTTTTTCCCATTAATTGGTATTTTTACCAATCACATCAGCTCTTTTCACATCAGATCTTTTTCAGAGCTGATCTTATTGGTCAAAAGACCAATTAGTGAAAAAAATATCAGGAGTGGGCTGCCTGTATAAACACAGGTGGCTTACCTGCACTGGCCATGGTCAGAATTAATTCAGTTTGTTGGAGTTTGGATGTAGACAGTTAAATGACTGAATAGTCAGGGCTTAGTACGCACGGTATTATGAATTTATTTGAGAGTTTGGCTCGACTGAAGTGTCTTCTTTGGTAAATTAACTCACTCTGGTCAGTCARGTTATTTGCGCTTGTTTTGTGCGCCCACTGATTGGCTAATTGATGATGTTGTGTGCTGTGGTGTGTTAGTTTTGTTCCCTGGTTCATTAACCGGTGCATGGGTTAGCAGTGATTGCAGAGAGGTTGCACAGGGAGAAATGTTTGGAGAGCAGGAGTGATTGGAAAATATGGCAGAAAAGGAAATAAAGTGGARCATGGAGTGAGGGATTACACAGGCCTTCTGAAAGATTTGGTGAAGGAGAAGATGATGGACAAGAAAAAAAGGACAGTTCATGTTTGAGGGATTTCCCAGAACTTTTGGAATAACTTGAGGAAATTGAGAGYGACGAGAGTGAGGATGAATTCGATRTGCTGGCAGATGCAGTGATGACTGTTGAGAAAAAGTTGAGTGTAAAGGGACGAAGTTGAGTGTAAAGGAAAGCGTTGTGGTGAGGAAAGTTTGCGTCAGGTGCAAAAAGATGGATACATGTTCCAGTAGCGCAGAGATGGAACCTGACTAGAGTGTGGATTAAGTTCCTGCAGTGAGGACYGCTGAGTTCAGGTCTCGGTCTGAGGATGTAAAGGATCATTCTGGCCCAGTGAGAGTAAGATTTGTGGAGATAATGGATCCTTGCATTTTGGCTGATCCATATGTGGTGGTAGGTTGGGTGGAGAAGAGGTTGGTGACTGTTGAATTGGTGAAAGTAACTAGGAGTGCTGATTTATTGTGTTTCTGCAGCCCAGAGGGAGTTGGTGCTACGTATCACGTGATTAGGGACAAKAAATGTGACTTGCTTTRCTCTCCGGAGCAGGGCACTGTTGAAATGATTTATTACGTGGGTGGCATTAAATGTTGATGAAGATCAATTGAAATTGAAGATTCCCAGTGTCTGTGACGCTCGCCATTTGGTGCGATGCAGATCTGGTGGGAGTGTGGGGAGACCGAATATGTTGTCTTGCCAGATAAGGTTAAGCTAGGAAGTGTAAGTTATCCTGTGAGTGTTTGTTCCAAAAATACTTCTGTGTTTTAGGTGTCAAGTTTATGGGAATGTTGCAGCAGTATGTAGGAGGGAGAGTCCTACATGTGAGAAGTTTGCAGGAGGGCAGGAGATGAGGAACGTGTAGTTTCGCTGGAGAAAGTTGTTTGTTAGTTGTGGGGGTGCCCATGGGGCTGGAGATCAGAGGTGTCCGGTGAGAGAAAGGCAGGTTGAGGTTGCTAGGGTCAGAGAAGTACAGAATGTGTCGTATGCTGAAGCAGTAAAGAGTGTGGTAGAGGAAGATGGGTACAGGGGGAGGGATCCTGAGTGGRTTCTTCTGCGTAGGCAGACTAATTTAACCTTTATTTAACTAGGCAAGTCAGTTAAGAACAAATTCTTATTTACAATGATGGCCTAACGGGGAACAGTGGGTTAACTGCCTTGTTCAGTGGCAGAACGACAGATTTTTACCTTGTCACCTCAGGTATTTGATCCAATGCTATAGAGAGAGATGGAAAGAATATGTGCTTTAGAAAGGTAGGTTTCTTGCCATTCATAGCTATGGTTGTCATTTGTACTGCAGAAATGGATTGAAAGTCACAGAAAATAGAGGTTGTGGAGAAATACTTGGGCGTGTGAGGTTTTACTGCAGAACAGTTGCAGGAGCTGTTGAGAGGTACTGTTCTGTCCTCCCAGACCGTTTGTCTGAAATAGAATTAGATAGGGTAAATAGTGTAATGGGGTGGTGTATTTAAAAAATAATAAACATGTTTTGTTGTTGAGAGGGCTAATAGATGGCAGGGTAACTTTTTTTTGTTTTCCTTTTCCCCAATTTTATAGTATCATATCACAAAGAATTGAATGTAGATAGACTGAATGGCCTCACACTCCAGTACAGTAGGTGKCGGTGTATGCACCTTAAATTGGATGCGATCTGCCAACCAAATCTAAAAAAAGAAGCAGTGCTTGCAATTTGTGTGGGTGGACTATTTCAGATTGTCAGTGGTGCAGACGAACTTTAAGCTTTTCACCTTCTCCACTGCGGCCCCGTTGATGGGGACGTGCTCTCTCTGTTGTCTCCTGAAGTTCACGATCAGCTCCTTCATTTTGTTTTCCTGGCACCACTCCGCCAGGGCCCGTCGTCATTGGTAGTCATGTTTCATTTGAGAAGACCTGTTTCATTTGAGAAGACCTGTTTCACTTGAGTAGGCTAGCAGTCTTATCAACATAGCCCACTTCCTCTTCGAATCAAACCACCATAGACTGTAGGCCTATTCTGCAGTCTTGTCTCTGAATACTTCTTCATACAGTGTCAAAGCTCACCATAGGCCTACTTGTGTCCCTGTCAATCAGGAAACAAAATCATTTTTGTTGCTGATGTCTTGCGAGGTTTCGTGCATAAAATAGTTTCGGTCACACTTTATTTGGATTGTTCAGCTAGTCCATCTGTAGGTGCTCTACAGATAGTTTGTTGATAGTCTGACCATCTGTTCATAAGCAACTGCTTGTTAGATTAGGGGTTATGGTTAGGGTTAGTAGATAGTTTAGTGTCTGCTGGTTTTTGTTTTTTTCCTTTCAATTAAGACCTAGACAACCAGGTGAAGAGTTCCTCACTTCCTCATCAGTGACCTTAGTTCATCAAACAAGTACAAGGGAGGAGCGAAGGCCTGCAGACACTCTGCCCTCCTTGGAATGAGTTTGACACCTATCCAAAGAGTGTTTTCATATTTCCCTAACTTCAAATTCCCTGGTAAAGTAAACATTGAATAATTAACTTTGTTCTAAACTTCCCAATAGACCTCCCTCTACACCACCCTGGCAACATCCCTTGAATGGCCAATGGCACTTTCACGCCATTTACTGCTTTTCCCAAATTTGTTCAACAGGGGGCGCTCCACGTTTATAGAGAGGATAGTCTCATSAGTCCTCTCTGCCAGTGAAGGTCTTTCAAGGTTATGATGTTCAGTGCTGTGCACCAGTCCAGCTTGTCGTTCATTTCATGTATGTTTGTGGGGACATTGGCTCAACGCTGCTCAGGCTTGGTATTAAATCACTTTTGTCAGAGGGGAAAAAAGCTATATGTTTGCATTGTTTGCAACAGTATTGCATTGCACGTGTGAACATATTCTGGTAAAAGCTGAGTAATTGCTTCCTCCCTGATTTTTAATAAGACTTGGTCTTAAATGTTAGTATTTGGGATGATTGCTCAGCAAATAAATCTAATGTCACTGTGTATGATACCATTGGAACACTGAGCTGTTTGACCCCACACACGATGAGCCTTTCTCCTAATAACATCAAATACATGACCTTGTAAGACACAAACAAAATACCACCTGTTTTATCTTGTTGATACGGGTCTGATTAATTTGTCCCAAGAAGCTATTCACCTCTGTGCACTAATGGTGTGTGCATTAGTCGGCTCTTGAGTGTGAAGCAGGGGTGGGTGGGAATGGGCTAGATCGATTTTCCTTCTAGGCAGCTTCTCCCTGGGGTCCTAGTTCTCCATTGATAAGCCGTTATTGATCCTGGAGTCTCCCAGGCTGAGGAAGGAGAAAATGAAAATAAGTGAGAATAGTGAACCAGACAGGTCTAGCCTATTCAAAAGGCTGTAACATTCACATAGTCTACAGTGCAAACAAAACACAATTGGGCTTTTTCATATCAAAACCAGCTGGCATCAGAATACAATTAATGATGGCACATCAAGGTGATGAAAAGCTACAGTAAAAATGTGATTGTTCCTGCGAGGCAATGTGTCTGCAGGCACAGATGCATGGTGCTCCCTGAACAGCCTGGCTTGGAGAGATGCACAGCAGTGGGSTATCCTTCTTCCTGTAACACAATAAATGGAGTATCATAAAGCTTACCACAGAGAAACCGCTCTTCAGTAGAAAAGCTACTGGGTTGTATCACATTGTATTTACATGAAAAACCTAGCAAAGTGCTGACACAAGCAGATGTTTTGAATGGTGTTAGCGCTGTCTCTTCAGACGCTGGGCTGTCTCCTTGGCTAAGGCYGCTGCCYGGATTTAAGTAAATGTGTGACATGTACAAGGTTTGTTATTTTTATTTTTTTAAGAAGTCCCGCTTTTGGGGGGCCTTTGTTGTTGAGAATGCACAAGAGGTCTGTATAAGCTTTACAGGATGTGACAGTATCTTGTCAGTTCAAWTGCTGATCAAAGGGATGCTTTTGTGGGGTAGGATGCATTGGCTRTGATTTGACATTTCTATCAGAGTTCTGTTATTGGAAAAAGGGAATGACGGAATGAATCACAGTTTACCACGAGGCTTATTAGAATGAACTTAATAAGCGACCTGAAATGTTGCATACTCCTTGTCATAACAAAAGTAACAGTAAACTAAGTCATATGAATTGATAAGATCATGTAATGGACAATGAAAACTCCCTTGGGAGGGTAAAGATTCAGTCTACGCTACACTACAGTCGACTTGCTGACAGGGCGCTTGCCATCTGTCGTTGGAAACACAAAGAAGTGATGAGGCTGTTGAAGTGTTTTGTAATTGTTAAACCATCCTTGCTTATTTTCATCAGTGACACTCCATACAGTACGGCTCAGAACATACTGCGCAGTCAGTAATTGCTGTGCTTAAGGTATTTACATACACACATGCAGACTTGGTTCGTACTGAAACAACAGATAGGCTTAACAAGTTTGAATGAGGGTATTAGGCATAAAACAAAAGAAAAAGAAAAATAATTTGTGGTAGCCTAATTAATGCTGTAATTACCAGGCAATTGTTTAATGATAGGATAGAGTGATGGAAGTAGAATGTCTCTCTCTACTGCCTTTCTTCCTTTTGTTTCCGGCTTCGACAATACACGTACACTTCATGAGTTATTGGTTCCCTGCATCTACTTATTGCAGTGCAGAGTCAAGATAATAACTAAACCCATCTTCTGTTGGACTCCTGAAAATGATATATACTCCTCAGGCGAACCCATTTTCCAGACTTTTTAAAAGGGTTACATCATGGAGAATGTATTCTCTTACCATGAGCACCATTTAGCTATTTCAAATTAAAAGCGTGCTAAAGTGAACAGTGGAGAAATAATTAAACACTGCCTTGACCTCATTTGGGATACTTGCATTCTGAGATAATTTTGTAACAGGACAAATGAATCTGTGCTTTAATTAATATGTTCCATTCAAGTGAAACAGAGCTGTCATTGTCATGTAAACATCAAAAAGAAACCCACTTTGCCCTTGCAGGGGGGTCTAGAGAGGTAGGAGTGGTGTGGGTCATTTAAAAATATTAGAGCAGACCCAACAGTGCTCGTGGGTTCTCTCGGKCGACTGCTGAGAGGGAAACAAACTGAAATGTCACTGCCTTGTACCTACCCATTGTGCTCCTCTGTATAATAATACTTTTTGAAATGAGAGTGGCGTTTGTCGCCATGGGAATAGGCCTGGCTGTCGGAAAGTACTGAAAGTACAGCAAAACCCAGTTTGAAAAGGTCAAACCCCTATAATGAGAATTAAATGCCATTTTTCTCAGGATATCGAAGTTCCATTTCAAGATTCCACATTAATTATGGCCACAACTACCTTGAAGTACTTATCATTAGCATATAGAATTAGTTATTATTAATTATTAAAATGTAGGAAGAAGTCATTCTCCCTCTGGCTTGCAAAAGTAGCAAGTGTGATTGTTCCAATTGTTGACAGTAACAATTAGCCTATCAGTAATATATACTTTAAAGATGCCACCTACAGTTCTCACTTCCTACCAGGCAGCTGTTGAAAAGCTATGTTTMCACATCTTCCAGCTACAAGGAAGGCCACCTTTCCCATCTGAATCAGCCATATGTTGTGCTACAGTATTTCTACACCGAGTGTACAAAACATTATGAACACCTGCTCTTTCAATGACATTGACTGACCAGGTGAAATCTATGAGCCTTTATTGAAATCAATTGTTAAATCCACTTCAATCAGTGTAGATGAAGGGGAGGAGACAGGTTAAAAATGATTTTTAKGCCTTGAGACAATTGAGATCTGGATCGTGTATGTGTGCCATTCAGAGGGTGAATGGGCAAGACAAAAAATKTAAGTGCCTTTGAATGGGGTATTGTAGGAGGTGCCAGGTGCACCGGTTTGTGTCAATAACTGCAACACTGCAGGGTCTTTCACACAACAGTTTCCCGTGTGTAACAAGAATGGTCCATCACCGAAAGGACATCCAGCCAACTTGACACAACTGTGGGCCAGCATCCCTGTGGAATGCTTTCATCAACTTGTTGAGTCCATGCCCTGACGAACTGAGGCTGTTCTGAGGGCAAAAGGGGGGGGTGTAACTCAATATTAGGAAGGTGTTCCTCGTGTTTGGTATACAGTGTATTCACTATGTCTTCATTTGAAGGAAGAAAGCAACCCTCAAAAGATGAATGAACTTTCCACCCTTTCAGTGATTGAATGCTCCTTTTGCTCTCACACACTCGTGTTGACTGGAGTGTGAAGAGGAAGATGTGTGTCCGTCTGTCAGTCTTTCCCCTCCGGTGTGTCTGGTGCATGCTTGATCAGCACAACGTGAGGGCAAAAGGGAAAATACAAGTTGGTGCACTATAGACAACACACAGTCTTTGAATTCTCTCCAGCCTCTCCTCAAGTAAGGTTGAAATGAATCTGTAATCTCATATCACCCTCCAATGTTTCTGGTGTCACCCYAGTCTTAAGCTATGATCCAGGAGGAGCATGTCAGTGTATAATGACTATAGTCATTAATCATGACACGTGCAACTGAGCTGCAATCAGCTTGGTTGCTCTCAAAACATTMTTTGAACATTGCATGTAGTCTCAATTTAAGAGATCACTCCCAGCGCACAACACATGTTCAATACGATCACCTGGGATTTCTTGACTTCTCATCAGTACAAAGTCCTCAGTACAGAACTAAGCTGCCACTTGGCAATGCAGTGACAAGCATTACAGAGCAAGATGAGAGAAGAGGTAGGATAGACAAGCGGTAGAAATAATTCTAAATAATATGGATTGATTTGGAAGAGAGGGAGCAAGCAGTGGTGGAAAAAGTACCCAATTGTCATACKTGAGTAAAAGTAAAGATACCTTAATAGAAAATTACTCAAGTAAAAGTGAAAGTCACCCAGTAAAATACTACTTGAGTAAAAGTCTAAAAGTATTTGGTTTTAAATATACTTAAGTATCAAAAGTAAAAGTATAAATCATTTCAAATGTCTTATATTAAGCAAAACAGATGCATCATTTTCTCGTTTCATTTTTTTTTACAGATAGCCAGGGGCATGCTCCAACACACAGACATAATTTACAAACGATGCATGTGTTTAGTGAGTCCGCCAGATCAGAGGCAGACCAGGGATGTTCTCTTGATAAGTTCAGAAATTGGACCATTTTCCTGTCCTGCTAAGCATTCAAAATGTAACGAGTACTTTTGGGTGTAAGGGAAAATGTATGGAGTAAAAAGTACATTATTTTATTTAGGAATGTAGTGAAGTAAAAGTTGTCAAAAGTATAAATAGTAAAGTACAGATACACTAAAAAACGACTTAAGTAGTACTTTAAAGTATTTTTACTTAAGTACTTTACACCACTGGGAGCATGTGTGTGTGTAGCAGGAGACGGAGTGGGAGAGACAGAAAGAAAGGGTAACTTGGTCCTAGCTCAGCACTGTTACAACTCTACCAGCGTGCCACAGTGATTTCCTTCCCCCTGCGGGAACCTGACATTAATCAATGGAAAACATCGTTAAGCCGTGGCCATCGACTTCCACAAGCATGGAGCTCCACAGTTCC
>NC_036846.1:8188680-8200364 GCF_002910315.2 Salvelinus sp. IW2-2015
ATCCATGACACAACCTCAAGGTATGGTGTATAATGGTAGTATTTTACATAATATCCAGGCCTTTTCCCCTGAAAAAGTGTGTGAATAGACACATTAGCGAGCCTTGTTGTTGATAGCCAACATCCCATGGGACTATGCATGGCAGGGGCGTCTTCCTCCCTGAGTCAAGCATTGTTGACCGCATACCTCCTGGCCCTCTCAYTTCGGGGCCCAGCTGGGGTCTTTCCTCTTCATCCAGAGCCATTGACTGCTGCCTTCTGCCGCCTCTGATACAGCTTTGATTGCCAAACGCTGGCTCTGGCCCTTAATTCCCAGGTCTCTAAGCAKTCTGGTTGTAGATGTTGCCACAAAACCTCTGCAGCCCACCTCCACTGGTCRGACTTCTGTGTTCCAGCCATGATGCCGTGCTTCGGCAGCTAGATCGGCATAGCGCAGATGTTTTCGCTCATAAGCCTCATCTACTGAGTCTACTGTGAGCTCAATGATGAAGACCTTCTTGAGCGAACGGGACCAGAGCACCATGTCAGGTCTTAGGGTGGTGGTTGCGATCTCCGGAGGAARCACAAGTTGCCGGCCAATGTCAGCTAGCATTTTCCAGTCGCGGGCCAAGCGCAGCTGGTCTCGCTCTAATGGTGTAGAGCCGCTCTTCGGTGGTTTAGCCCCTTCGCGGACAAAGGTYGTCCGTAAGGGGTGTGATGCTGCTGGGGGTGGTAGGGAGTTGGTGGCAGCTCGCTTGTCCTCCAGGGCGGACGCAAGGTTTTTAAGGACTTGGTTGTGACGCCAAGTKTAGCGTCCTTGGGTGAGGCTTGTTTTACACCCTGTGAGAATGTGCCTGAGGTAGGCTGGCATGGAACAGAGGGCACAGTCCGGATCTTCACCATACCATTGGTGAAGATTAACTGGTGTTGGAAGGACSTCATATGTTGCTCTGATGGAAAAGCTCAACCGCCTCGCTTCCATGGCCCACAGATCCTTCCAGCTGATCTTCCTCTTCTCCACACTGTCCCATCGAGTCCACTGTCCCTGTTTGGCAAGAGAGACTGCCTTGGCCCACCTTGCAGCCTCCCCTGATGGCGTACTTCCTGCACTACCATCTTCCGCCGCTCTGGTGCAGTGGCCTTACTCCAAGCAGCACGGCTAGTTAGCCCAAGGCCTCCTCTCCCTTGCTGAACATGACCCACAATGTCAGCATGTCTGAGGGCTGCTGTTGCCTCCTGGACTGCTTTTCCTGGCCTCCATTTGCGCCCAGTTSCCAAGGTCGGCGCGTTGTTKCTCACCACTGGGTCTCGAGATTCATTCAGTGTCATCTGGAGCCTGGTTTTTGCACACTTGAATTCCTCTGTTAGACTGGTGAGGGGCAGCTTGAGGACACCATCTCCATAGAGGCCTATGGTGGTAAGGCATCGTGGAACTCCGAGCCACTTCTTTAAGTAGCCTGTGACTCCTCTTTCCATTTTCTCCACTGTTGAGATTGGAACCTCATACACTGCTAGGGGCCACAACACCCGGGGTAGGAGACCAAACTGCAGACACCAGGCCTTTAACTTTCCAGGTAGCTGGGTGTTGTCGATGGACTGTAGGCTACTACTGATGTCTTTGCGCAGCTGTTGCACCTGGTCTTTGTCCTTCAGGCTTGCATCATACCACCTTCCAAGGCTTTTTACCGGCTGCTCAGACACKGTTGGGATTTGGTCATCTCCGATGAAGAATTTCAGGTCAGAGAGTACAATGTTTGATATGCTTTTTACACTTGTGCTTTAACACATACCATTTTTTTGAAAATCATGATGAAAGTGGCCATTTTAAACCTATACATGCTTCCTAATATTGTGCTCTGAAATATGAATTATATCAACAGTACCAGTCAAAAGTTTGGACACACCTACTCATTCAAGGGTTTTTCTTTATTTTTTACTATTTTCTACATTGTAGAATAATAGTGAAGACATCTAAACTATGAAATAACACACATGGAATTTTGTAGTAACCAAAAAAGTGGTCAGAATATATACATCAAAATATATTTTATATTTGAGATTCTTCAAAGTAGCCACCATTTGCCTTGATAACAGCTTTGCACACTTTTGGCATTCTCTCAACCAGCTTCACATGGAATGCTTTTCCAACAGTCTCAAAGGAGTTCCCACATATGCTGAGTAATTGTTGGCTGCTTTTCCTTCACTCTGCGGTCCAACTCATCCCAAACCATCTCAATTGGGTTGAGGTCGGATGATTGTAGAGGCCAGGTCAYCTGATGCAGCACTCCATCACTCTCCTTTTTGGTCAAATAGCCCTTACACAGCCTGGAGGTGTGTTGGGTCATTGTCCTGTTGAATAACAAATGATTCTCCCTCTAAATGCARAACAAATTGGATGGCATATCGCTGCAAAATGCTGTGGTAGCCATGCTGGTTAAGTGTGCCTTGAATTCTAAATAAATCACAGACAGTGTCACCAACAAAGCACCTACACACCATCACACCTGCTCCTCCATGCTTCACGGTGGGAACTGCACATACAGAGATCATCCGTTCACCTACTCTGTGTCTCACAAAGACAAGATGGTTGGAACCAAAAATCTCAAATTTGGACTCATCAGACCAAAGGACTGATTTCTACCAGTCTAATGTCCATTACTCGTGTTTCTTGGCCCAAGCAAGTCTCTTCCTCTCAGCATGAATGMCTGATTCATGCAGTCTCCTCTGAACAGTTGATGTTGAGATGTGTCTGTTACTTGAACTCTGTGAAGCGTTTATTTGGGCTTTAATTTCTGATGCTGGTAACTCTAATGAACTTATCCTCTGCAGCAGAGGTAACTCTGGGTCTTCCTTTCCTGTGGCGGTCCTCATGAGAGCCAGTTTCACTATAGCTCTTGATGGTTTTTGTGACTGCACTTTAAGAAAATTCTGGATTGACTGACCTTCATGTCTTAAAGTAATGATGGACTGTTGTTTCTCTTTGCTTATTTGAGCTGTTCTTGCCATAATATGGACGTGGTCTTTTACCCAAATAGGGCTATCTTCTGTATACCACCCCTACCTTGTCACAACACAACTGATTGGCTCAAACGCATTAAGAAGGAAAGAAATACCACAATTAACTTTTAAGAAGACAGACCTGTTAATTGAAATGCATCCAGGGGACTACCTCATGAAGCTGGTTGAGAGAATGCCAAGTGTGTGTAAAGCTGTCATCAAGGCAAAGGGTGGCTACTTTGAAGAATCTCGAATATAAAATATGTTTTGATTTGTTTAAGACTTTCTTGGTTACTACATGATTCCAAATGTGTTATTTCATAGTTTTGATGTCTTCACAATGAGTAGGTGTGTCCAAACTGTTTACTGGTACTGTATATTCTGAAATACAATTGTATTTATTCAACCTTAAAACATTTAATATCTCAAAAGTACCATTTTTGATTTTGTTCATTTTGAGACGWATTGTTTTAAACAATATACTCTACAAGAACATCACATTTCCAGAGTGTACACTTTGCTACTTTTAAAGTTATGATACATTTTATGAGTGCCACCAACACAGTGAATGGGAAAATGGATTCAAAGGGAATTCCCTCTGCTGGTGATTTGCTGAATGTGCCATCATACAGGAGGGCTATGATTGGTTAGTAACCTATAATGCCAATTTATATGTATAAAATKGATAATTTCTTCAAAAGTAGCAGAGACTCCACTCTGGAAATTGTATGTGTTTGAAGAGTGTTGTATATTGTTCCAAGCAATGTCTAAAAATAAGCAAAATCAAAAAGGGTACTTTTATGCAAATAATAATGTTTTCTGTTGAATAAATGTATATGAAAAATTGTATTTCAGAATCTCGACATACTTCATATTTTAGAGCACGCCATTAGCAGTATAATCACACCAAGATGTTGTCTGTACCATGTATGGTTCACAGATCATAGGGTCTTACAGGGAAAGGGGGGATACCTAGTCAGTTGTACAACTGAATGCATTCAACTGAAATGTGTGGGTTAACTACCATGCTCAGGGGCAGAATGACCGATTTTTACCTCCTCAGCTCTAGGATTCGATCCAGCAACCTTTCGKKTTTTTTTTYYTTCSKTTTTTTTCTTTTCTCACCTTTATTTAACCAGGTAAAGCAAGTTGAGAACAAGTTCTCATTTACAACTGCRACCTGGCCAAGATAAAGCAAAGCAGTTCGACACATATAACAACACAGAGTTACACATGGAGTAAAACAAACATACAGTCAAAAATACAGTAGAAAAATAAGTCTATATACAATGTGAGCAAATGAGGTGAGATAAGGGAGGTAAAGGCAATAAATAGGCCATGGCGGTTACTGGCCCAATGCTCCTCCACGCCAGGCTACCTGCCGCCCCATGACAGGAGTCAAGTATACAGACATTAGATCTTAATTTGACTTATATTGTGACAGTAAAATAATCCTACAACAACAGGATTTGAACGTTTAGTACATAGTGTTGCTTGATCGATAGTTAGGCTATTAGCTGTTCAAAAGTAGGCTACATGAAAAGTGCAATAGTGTTTTATAACTGTGTGTTAGCGTGGGTTTTCAGTGAATTTATGTAAATCACGAAGTTCATCTGCATTTCCTGCTGTGCAGGAAAATTCTCAGCAACAAAAGTGATCAAATTAGGATGTTACATCTGTAGGTCGAAAACGGCCTAAAATGGTCACTTTCATCATGATTTTCTCAAATGGTTTGTGATACAAATRTATAAAGCATATCAAATATCATTCCTCCCAATTAACTTTGTATGTGAGAATTGCCAGAACAATCTGAGATACCCAAAATATTTTTGAGCCATGCTGGGGTGGAATCGCCCATTTGACTCTTTACAGGTCAGTTGCTCTTTAGCGTTTGAGGSATGAAGCACTATCAATAATTAATTAGTTAAAATGAGATTTGGCGCTGGCGCCAGATGAGGATGGAGGCAATGAGCTACAGGTCTTAGGGTCCACACCTCTCTGACCTTACTACATCACACAGGAAATAGATTAAGATRTAATCACTTTCTGGGAGCCGGTCTGGATCATACATCTGGCGCAAGCTCCTTTACAGTGTGGTTGCACTGCTAACAGGCTGCCTTAGCAATGTCATATGTTTTCCCACAGTGGTTTAGACATTTATGCTGAAAAGCTAATGTCACATTGAGCCCGTCACTGTGTACTAAGGTTGTATTTCCAGGGATTTATATGACATGGGGAATATCTAGCCAAGGAAGCGTATGGATCCTTTTTGTAATGTGGATAGTCCAGCTACTGTAGCAGGGCAGTTTCTAGCAGTTTGGGGGCCCTAAGCAAGATTTTGTTCCTCCTCCCCCACCTCACCTGCAAAATATTTTAGTGGTCTCCCTCTTGGCGGTAGAGGGGGGGGTCAGAGCCCCTGGGCACGTGCCTTGTGTGACCGGTCAGTAATTCGCCCATGATTACTACAAGGTTTATATTGCTGGGTACTGTAAGTTAKTCTAGCCAGCTATTTATAAAATGTTAACTGACATGGGCTAATTGAGTGACTGTCAGTGACTGACATAACAAGAGGAAAACTACTGATGCACAACCAAATTTCGAAATTGCTGTTGTGTTTTCTACTATCCTAGCTAGCAGTAAGTTGAGACCACGACTGACTTCCTGAAAAAAAGTCTGTCTGACTTTCTAAGCAGCCGCTTAAGTCGCTTATGCCTAGAAACTGCCCTGTGCTGTAGTCTCGAAGTGTAGACAACTGATTGTGATATAGACTGCACCTTTTATATTTTCACCAAAAACAAATAAAAAAGCCATAATGCCAAATTCTGACCCATTCTAGTTTTCATCAGGTGAGATACTATCCAATCACTTCTTTTATCGACTATCAAACTCTCTACTCTGTCTCAAGGAGTCTGCCTGGGTCCCATAGGGCTGAAGGAAGATGACAAACAGAATTAAAGTGACACTAGGGGAATCTCAGGACACGTTCCTAGGATATTAAAGGCCATCCAATCTTGCACCGATTCCCTCTCCCCTCTTGTCTTTCTTTCAGTCTCGAAGCAATGAAGATAGCCTTACTGAACTGGGAGTTGTCTCCACTGAGACTGCAGGTTATGAGAGAGCAACTTATAACGTTTTAATCAATAGCCACCCTCATGAATATGGTGTTTTGATGGGTTTAATTCGCTGCTTCATCCCTGAGAGTGCTGTGAGGGGATTCCCAGATTAATGATTGCATTCAGTGTTAGCATAGAATCCCACTCAATCCCCTCAATGGGAGACAGAATTAGCCAACGCTTTAACTGTTAAGGTTTGTTCTGCACTGCAGTGGGATCCCAAAATAAATAAATCAACAGTTTGTCAATCCAAAACATCAGAAAATATACAGATTTTCAGTGATATAGGAATTGCCTTTCAWATTATAGTTAAATAAAAGTGGATGACCAGCAACACAAGACTGCAGTCTATACCTGTTCTGTGATGGAAAACGGATTGGGACAAGAAATTGGCCCTGGCATTTCTAACACAACAGCGCATTTCTTCCCTTGAGGCCACATTATTAGCCAGATAATGATTCTTTTGTGCAAAAAAACTAGTTAGACCGGCCCACTGGGCTAAAAATGGACCATCCCAGATGGTTAGTCCGCYCCTGGAGGAACCAGTCATACAGTGCCTTCAGAAAGTATTCACACCCCTTGACTTTTTCCAAATTGTGTTGTGTTACAGCCTGAATTTAAAATGAATTAAATTAAAATTGTGTGTCACTGGCCTACACACAATACTGCATAATGTCAAAGTGGAATAATGTTTTTAGAAATTTGTACAAATTAATTAAAAATGAAAAGCTGAAATGTCTTGAGTCAGTAAGTATTCAAACCCTAAGTTATGGCAAGCCTAAATAAATTCAGGAGTAAAAACTTGCTTAACAMGTCTCACAATAAGTTTCATGGACTAACTCTGTGTGCAATAATAGTGTTTAACATGAATGACTACTTCATCTCTGTACCCAACACATACAATTATCTGTAAGGTCACTCAGTCAAGCAGTGAATTTCAAACACAGATTCAACCACAAAGACCAGGGAGATTTTCCAATGCCTCACAGAGAAGGGCACCTATTGGTAGATGGGTAAAAATAAATAAGCAGACATTGAATATCCCTTTGAGCATAGTGAAGTTATTAATTACACTTTGTATGGTGTATCAATACGCCCAATCACTACAAAGATACAGGTGTCCTTCCTAACCCAAGGCCGGGGAGGAATGAAACCGCTCAGGGATTTCACAACGAGGCCAATCGTGACATTTKAACAGTTACAGAGTTTAATGGCTGTGATAGGAGAAAATTGAGGATGGATCAACAACATTGTAGTTACTCCACAATACTAACCTAAATTACAGAGTGAAACCTGTACAAAATAAAAAATATTCCAAAACATGGATCCTGTTTGCAACAATAAACTAAAGTAAAACTGCAAAAAATGTGGCAAAGAAATTAACTTTATGTCCTGAATACAAAGCATTATATTTGGTGAAAATCCAACACCACACATCACTTAGTACCACTCTTCATATTTTCAAGCATGGTGGTGGCTGCATCATGTTATGGGTATGCTTGTCATTGGCAAGGACCATGGAGTTTAAA
This sequence comes from Salvelinus sp. IW2-2015, assembly GCF_002910315.2. Lineage (NCBI taxonomy): Eukaryota > Metazoa > Chordata > Actinopteri > Salmoniformes > Salmonidae > Salvelinus > Salvelinus sp. IW2-2015. Next base: position 8,196,298 of record NC_036846.1, read on the forward strand.
GGATAAAAATAAATGGAATAGAGCTAAGCGCAGGCAAAATCCTAGAGGAAAACCTGTTTCAGTCTGCTATCCAACAGACACTGGGAAACAAATTCATCTTTCAGCAGGACAATAACCTTAAACACAAGGCCATATATATATACATTGGAGTTGCTTACCAAGATGACATTGAATTTTCCTGAGTGGCTAGTTACTTGAAAATCTATGGCAAGACTTGGAAATGGCTGTCTAGCAATGATCAACAACCAACTTGACAGAAGAATTGTAAAAATAATAATGTGCAAATATTGTACAATCCAGGTGTGCAAAGTTCTTAGAGATTTACCACAAGACTCACACGCTGTAAGGTGATTCTAATGTATTGACTCAGGGGTGTGAATACTAATGTAATTAGATATTTCTTTATTTTATTTTTCAATACATTTGCAAACATTTCTATAAACTGTTTTCACTTTGTCATTATGGGGTAGTTTGTGTAGTATAGGTGGTTAATCCATTTTTGAATTCAGTCTGTAACACAACACATGTGGAATAAGTTAAGGTGTATTAATACTTCTGAAGGCACTGTATAGCCCACAGATCCTTTGATGGCAACATGTGTTGAGCTCCAACTGCAGATTCATTCAGTATCATACAGACACCTGACATAAAGGGCTCTTAGTTACTTTGTGTGACTGAGCATAAAAGACCCATCTACTTTTCGCTGGCTCAGGAACATAGAAGGTAAACAAGTCTGCATTGTTAGTGTCAAAAGTAGTTGATGTATTTTCAACCATCTGATCTCCCCAAAGCAAAGTCATCCCAGAGGAAAACAAGTCACGAGCATCTTTCTAGTTTCTTTTTCTTTGTAATTCCATACCGTATAACAATAAATAGGCTGTTGACTATATATGTTGACATCATAATCACAAGTTGCCTCAGGATCTCGATGGATGACTGCTCTCTGCTGGTTCTTTCGGAAAATAAAATAATAAGTTCCTCAGAAGTAATGCATCGTTGTGAAATTGGCATCTTATTTCGAAATTGTAAAAGATAAGGCCGCCTTGCAATTCGGTCATCTGTATTCACGTTTGATCAACCCATTTTGCTTGCGATTTAAGCAAGTCATTTGGATTGTGGTCGTGTGGTTTCCTAAGGAGAAATACTTTTTACCAGGTGTAGAATCTTTGAAATACCTTCATAAAACAGGTACCATTAGTTGGTACCATGCCTGCCAAGTTGTGTAGCTGAAGATGTAATAGGCATCATTAAAGGCATCTATATTAGTCCAGTCGCAAGGCGACTAAACATGACCGAATGCAAACAGTGTAGCTATTCCCTAAGCAAGGCAATAAAACAAGCAAAGCGTCAGTATAGAGACAAAGTAGAGTCGCAATTCAACGGCTCAAACACGAGACGTATGTGGCAGGGTCTACAGTCAATCACGGATTAAAAAAAGAAAACCAGCCCCATCGCGGACATCGACGTCTTGCTCCCAGACAAATTAAACAACTTATTTGTTCACTTTGAGGACAATACAGTGCCACTGACACGGCCCGCTACCAAAGCCCAGTCTGCTGTGTCCACATGCTTCAAGATGGTCACAATTGTTCCTGTTCCCAAGAAAGCTAAGGTAACTGAACTAAATTACTACTGCCCCATAGCACTCACTTCTGTCATCATGAAGTGCTTTGAGAGACTAGTCAAGGATCATATCACCTCCACCCTATCTGATACCCTTGACCCACTCCAATTTGCTTACCGCCCCAATAGTTCCACAGACGACGCTATCGCCATCACTATGCACACTGCCCTATACCATCTGGACAAAAGGAATACCTACGTTAGAATTCTGTTCATTGACTACAGCTCAGCATTCAACACCATAGTACCCTCCAAACTCGTCATTAAGCTCGAGACCCTGTGCAACTGGGTCCTGGTCTTTCTGATGGGCCGCCCCCAGGTGGTGAGGGTAGGAAACAACATCTCCACCCCGCTGATCCTCAACACTGGGGCCCCACAAGGGTGCATTCTCAGCCCTCTCCTGACTGTGTGGCCATGCACGCCTTCAACTCAATCATCAAGTTTGCAGACGACACTACAGTGGTAGGCTTGATTACCAACAATGACGAGACGGCCTACAGGGAGGAGGTGAGGGCCCTTGGAGTGTGGTGTGAGGAAAATAACCTCTCACTCAACATCAGCAAAACAAAGGAGATGATCGTGGACTTCAGGAAACAGCAGAGGGAGCATCCCCCCATCCACATCGACGGGACAGTAGTAAAGAAGGTGGAAAGTTTTAAGTTCCTTGGCGTACACATCACAGACAAACTGAAATGGTCCACCCACACAGACAGCGTGGTGAAGAAGGCACAACAGCGCCTCTTAAACCTCAGGAGGCTGAAGCAAATCAGCTTGTCACCAAAAACACTCACAAACTTTTACAGATGCAAAATCGAGAGCATCCTGTCGGGCTGTATCACCGCCTGGTACGGCAACTGCTCCGCCCACAACCGCAAGGCTCTCCAGAGGGTAGTGCGGTCTGCACAACGCATCACCGGCGGCAAACTACCTGCCCTCCAGGACGCCTACAGCACCCGATGTCACAGGAAGGCCAAAAAGATCATCAAGGACAACAATCACCCGAGCCACTGCCTGTTCACCCCACTATCATCCAGAAGGCGAGGTCAGTACAGGTGCATCAAAGCTGGGACCAAGAGACTGAAAAATAGCTTCTATCTCAAGGCCACCAGACTGTTAAACAGCCATCACTAACATAGAGAGGCTGCTGGCAACATACAGACACAAATCTCTTGCCACTTTAATACATTTAATAAATGGATCTGATAAAGGTATAACTAGTCACTTTAAATAACGGGACCTTAAAAAAATGTCTACATATCCTACATTACTCATCTCATATGTATATACTGTATTCTATACCATCTACTGCATCTTGCCTATGCCGCACGGCCATCGCTCATCCATATATTTATATGTACATATTCTTATTCATCCCTTTTACATTTGTGTGTATGAGGTAGTCGTTGTGAGATTACTTGTTAGATATTACGGCGCTGTCGGAACTAGAAACACAAGCATTTCGCTACACTCTGCTAACCATGTGTATGTGACCAATAACATTTGTTTTGATTTGATTAAACAGGTACCACTAGTTCATGGCTGCCAAGTTGTGTAGCTGAAGATGTGACCGGCATCATTAAAGGCATCTATATTAACAAGGTTATGGATGTGAAACTCTGTTAAAACATGTCTTTTCAATACTTGACTTTTCAACAGTGACTTTCAACGTGTACCGTCATAGGATGCCACCTTTTCAACAAGTCAGTTTGTCAAATGTATGCCTGCTTAGAGCTGCCCATCAACTGTAAGTGCTGTTATTGTAAGTGGAAATGTCTAGGAGCAACAACAATCAGCCGCAAAGTGGTATGCCACAAAGCAATGAGACCGCGAGGGCTGAAGCACATAGCACGTAAAAATCGTCTGGCTCGGTTGCAACACTCACTACCACCTTCCATACTGCCTCTGGAAGCAGCGTCAGCACAAGAACTGTTCGTCGAGAAGCGTCATGAAATGGGTTTCCATGGCCGAGGCTGCCACACACAAGCCTAAGATCACCATGCACAATGCCAAAGCGTCGGCTGGAGTGGTGTAAAGCTCCCCCGCCTTGACTCTGGAGCAGTGGAACGCGTTTCTGGCATGATGAATCACGCTTCACCATCTGGCCGTCCGACGGACGAAATCTGGGTTTGGCGGATGCCAGGAGAACGCTACCTGACCCAATGCATTACACACCAACTGTAAAGTTTGGTGGGGGAGGAATAATAGTCTGGGCTGTTTTCTATGGTTCGGCTAGGACCCCTTAGTTCCAGTGTAAGGAAATCTTAATGCTACAGGCATACAATGACATGGTAGATGATTCTGTGCTTCCAACTCTGTGGCGAACAGTTTGGGAAGCCCTTTCCTGTTTCAGCATGACAAATGCCCCGTTCACGAAAGTGAGGTCCATGCAGAAAAGGTTTCTGAGATCGGTGTGGAAGAACTTGACTGGCCCTGCACAGAGGCCT
>NC_036846.1:8200497-8422926 GCF_002910315.2 Salvelinus sp. IW2-2015
TGCACAGAAGCCCTGACCTCAACCCCATCGAACACCTTTGGATGAATTGGAACGCCGGCTGCGAACCAGCCTAATCAGCCCAACATCAGTGCCCAACATCACTAACGCTCTTGTTGGCTAGAATGGAAGCAACACCCGCAGCAATGTTCCAACATCTAGTGGAAAGTCCTTCTCAGAAGAGTGGAGGCTGTTATAGCTGCAAAGGGGACCATACTTTATCTCAATGATCTAAGATATATAAAAAATACAGCTTCCCATAATAGCATAACAGCAATGACTACAATACTGGAAATCTGACCATATCTAATTAATTGGATACTCTTTGAAATGCTCCCTCGTTCTATAAGCTTTTAACTTAATATGTGACTGATAATAAATTAATCTATATTCAATGGCAGCTTAACTAAGGAGATCTATGAAGTTGCCTGGAAGCACAGAGGCCCCCAGTACAGAATCTAGATGTTATTTCAGCAGAGCTGACAGTAGCTTAGTAGGGACACAACCTTCCCACACCTCTCTGGCAGTGCAGGGACACAGACTGTTATTAGCTAGTCTCTCAGAGTCCTAGAGTCTTAGACAGACGGGTTTTGACCATCCCACATCAATGTGATTAACGTTCGGCTTCACAAGTCTCTATGGACTACAACCGTCCAGTTTTGCATAGAGAAAGGGCGGAGTTGGAGACATCCCAGCTTTAAAGTCACTGCCTTATCTACTTGTTGCCCTAGTGTAAACATCCCTAGGCACAAAAGTAGTAGCTAAGCAAGATGGAGCAACTTCAATGCCAAAACCAGTTACAGTTGACATTCTAGTATTTTCAATTGATGTAGTTCTATTTTGAAAGTGGAAACAGGGAAAGTCAAATTATACTAAAGTACTTGACTATAGTTGTATTAGGGAATAATTCCAAGCACACAATGAAATCATGTTCCTTTAATGACTGGATTATGTAACATAAGGCTAATAAATAATATTTAAAGAAAAATCAGTATTTTATTCAAATGAAATAACAAATATGAAGGACTTGGATAACAGTTGAAATTTAGTTTCTAAAAAGGTTCAATTCAGAACGAAAGCCTTGCCGGGATCCTGACTTCTCCATCTTTGTTTTCTACTCAAATTTGCAAATCTGTTTTCATTTTTTAAATATATATTGGGAGACCCAGTAATTATAGGTTTGTGTAGTCTTTGTTTAACAGCATTCATCAAGTTGTCAGCTTTCATACAGTCAYAATTTTGATGGCTCTGAGAACAATRACACCAATGCTAGTGTAAGCTTTCAGTATGTCTCATGTCAAGTTYTAGTATACTCACACTTTCACCACATTGTAAGAGGCATGAGTGGTATTGTAGCCGATATCAACTGTCACGAGGGTACAAGTGTCACAAATGTCAAACTATTGTAATGCATATGAGATACTCATCTAGGATAACTCCTCCAGTACAGTTAAATAACACGTCTCTCTATCTGAAGAGCATATTGTTTAGATTCCATGTACACCTGTGTTTGAAAAGATTTACCTAACTTCCCTTCGATGATCATAGTCCAATTTGCTTTACTACACACTGTAAATAAAGTCAGGGAGAACACATTGCTTTACTACACACTGTGTAAATAAAGTCAGGGAGAACACATTGCTTTACTACACACCGTGTAAATAANAACACATTGCTTTACTACACACTGTGTAAATAAAGTCAGGGAGAACACATTGCTTTACTACACAGCGTGTAAATAAAGGGAGAACATATTGCTTTTTAAAACATTTCAACATTTCTTATGTAAATAAAGAGGTGATCTAACAATGGGCAAATGGAGTGTGTGTCCTTAAAAGCCCATTCTTGCGATGACACACAGAAGCCCATCATTTCTCCTCGATTGGCGCACTTGGGCCCTTAGATCAGGGCCTCTGATAGAGCCATTTGATGTATTGAGGCTATAGTGGGGGATTCCACTTGGTCCCAGTCATCAGACTGCTACTGGGGGTAATGAGCGTCAGTCCTGAAGCCTGCCAGCTGCCATGAGTACTTTAACGAGGCCAGATCAGTCTCGGCTGCCATTARCGCAAATGTCAACACTGAAGTAAGGGCTTGAATAATTTACTGCTGTCTTTATACAGTATAAACATAATACCTTGCCAGGTCATACATTTCACCTTGGTCTTCTTATATTTTCACCTTTTTGTATTTTCACTTTCTCATAATTTTATAGCTTGTGGTTAGGGTTTTTTCTTTATTAGTGGCTGTCAAAACGTATCTCCTTAGACTGTCATGGCTTTCAAGTTGAATTAGGCTACTATGAAAGATGCAATCAACCGTCTGGATGGGTATGTATTGACCACCCGTGCATCCGTTCATCAAAAGGTTGGCGCTAATGTCGGATGACGTTGTGTCACACACCAGTTGATGTAAACATTCCGTAGTGTTTCCACATCATATTCAATATTACACTGTTCAAATCAATGAATTTGAAGCTAATCAGTATACCCTYTTGTCCTGTCGCTGACCGAGTTTGGTTCAGTACCGAGTGCCACAGTTTCAAACCTACAGTATACATCCTTAGAATAATATTTCCATAATTGCTCAGTTTTCATTTACTGGAATCCTTTGCTTTTGAGAGATACATTTTCCATTCAGCTTCCCTCTTTTATGCCACCATGTACAGCTGAGATAAAGTGTAAATGGCTTTGTYGCCAACACAATGGCTCAGCTTAATGAATTATTCCCAACTAGTACTTCGAATTTTGTAGGGGGTAAGTCTTTGCTAGTTATTTAATTAACGTTACCGGAACTGGTGTGACTAGTCATCCATTAATATGAACCTCCTATGTAGGCCTAAAACATCTTGTAATTCCTTGAAAGTTGCATCTGTTGGGGCCTCCCGAGTGGCGCAGCGGTCTGAGGCACTGCACTACAGTGCTTGAGGTGTCACTACAGACCCGGTTTCGATCCCAGGCTGTGGCCGTGACTGGGAGTCCCATAGGGCGGCGCACAAGTGTCCCAGTGTCGTCTGGGTTAGGGGAGGGTTTTGCCGGGGGGGGGCTTTACTTGGCTCGCCACGCCCTCTAGCGAGTCCTTGTGGCGGGCCGGGTGCCTGCAGGCTGACTTCGGTTGTCAGTTGAAAGGTGTTTCCTCTGACACATTGTTGCAGCTGGCTTCCGAGTTAAGCAGGCTGGTGTTAAGGAGCGTGGTTTGGTGGGTCATGTTTTGGAGGACGCATGACTCGACCTTTGCTTCTTCCGAGCCCGTTGGGCAGTTGCAGCAATGAAACAAGATTGGGGAGAAAAGGGGTGTCAAATATATATATATATTTTAAAGACAGTTGCATCTGTAAACAGTTCCCATGCTACAAAAACATCCTACTGTTTTAGGGGAAAAATTCTCAGCTCCTAGAAACAATGCATGATTAACTCCCAATGTCATTAAATTAACACCCAGTTAACTACCTTGTGTTTACCATGCATAAGGACAACAATGTGGTATTATTTTGTCCTTAACAATTAATTAATGCAAGGTTGTACTSATTCTGTGTGCAGAGAGAAAATTGAGAGAGAGAGAGAGAACTCAGCCATGCCACATTTTCACAGAGACGGTCTCTGGTCAATATCTGCATGTTCAGCTGGGACTGCAGCGCACGGATTAGCGCCGCAAGACACTCACTCAGCATGCAAGGCAAATCAGCCAGTCAACATCAGTCTTTAGCACAGGGGGATCGGACCTCTGTCACCATGAGAATTGATCTGACTACACACACACACGGGTAGGCCGTCATTGTAAATAAGAATTTGTTCTTAACTGACTTGTCTAGTTAAATAAAGGTTAAACATGTAAATTTAAAAAACACACCACACACACACACACACACACCACACACACACACACACACACACACACACACACACACACACACACACACACACACACACACACACACACACACACACACCACACACTGAGTAGACAGTGCAGAACAGCCCAAGCATGGGGGGAAATCTAATCATAACACTGCAGAAGCCCAGTCTGCTGTGAGTCCTGTGACAAAGGAAAATGGGTTTTGAATAGCGTTGCATAGATGCCATCTTTTAAAGCCGACGTGTAATAATATAACCCGCTCGCTCATGACCAAAGAAAGAGGGCAAGAATGAGGTATGACACGAAACGATCATTAGTAGTCGACAAGCAAATGGTGTTGAGTTGATGAATGGGACATGAAAGCCTGTTTGTAAGTTTGGTGGCTTGTTAAACCTCAACCAACTTCCTGTCAACTTTTCTCTTTGAATTAAAAGGAGTGGTTCTCTGTATGTCAGGAGAGAACGTCTGTCACCTATCGCTTAGGATTTTGCAGCGTCCCCATTAGTTTCTTGCAATAGAACAATTTGTTCCTGAAAGAATTTCACAATAACGCATTCACTGTTTTTCAGAGCATGTCCGTAATGGTGTTTCAGTCAGGCAGACGCACATATGTTGGCTTCCCTGGGGGATATGGACTTGCGTCAGCATGTCAGGAGAGGGTAGGGAATCAGACACCCAGCCTGAGGAAGGACATGAAGGGGAAAACAAGCAAACAAAAACATAAAGTGTTCACTGAGGAACTGTGCATTATGGACCGGTAACATGATTCTTTAGAAGTATTTTTCACCGAAAAAGAAGATGCAGTTGTTGGCACTGAGATGTTGTAATACCAAATATATGTATGCAACTCTGCATGCTACCATTCACAAAGATAGGAGAAGTGTCCACATAGTTTACTTTTGAWGCATTCAGGAGGCAAATCTTGATGCAAATTGTAAAAGCAATGTATTTTACTACACACACTGTACATGCATGCATACATACATACATACATTCATAAACCATGCAGAGACAGCTGTTATTTTGAAGTCTAGTATAAATATTAACATGCTACACAATATGGTTGACTGATAAGTTGTAAAACTCTACATGGTTCAATGAGTACACCCTCAAGTTCTATTTTGTTGCTCACAGGGAATCTGTTGCACTTTTCAAAGACACTAGGATCAATGTTAGCCTAGCAAATCAAATCAAAGTTTATTTGTCACGTGCGCCGAATACAACAGGTGTAGACCTTACAGTGAAATGCTTACTTACAGGCTCTAACCAATAGTGCAAAAAAGGTATTAGGTGAACAATAGGTACGTAAAGAAATAAAACAACAGTAAAAGAGCCTATATACAGTAGTGAGGCTATAAAAGTAGTGAGGCTACATACAGACACCGGTTAGTCAGGCTGATTGAGGTAGTATGTACATGTAGATATGGTTAAAGTGACTATGCATATATGATGAACAGAGAGTAGCAGTAGCGTAAAAGAGGGGTTGGCGCGTGGTGGGTGGCGGGACAAATGCAGATTGCCCGGTTAGCCAATGTGCAGGAGCACTGGTTGTCAGCCCAATGGAGGTAGTATGTACATGAATGTATAGTTAAAGTGACTATGCATATATGATAAACAGAGAGTAGCAGCAGCGTAAAAGAGGGGTTGGGGGAATAGTCAAATAATGCAAATAGTCCAGGTAGCCATTTGATTACCTGTTCAGGAGTCTTATGGCTTGGGGGTAAAAACTGTTGAGAAGCCTTTTTGTCCTAGACTTGGCACTTCGGTACCGCTTGCCATGTGGTAGTAGAGAGAACATTCTATGACTGGGGTGGCTGGGGTCTTTGACAATTTTTAGGGCCTTCCTCTGATACCGCCTGGTGTAGAGGTCCTGGATGGCAGGCAGCTTAGCCCCAGTGATGTACTGGGCTGTACGCACTACCCTCTGTAGTGCCTTGCGGTCGGAGCCGAGCAATTGCTGTACCAGGCAGTGATGCAACCAGTCAGGATGCTCTCGATGTTGCAGCTGTAGAACCCTTTGAGGATCTCAGGACCCATGCCAAATCTTTTTAGTTTCCTGAGGGGGAATAGGCTTTGTGTGCCCTCTTCACGCCTGTATTGGTGTGTTTGGACCATTCTAGTTTGTTGTTGATGTGGACACCAAGGATCTTGAAGCTATCAACCTGCTCCACTACAGCCCCATCAATGAAAATGGGGGCGTGCTCGGTCCTCCTTTTCCTGTAGTCCACAATCAGACAACTAGACATGTTTGCATATGAAACCCACCCCACAATGAGTTGGGGTGGGGCCATTCTGTCTGGTGTTCTATGTTTCTTTTTCTGTGTGTTTAGCCGGGTGTGGTTCTCAATCAGAGGCAGCTGTCTATCTTGTCTTAGATTGAGAACCATAATTAGGTAGCCTTTTTCCACCTGTTTGTTGTGGGTAGTGTTTTTCTGTTTTGTGTTGTTGCACCAGACAGAACTATTTCGTTTCGTTCTCTCTCTTTGTTGTTTTTGTTGTTTCAGTGTTCAGGTTATTTATTAAATTATAATGAACACTTACCACGCTGCGTTTTGGTCACCTTCTTTCCAGGGCGATTCGTTACAGAACTACCACCACCAAAGGACCAAGCAGCGTGGTGAAATGGACTTCTGGATATGGGATGAATCTTGAACGGCAAGGGACCCTGGGCACAGCCGGGAGAGTATCACCGTCCTAAAGAGGATGGAGGCAGCTAAAGCGGAGTGGCGACGCTACGAGGAGTTGGCTCGAGGAGAGTGCACGAGAGGCACCACAGATTATTTTTTTTTGGGGGGGGGGGCACACGAGGAGATTGGCGGCGTCAGGTAGGAGACTTGAGCCAACTCCCCGTGCTTACCGTGGCGAGCATGTGACCGGCCAGGCCCTGTGCTATGGGGTGATGCGCACGGTGTCCTCAGTGCGCACTCACAGCCCGGTGCGCTATATCCCAGCTCCTCGCATCGGCCGGCTAGAGTGGGCATCGAGCCAGGACGGAGTGTGCCAGCCCTGCTCTCCAGGCCTCCAGTGCGTCTCCTCGCCCGGTTATCCTGCGCCACCCGCACACGGTGGTCCCCGGTTCGCCCAGCAACAGCCCTGTGCGCTGTTCCAGCTCCCGCACTTGCCGGGCTACAGGGGGATCCAGCCGGAGGAAATTGTGCTAGCTCTGTGCCGAGACCCGCAGTGCGCCTCCACGGCCAGTGTATCCGGTGCTCGGCCAAGGAAGAGGCTCCTGCTGGGTCCTCCCCAGCCTGGTGAGTCCTGTGCCTGTGCTAAGTCTAACCCTCCTTGCATCTCCCCAGCCTGGTGAGTCCTGTGCCTTCTCCCAGAGCAGGCCTCCTGTGTGTCTCTCTACTCCAGTGATGATCCATGGCATGAAGCCTCCAGTGATGGTCCATGGCACGAAGCTCCAGTGATGATCCAATGGCAAGAAGCCTCCAGTGATGATCCATGGCACGAAGCCTCCAGTGATGATCCATGGCACGAAGCCTCCAGTGATGAATCCATGGCACGAAGCCTCCAGTGATGATCCATGGCAAGAAGCCTCCAGTGATGATCCATGGCACGAAGCCTCAGTGATGATTCATGGCACGAAGCCTCAGTGGATGAATCCATGGCACGGAGCCGCGAGTCTCCCTCCTGTCCGGAGCCGCCAGAGTCTCCCTCCTGTCCGGAGCCGCCAGAGTCTCCCTCCTGTCCGGAGCCGCCAGAGTCTCCCTCCTGTCCGGAGCCGCCAGAGTCGCCCTCTGTCCGGAGCCGCCAGAGTCGCCCTCCTGCCCGGTCGGCGGCAAGGGTCCACGTCCCGCGCCAGCGCCCGCCACGCGGATAGATGCCCACCCAGACCCCTCCTATAGGTTTAGGTTTTTGCGGCCGAGTCCGCACCTTTGGGAGGGGTACTGTCACGCCCTGACCTTAGAGATCCTTTTATGTCTCTATTTTGGTTTGGTCAGGGCGTGAGTTGGGGTGAGAATTCTATGTCTGGTGTTCTATGTTTTCTTTTTTCTGTGTGTTTGGCTGGGTGTGGTTCTCAATCAGAGGCAGCTGTCTATCATTGTCTCTGATTGAGAACCATACTTAGGTAGCCTTTTTCCACCTGTTTGTTATGGGTAGTTGTTTTCTGTTTTGTGTTGTTGCACCAGACAGAACTGTTTCGTTCGTTCTTTCTCTGTTGTTTTTGTTGTTTCAGTGTTCAGGTTATTTATTAAATTATAATGAACACTTACCCCCGCTGCGTTTTGGTCACCTTCTTCCCAGGACAATCGTTACAATACCTCTAAAATATCTTAGCATAATTTAAATCTAATTTCCAGCTCCCATTCTCCTACATCAATATAAGTTAAATCTTCTATGTTGACAGTGGAAGCTCCTGCTGTATTTCACAAGACAAAACAACCTACATTTCAGAAGGGCGTTCTAATAATATCATATGCCGAATCCATGCATATAGTTTCCAGAAAATTAACAGTCCCACAGAGAGGTGCTGGAACCCGTTCTGGCTTGTAGCGGCACAAATTAAGCACGGGTATCTATGAACTTGTACCCTATGTACTTATAAACTGCCAGAGTCTATGTAAGGCGATACTGAGTCTGTTGCTTGGTGCTTACAGTAGCACGGTAGCTTTTCATAGTGTTTTCTGAGGCAGCAGCGCAGCTACTTACCAGAGCCCTACGCTTGTTTTTTCTTCTGCAAAACATATTTTTCTACCACATGCAGGTTTCCTCTTATCATCACAATAGTTGGGGCCTGAAGAAAGAGAGGGAGAGAGAGAGAGTGTGTGTGTGTGTGTGTGTGTGTGTGTGTGTGTGTGTGTGTGTGTGGTGTGCCAGGGACCCAAAGCTACTGACCTTTCTAAATCCATAGGAGTCCTCCACAGCTAACACCGCCATACACAGATGGGTAACACCCACTCAACCAGACGAGAAACCATTTTTGAGTGAAATGAACTCTGCAATATGCTGAAGAGGAAGGATTTTAAGATGATTAAGAATGATTATGGCTGGAATAATATTATCTACATTCAGTTCATGCAACAGTATTGTAGAATAAGTCAAGGTGTCTAGTTATTGTCAGAATCCATTAGCTTTTCCAGCATGAATTCTTTACTAACATTTTTATCAATGTTAAAATTAATMTAATGTAATGGCTTGGTGATAAGCTTATAGTCATTCCTAGTCATGGTCAAACATTTACTCCAATTTGCAAATATTCAACCAGCATTCTGGAAGATGGTCATGTTATTTAGAAGCTGGTTTTGTAATGTGAGGGTCTTACATTCCGTTGTGCCCTGTATGATAATTTTTTTACAAGCTATTCCAAGTATTCTGTTAAATTGGGGAAAAAGTGCAGTTGTTGCACAATAAACAGTGTCACGTTCTGACCTTTATTTCCTTTGTTTTATCCTTATTTAGTATGGTCAGGGTGTGAGTTGGGGTGGGCAGTCTATGTTTGTGTTTCTATGATTTTCTATTTCTGTGTTTGGCCTGATATGGTTCTCTATCAGAGGCAGCTGTTTATTGTTGTCCCTGATTGAGAACCATATTTAGGTAGCCTGTTTTCTGTTGGGGTTGTGGGTGTTTGTTTCCGTGTGAGTGTTTGTTACCACACGGTACTGTTTCGGTTTCGTTCATGTTCACATTTATTGTTTTGTATTTCATAGTGTTCAGTTTATGTTTTAAAATAAACGTTATGGACACTTACCACGCTGCRCATTGGTCTTCCGATCCTTCAAACTTCTCCTCCTCAGATGAGGAGGAGGACAGCCGTTACAAACAGTTTAGTTTATACCTATTTATTGTCAAATCATGATCATCTTTAATTATCCTCGCATGAGGGATCCAATCATGCAGATTGTTCAAAATCAACATTTGAATTCCAGAGTTTGGACTGCTATGGACAACACACAAACAAAGAAGTTCACTTAGGAGTCACTGTTACACAACTTGAGCWCACTTAACTCACATGATTACGGCAAAAATGACATGTCTTATTAGTGGAGAATTTCAAAGCACTAGGAGGCCTTAAAAATAAATGATCCTTCTCAACAAAGAATACTGTATATACCCTTTCTCTTGGAGAAAGATGAAAGTGAATTGGAATGGGGAAGTTCTGGGGAAGAAATTCCCTTGTATGCAGTACCTCACATTTGAAAGGCCATGAAGTAACTAAGTTGATTTCACATATAAAATTCATTTTGTAGTTGCCAGTTGTAGGAGCATCCATTATTGCTCACATTCTGTTTTTGATGGATTGTCTCGAATTTCAAGTCCTCCCAAAATCTCAATCAATATTACTGTATATATTTCCTAAATGTAAACAATGAATTAATATTAATGCAGATATAGTTTTTGTTGTGCATGAAATGATAATAAAGTCTAAGTCCTTTTGTTCTTCTTATTTTGTTGGAAATGACTATTTAGAGGCGTCTTAATAAATGCCCCATCAAAGCCTAATATACTGCATGTGATTGGCTCATTGTCCTCTCTCATGCCTGCTAATTCTTACCCCATCTAATAGGTTGTGATCATTGCACCTATCYAATAATATCAACTAACATTACCAGRTCACTTGAGCCAATTAGTGTGAAACAATTTTTTCTGACAGGAAACCACAGGTGTTTTTCTTGCCAACAAGGGGTCCTGCAGAGATGGTTAAAGGCTAACATATGAACAGCACTATATCACATTAAACAACCTTTCAAACGATTGGCTTAATTAGGCGTGTGCTTTAAGCCCRTTCCAATTCCAATGTGGGTCCTTTAGAAAGAGTTAGAGAAAAGTGACTGTTTCTCACTATTTTTAAATGACAACAAAAAAATAGAGAATGTTTGGAGATATGTTTATTATGCTTATGGTGAATTTGAGGACTTGCTGAAATTGATATGTGGAGAATTGGTTGAGTGGGATTGTAAACCTATACACTGTGAATAATTTATCTTTAATAATCTGTTTGTTTAGTTGACCCAAAAGCGTCGCAAGGAACAACATTTTGTGACCGTTGAAGATGCCGAAAAATCCAATATTGCAATTTCCCACAGCTTTTTGGGGCAAAAATGATTGAGATAACCGTCTTCTTGGAGAGCTGTGAGCCCAAACACTCAGTGCAATTAAGCAAGGAACCCCATCTCTCTCTCTCTCTCTCTCTCTCTTCTCTCTCTCTTCTCTCTCTCTTCTCTCTCTCTCTCTCTTCTCTCTTCTTCTCTTCTTCTCTCGTTCTCTCTCTCTCTCTCTCTTCTTTCTCTCTCTCTTCTCTCTCTCTCTTCTCTCTCTCTCTTCTCTCTTCTCTCTCTCGTGAGACAGAGCTGTGGTACAAAGCCCAAATTCAGTTGCAGAAGCTTAGTTTGTTCCGATAAGCGCTGCTTTATTGAGGGCCCAGCATCAATCTAGACGTAACATAAACTGACAGTCCTGAGTTCACCATGAGCTGAATCTGAAAGTGACCCAGAAGCTATCTGGCACAAGACCCACAATGGATGAGCTGCATAAACAGTGATGGCATTGAGTTTTTGCCTGGATGGAGTTTCTGGATGGAATATTTGATGCGGAGTAACTATACCGTTAGCTTGTGCATATTCGCTTGGAGATCTAAATAGTTTTTTATATGCTCAAATATAAAGTATTTACACTGACAAAATATAAATGCACATGTAAAGTGTTGTCCATGTTTAAGCTGAAATAAAAGATCCAGAAATTTTCATTCCTCTCAAAATTATTTAAAAGAAAATTGTGGCTAAATTTGTTTACATCCCTGTTAGTGACATTCTCCTTTTCCAAGATAATCATACACCTGACAGGTGTGGCATATAAGAAGCTATTACAGTTTTTCTCAGTCACTTTGGTGCATTTTTCACATCATCCTAACATGTGCAAAATATAAGTGCTTTCTCAGAACATTTGTACAAACTGCAATATACAATAGATATGTTTCTAAAGCTAGTCAGTCACTAAAAATCCTTAGTACATCTCTCAAAAGTAATATTCATGCCAATGATCATGGTCAGTGTCATCAGAATGATAAGTCATTGAGTCATTGTTCACGAACAAGGTCATCAAATGTTTAGGCATGTTGTCAATGTAATGTGTACTTTGACAGTATTACCTGATGTAAACTTAGGCTAAGTTTGGATGACAGTTACTGTATTGAAAATGCCAAGGCTGCACTTCTATTGGCATATATCAATTTCAACAGTACTATTTACATATTACTGTATGTGGGTTATTGATTGAAAGAGACTGGCACCAAGGGGCACAAAGGAAAAAAACTAAATTAGAAAGAAACACAGGAAACCACCCTAAGGCACAACTTTGCCCGCAGAACTGTTGTGCTGTTCTCTACACATCCAGATGTTCTGTCTGTCGGCCCACATATTCTCATCCACATCACACGGATTTTTCCCTTCCAATGCAACATGGAAAGAATCTTTTGGAATGCCTTATCCATCCTCTGCAGGCGTCTACTGTGATGTCCTCACATGCTGCATCCATTGCAGCCAGTAGGGTCATGTGTGTGTGTGGCTGACGATCGTACACCTTCCACCTCCATGCTGAAAAGAACTCCTCAATTTGGTTAAGGAATGGTGAATAAGGTGGAGGATTCTATGAGCATCCTCGGGTGGGTCACAAACCATTGCCTTATGATGTTTGATCGATGGAAACTCAACATTATCACAAATGACACATACTTTGGCAAATCCTCTCTAAACAGACCCTCTCATCATCAGGGATGAGAGCCTGTAGAGAGTCTCTAAAAAGTTGAGTAGATGCTGGTGTGTTGTATGGCCCTATAAGGGGGATATGGGTTAGGACACATGCTCCAAATAGCAGCACACATGCTGATATTTCCTCCCCGTTGGCCTGGCAAATCCACAGTAGCTCTGTGACCGATGATATTCCGACCCCGCTTCTGCATTTTGGTCAGGTTGAAGCCAGCCTCACCGTATACAAGTTGTGAGAGGGTTCACTTGATTCCAACTCCATTATACGCTATAATCCCAGAACACACAGTTGAATTTGTTTGGTAAGGAGAGTGACATAAAAATGTACATATATTGCATGTTCCTTCCACAGCAATGGAAATGTGTGCAGTTTATGCTTACTGTACTATGTATCACTATAAAATATTACTGTAAAGTAGTTACATAGATATATGTTTTACCTGTACATACTGGTACCGTAGCTCCTTAACTCTGTCCTCATTCCTTTGGAATGGTACACGGTACAGCTGTTTCATACTCATCTGGTTTCTATGCAGCACCCTGTCGATGGTTGAGATGCTGTCGATGGTTGAGATGCTAACCGTATGGATGTTTTCAAAGACATCGTTGTCTTCTATAATGGTCCTTTGTATTTCCCTGAGTCTCATGGCATTGTTTGCTCGGACCATGGTGCAAATAGCCTCCTCCTGTTGAGGTGTGAAAAGGCGTCCTCTGCCACCGGTTTGAGGTAATCTTGCAGTCCTATGTGGGGAAAAATGCAGTGATGCATCGCACACTTTCACATAGACAAAAACTATGCGAACACACATTTTACTGTAAAACATACAGGTGGGTGCATGTAAGGTGCAGTATGTATCTGTATAGAGTATATTTCTGTATGCTGTGAAATACAAGTGGACTACTGTAATATGAAGCATTGTAGGAAGTATACAGTATACTGCTTATATACAGTAACAGTGCACTGTACATTGGTGGACATACCTGTTCTCTCTTCGAAACGTTTGAACTATTGAGGACACAGTTGATCTCCCAATATTCGGCTGCACCCTTCGACCCGCCTCAGCCATTGTAAGGCCATGATTGACAACATGGTCTACAATAGTGGCCCTTATGTCATCAGATATGCGCCTATGTCCTCTTCTGCCTCTTCCTCTGTTTTGCCTTCCACCACGCATCCTTGCTCCTCTTCTTCCTCCTCTTGGCTGTTGACCCTGTTCGTTTCCTGGTCCATCCATTATTGGAAAATTGCAACTCTGTGTTGTGGTCTGTCTATATATGTTTGCTAATTGATTCTTCGTGAGATGCATCAACTGGTTGATTGTTGGTTGAACTAACACTTTACATTCCTTCATGAGTCAGGGTCAATTTCACCTGCACRATTCATCAAGTCAYGTTTTTGTACAAAAGGTCTAATAGAAATGTATAAAACTATGCTTGACAGTTTATGACAAATAGTTCAACAATTTTGCATGTAATGGCTTATGCAAGGAACTAATGCCTAGATGTTTTGAGGGGTAAGACTATTCAACAGAGAACCATCTACTATAATTTGATCAACATGACATGAGCAATTGATAATGTGGAAAAAAGCTGACACTTGTACATTATCAATTGCAATTTGTTCAAAGGAATAAGAAATTGCTTTAATGATGTGCACAAGTGACTAGATGATTTGGAATTTGTACAAGTAGTATCAAGAATTGCACTTTTGATCTAAGAAATGCACCAAAGCGACTGAGAAAAACTGTAAACAGCATGATCATTACACAGGTGCACCTTGTGCTGGGGACAATTAAAGGCTCTAAAATGTGCAGTTTTGTCACGCAACACAATGCCACAGATGTCTCAAGTTTTGAGGGAGTATGCAATTGGCATGCTGACTGCAGGAATGTCCACCAGAGCTGTTACCAGAGAATTTAATGTTCAAAAGACGCCTCCAATGTTGTTTTAGGGAATTTGGCAGTACGTCCAACCGGCCTCACAACCGTAGACCACGTGTATGGCATCATGTGGGCGAGCCGTTTGCTGATGTCAACATTGTGAACAGAGTGCCCCATGGTGGCGGTGGGGTTATGCTATGGGCAGGCATAAGCTACTGACAACGAACACAACTGCATTTATCGATGGCTTTTTGAATGCACAGAAATACTGTGATGAGATCCTGAGGCAATTGTTTTTAAGGGTATCTGTAACCAACAGATGCATACCTCTATTCTCAGTCRTGAAATCCATRGATTAGGGCCTAATGCATTTATTTCAATTGACTGTTTTCCTCATATGAACTGTAACTCAGTAAAATCTTTGAAATTGTTGCATGTTACTTTTGATTTGGAACCAGAACTCCATCCATTATCTTATTTCATGTATTATGTGTACTGTTAAATGTACTGAAGTATTTGGATTTCTAAGCAAATATGTTCTTCAGCCATCATTGATGAATTACTCACATAATGGTCACATCACTTTTATAATGAGGAATTACAACTCCTTAAAACTTTCCTCCGTAAACATACAGTAATGAAACTCATCAAAAACACGCTTTCTCCGGTGCTGACACCTTAAAGCAGGCAGAGAGAGTATCGCACCAAAATGAGCACTTTAAATGCATGGCTGCCAATCTGTCAAGGTTTGTTTGTTGCCCCTGTCCTTGGTCCTCTGACAGTAGGAACAATGTGCTCCAGCCATCAACTCATCCCTCTCTCAGCCCTCCCTTCCTTCTTTTTACTTCCACAAGTCTAGGACAAGCTAGAGAGAAGCGGTTGGCAGGGTTGTAGCTTTTTGTCAAGAGGAGTGATGTTAAGGACCATGTCTGTGAAGTTGTGCCGATGACAAGAGGAGACCACAGAATGGAACATCTTCCTATATTCTCTGCTCTCTGCTCTGTTCTCTGCTGCCAATGACTGGAACGAACTGCAAAAATCACTGAAGCTGGAGACTCATATCTCCCTCACTAGCTTTAAGCACCTRCTGTCAGAGCAGCTCACAGATCATTGCACCTGTACATAGSCCATCTGTAAACAGCCCATCCAACTACCTCATCCCCATACTGTATTTATTTATTTATCTTGCTCCTTTGCACCCCAGTATCTCTATTTGCTCATTAATCTTCTGCACATCTACCATTCAAGTGTCTAATTGCAATATTGTAATTACTTCGCCACCATGGCCTATTTATTGCCTTACCTCCCTTATCTTACCTCATTTGCACACACTGTATATAGACTTTTTTTTTTCTTTCTTTTTTCTACTGTATTATTGGCTGTATGTTTGTTTATTCCATGTGTAACTCAGTGTTGTTGTATGTGTCAATCTGCTGTGCTTTAYCTTGGCCAGGTTGCAGTTGTAAATGAGAACTTGTTCTCAACTAGCCTACCTGGTTAAATAAAGGTGAAATAAAAATAAATAAAAATTCTTACTGCCTATTGCTCCCCAATATAACATCTCTGAATGTTTCCAAAGAAAATACTRGAACTAGCTAATGATGTGAACTTGGGCAACATTTTCTACTTCTAATAGCACCCAGACAGTGCCCAAAGTAACCATAACATTTTAAATCGACAGGACATGACAATAATTCCAAAATTAGTTTGCAGTTTGCCATTGCACTGTGTGCAACACTTTAGTATTGTACCCTATAACTCTTGTCACATGTTGTTCTCTAACTTGAATTGTGTACCAATTCCCGGTGGAACACAGCAAGTCTACACCGAGCTCAATCATACAAAAGCCTTAGAAATAGAAAAGTGTTTTGAATTTTGCTTGCAACTGCAACCATGGAGAGATATGTTTTGAGATGTAGAGGGTGAAAGGAAGTTGGGCTTGCTGAAAAGGCCTAAGCAAGGCATAGATTCCAGATTTATTCAGAACTTGCATGAGGCCTACAGTGTTGTTTGTGATAATGCTGATCTGGGCTCGAGTCTCCTAGACATCAGATATAGGCACACATTTTTTAAAGAGTCTTATCAAGTTTTCTTATGGCAGAAAAAAAAGKTTATCTTCCGAATCACTTATCGGCTCTAGTGAATCTAAATGGATTCATTGTAACTTCGAAGGATATTAAGCATGCAAAAGGTTGCTTTAATCGTAAAAGGTTCCCCTTTTTGCTTCAGGCTTGATTCAAACTAACAGAAATATGAGTTTGTCCTTCTGCAGAACATTCCTAGAAGATTAGCTACTACACATCAACGTGAATGATTGGAATGGATGTCATTTCACACTCAAAACAACACACATGTGTTCGGTGACAACTGATAAGGAATAAGCCCAAAACAGACTCACTAATCATGTGTGCAACATTCACTCTGCTTCTCGATACATGCCTACATAGTTAGGGAAATTCTAATCCATAAAACAGATTCAGTGCATGTCTCCTTGCAGGCAGCTACATCTGTAGGCATTCGAAGTATTGCATTTACAGTACCACACCAATGCCTGGGCATTCCTCTGTTATATTAGACACAAAAACATACTGTGGACATGTGATATGCACCAATTGAGATTATAATATATAAACCATTTAACTAAAAACAGTGAGTCATTGGCTTTTAGAGCTTATAAAACAAACCACTCAAAGCTTCCACAGGTTTTTGCCAGCCTCCTGTCGGAATGAGTGTATTGGAATCCATTGATCCATCGACTAGACTATTGGCAACACAACACTGTATCATCACATTCCTGATTTAATGAGATAGTGTCCGACTTTCAGAGACTGTGAAACAGGGAAATCAACCGTACGAACGGTTAACTGATTGTCCTCACGGGCATCTGACACATTTTTAGGCTCTATGCCAACAATATCATAATAGTTCTCAGCTGACGACTATACAGTGTACAAAGCTGTAAGTTGTYACAGTGGCATAGTAGAGTATAAATGAAATGTGTCGTACTATGAAGGTGTATGCCATTTTATTAGTTTATCAGACTGTTAATCAAAACAGCACTCCTCTCTTGCGATGTGGGAACCCTGTCTAATTAAATACAGTACACTGAAATGCATTTCAATATGCTTCGCTTTTGATGTTCCCCCTTCTGTTACTTTGAAATGAATTGCATATTGTATCAGCCTCTCACATTGATTTAAACCTAGTACCGGATCCCGTTTGTAGAGAGAGGGAACCTATGTTAACATTTGCCCTATGGTGTCTCCCTCCTTCAAATGTGTCAAACATTCACATATACTGAACAAAAATATAAATGCAACATGCAACAATTTCAACGATTTTACTGAGTTACAGTTWATATAAGGAAATCAGTCCAATTGAAATGAATTCGTTAGGCCCTAATCTAWGGATWTCACATGACTGAGAAGTTGTCACAGATACCTTAAAAGAAATGTAAGGGCATGGATCAGAAAACCAGTCAGTATCTGGTGTGACCACCATTTGCCTCATGCAGTGCGACACATCTCCTTCWCATAGAGTTAATCAGGCTGTTTATTGTGGCCTGTGGAATTTTGTYCCACTCTTCTTCAATGGCTGTGCGAAGTTGCTAGATATTGGCAGGAATTGAAACACGCTATCGTACACGTCCATCCAGAGCTTCCCAAACGTGATCAATGGGTGACATGTCCGGTGAGTATGCAGGCCATGGAAGAACTGGGACATTTTCAGCTTCCAGGAATTGTGTACAGATCCTTGCGACATGGGGCTGTGCATTATCATGCTGAAACATAAGGTGATGGCGGTGGATGAATGTTACGACAATGGGCCTCAGGATCTAGTCACGGTATCTCTGCATTCAAATTGCCATCGATAAAATSCAATTKTCTTTGTTGTCCATATCTTATGCCTGCCTATACCATAACCCCACCGCCACCATGGGGCACTGTGTTCACAACGTTAACGTCWGCAAACCGCTCGCCCACACRATGCAAAACCTGTGGTTTACCGTTGTGAGGCTAGTTGGACGWACTGACAAATTCTCTAAAACAACRTTGGCGGCAGCTTATGGTAGAGAAATGAACATGACATTTTCTGGCAACAGGTCTGGTGAACATTCCTGCAGTCAGTATGCCAATTGCATACTCCCTCAAAACATCTGTGGCATTGTGTTGTGTGACAAAACTGCTAATTTTAGAATTACCTTTTATTTTCCCCAGCACAAGGTGCACCTGTGTAATGATCATTCTGTTTAATCAGCTTCTTGATATGCCACACTTGGATTATCTTGCCAAAGGAGAAATGGTCACTAACAGGGATGTAAACACATTTTTGCACAGCATTTGAGAGAAATAAGCTTTTTGTGCATAAGGAACATTTCTGGGATGCATAATGACACAGTTCCGGAGGGATCCGTGACAATAGGCTGTCTAATCGTTGTCGGTGATCAGGCCTACCACTATTGTGTCGTCAGCAAACATAATGRTGTTGGAGTCGTGCTTGGCCACRCAGTCGTGGGTGAACAGGGAGCATAGGAGGGGACTAAGCAAACACCGCTGAGGGGCCCCCGTGTTGAGAATCAGCGTGGCAGATGGGTTGTTGCCTACCCTTACCACCTGGGGGCGGCCCGTCAGGAAGTTCAGGATCCAGTTGCAGAGGGAGGTGTTTAGTCCCTTAGCCTAGTGATGAGCTTTGTGGGCACTATGGTGTTGAACGGTGAGCTGTAGTCAATGAACAGCATTCTCACATAGGTGTTCCTTCTGTCCAGGTGGAAAAGGGCAGTGTGGAGTGCGATTGAGATTGCGTCATCTGTGAATCTGTTKGGGCGGTATGCGAATTGGAGKGGGTTTAGGGTTTCCGGGATGATGGTGTTGATGTGAGCCATRAYCAGCCTTTCAAAGCCCTTCATGGCTACCGACGTGAGTGCTACGGGGCGGTAGTCATTTAGGCAGGTTACCTTCGCATTCTTGGRCACAGGGACTATGGGGGTCTGCTTGAAAAWTGTAGGTATTACAGACTCAGTCAGGAAGAGGTTGAAAATGTCATTGAAGACACTTGCCAGTTGGTCCGCGCATGCTCTGAGRACACGCCCTGGTAATCTGTCTGGCCCTGCGGCCTTGTGAATGTTGACCTATTTAAAGGTCTTGYGCACATTGGCTATGGAAAGCATGATCACACAGTTGTTCGGAACAGCTGGTGCTCTCATGCATGCTTCAGTGTTGCTTGCCTCAAAGTGAGCATAAAAGGCATTTAGCTCGTCTGGTAGGCTCACGTCACTGGGWAGCTCGCGGCTGTGTTTTTCTTTGTAGTCTAATAGTTTGCAAGCCCTGCCACATCCGACGAGCGTCAGAGCCAGTGTAGTAGGACATCATCTGACCACTTCCGTATTGACCGAGTCACTGGTACTTCCTGCTTTAGTTTTTGCTTGTAAGCAGGAATCAGGAGGATAGAATTATGGTCAGATTTGCCAAATGGAGGGTGAGGGAGAGCTTTGTATACGTCTCTGTGTGTGGAGAAAAGGTTGTCTAGAGTTTTTTTCCCCTCTGGTTGCACATGTGACATGCAAARTTTTGTTAAATCGGATTTAAGTTACGAAGCAGATTGAAATTAAAGTTTGTACAGTACAATCTGCTAAATGACTAAAAGGTTTATTCATATTTTTGATAAGCAATTCACCTCTAAAATACATTTTCTTTTGTTCTTGGAGTGAATTAAGGCGCCCCTTGTAAAGCATGCCCATTTCTGTGGTGTCAAGAGGTTAAGAAGCTCGATCAAATGCCGTCTCCTTTTTGAGAGCTTGGGTTTGATTTATAATCAAATTACACTGACCAAAAATGCAACATGTAAAGTGTTGGTTCCATGTTTTATGAACTGAAATAAAAGATCCCAGAAATGTTCCACACCTGGTTCCAATTTCCCTGATTGTAATTGCATAAATGTGCCCTTTGGTTTAYGTTGGGCTGTCGATTATTGTTACAATGCCTGTTGGTCGTGTGAGTACCTGTGCTGTGTTGTTTTGGCTTTCGTGCCATTGTGGATTTTGCAGATGACTCCGGGTCTCGTCACTTGTAGAATCATTGGGTGCGTGTATGTTACGGATCTCGTATGTTACGGATCTCGTGTATTTATTTGAGGTACTCCTCGCTCTTTTGTTTGTGTTTCAACCCTGTGTTTTGTATAGTGTTTGTTTGGTCTTCGTCCCCATGCCTTTACACGGCACGCCGTAATTTGGGCTGAATAAAAAACCCTATTACGCATTCCGGCGCCTGTCTCCCGAATCATATATACCAACGTGACACCTATAGGGAGGAGGTCAGAGACCTGGCAGTGTTGTGTCAGGACAACAACCTCTCCCTCAATGTAAGCAAGACAAAGGAGATGATCATGGACTACAGGAAAAGGAGGGCCCAACAGGCCCCCATTAACATCGACAGGGCTGTACGTAGAGCGGGTCAAGAGTTTCAAGTTCTTTGGTGTCCACATCATCAACAAACTATCATGGTCCAAACACACCAAGACAGTCGTGAAGAGGGCAGGACAACACCTTTTCCCCCTCAGGAGACTGAAAAGATTTGGCATGGGTCCCCAGATCCTCAAAARGTTCTACAGCTGCACCATCGAGAGCATCCTGACCGGTTGCATCACCGCCAGGTATGGCAACTGCTCGGCATCYAACCGTAAGACACTACAGAGGGTAGTGCGTACGGCCCAATACATCACTGGAAGG
Organism: Salvelinus sp. IW2-2015; assembly: GCF_002910315.2. Lineage (NCBI taxonomy): Eukaryota > Metazoa > Chordata > Actinopteri > Salmoniformes > Salmonidae > Salvelinus > Salvelinus sp. IW2-2015. The sequence goes on from NC_036846.1 coordinate 8,221,662, forward strand.
CCCAAAAAAGGAAGGGCCCAAAAATGATCAAAGACTCCAGTCACCCAAGTCATAGACGGTTCTCTCTGCTACCGCACGTCAAGTGGTACCAGAGCGCCAAGTCTAGGTTGAAAAAGAGTCCTTAACAGCATCTATCCCCAAGCCATAAGACTGATGAACAATTAATCAAATGGCCATCCGGACTATTTACATTAACCCCCCCACCCCCACCCCCCTTTGTGTTTACACTGCTGCTACTCACTGTTTATTATCTATGCATAGCACTTTACCCCTACCTACATGTACAAATTACCTCAACCAACCTGTACCCCCGCACATTGACTCGGTACTGGTACCCCCTGTAAATAGCCTCGTTATTGTTATGTAATCTTATTGTGTTACTTTGTATTTAATTTTTTACTTTTTGTTTATTTAGAACATATTTTCTTAACTCTATTTCTTGAACTRCGYTGTTGGTTAAGGGCTTGTAAGTAAGCATTTCATGGTAAGGTTGTATTCAGCGCATGTGACAAATAAAATGCCATTTGATTTGATAATATAGGCCTGTGAGACATACCATGGGACTCCTATTACCCGCCCATAGTAGCGTACCTCAATGAAATACAGGAATATATTTCAATATGTTTCCCTTCATGGTTTCTCCTCAAGCAGTTGCTTTAAATTGGATTGCGTACTTGTATCTGCCTCTGGCTTTGATTAACACAGTAGCTTGGCCTGGCTCTAGAGAGGTAAACACTTAACATTTGATACATGGTACCCACCCACACTCAGAAGCGTCAAGCATTTCACATAATTCAATTATAAATAAGAATTTGATAGAGCCTCTTATCGGAAAGTATTCAGACCCCTAGACTTTTCCCACATTTTGTTACGTTACAGCATTATTCTAAATGGATTWWWAMAWWWWTYCCCCCTGCTCAATCTACACACAATATTGATAATGACAAAGTGAAAACAGGTTTTCAGACATTTCTGCAAATGTATTAAAAATAAAAATCGGAAATACCTTATTAACACAAGTATTCAGACCCTTTGCTATGAGACTCAAAATTGAGTTCAGGTGCATCYTGTTTCCATTTATCATCTACAAGTTTCTACAACTTGATTGGAGTCAAGTGGTAAATTMAATTGATTGGACATGATTTGAAAAGGCACACACCCKTCTATATAAGGTCCCACWGCTGACAGTGCATGWCAGAGCAAAAACCAAGCCATGAGGTCGAAGGAATTGTCCGTAGAGCTCTGAGACAGGATTGTGTCAAGGCACAGATCTGGGCAAGGGGACCAAAACATTTCTGCAGCAAAGACAACGCAGGAGTGGATTCGGGACAAGTCGCTGAATGTCCTTGAATGGCCCAGCCAGAGCCCGGACTTGAACCTGATCGAACATCTCTGGAGAGACCTGAAAATAGCTATGCAGCAATTCTCCCCATCCAACCTGACAGTGCTTGAGAGGATCTGTAGAGAAGAATGGGAGAAACTCCACAAATACAGAAGTGCCAAGCTTGTAGCATCATACCCAGAAAACTCTTGGCATAATCGCTGCCAAAGGTGCTTCAACAAAGTACTGAGTAAAGGGTCTGAATACTGATGTAATTTCATTTGACATTTTTTATACATTTGCAATAAAATCAAAAAACCAGTTTTTGCTTTGTCATTATTGGGTATTGTGTGTACCTCGATGAGGGGAAAAACAATTTAATCAATTTTAGAATAAGGCTGTAATGTAACAAAATGTGTTAAAAAAAAAGGGGTCTGAATACTTTCCGAATGCACTGTATGAGATCAATTAAATCAATTTACTGTATGCGGGTGGCTTTCGGGATAATGCTTAAAGTCCTGACAGAAAGTCACAAGGAGAGCCATTAAGACGTGGAAGAAAATCAAGGGTGAAACAAAATTCTTTGATGATAATCTCTACCTAGGGGTAGCTGATGATATCAAGTTCATTGGTTTGAAGTCGAGGGGGATTTTTCTGGGGGGAACTCAACCTTACAGCAGGTGAACTATGTTCAGTTGTTATGATGACCACTGTTCATGAGAGAGAGAGAGAGAGAGAGAGAGAGAGAGAGAGAGAGAGAGAGAGAGAGAGAGAGAGAGAGAGATCAATGCCCAAAGCTATCTTAATTACCCAAGCAAGGTCGAAATCAATACACTATCTTGGCTGTTAGCTGTTTTGGACATGTTTACTCACAACAGTGCAGAGTGTCTCAAACATCCAAAATATAGCAGCCTACAGAATAAAATGGCATAGAGAATGGACTGGAGAATGAATTGAAATCCAAGTATTTTAGCATTATGTGCTGTAGATGCACCTGTAGCTCCTTTCTTGTGATGATCATCTTGTTTTACCCTGTTGTCATTGATTACTGGAAACAAATCCTATTTTAAGATCACTGCTGTTGAGAAATTAAACCAAAACAAGACAGTCAATCTCCTAGACATGCCAACAGAACATATAGGGTATTTCACTGTGAATAAATCTCACTGGCACACAAAACCACCCCTGGAAACGTAAAACATTCCCACAGAGTCCATTTTTATTTCTCTATTTCTTCAGCTGGATAACATTGATATCCAACACGCCGGTAACACAGGAGATAAGAAAGCCTGACAGCTTTCTTCTCCTAACCACCTAACCACCATAGGGAGCTTCATCCTCCCACACATACATTTTAAAAGCCCCCATCTCCACTAGTAGTCCATATTACAATCCTGATCACACACACACACACACACACACACAGTGTGGAAGCACAGGCCTTACGCATTGCAGAGACAGGAGGAACAGCAGACGCCTCGTACAGTTTCCTCTTATGGCGCCAACTTAAGCAACAGTTCGGCTTTATACTGCACAAATAGGAGAGGCAGAGGAGCGATTTCGTGTTTATTCCCTTTGTTTGGTGAAATGTGTTTCTCCCCCTCATTACTTCAATTGCTAGAGGTTCTTCTGTGCTAAATGCAGTTCAAACTACACTGGGTGTTATCTGTCTACTTTCCCCACCTAATGCACTGAATTAAAGTCTAACTGAAGATATTGTAAATTCGATGCATTATGGTATGCTATGGGTCGAAATGGGCCCTTGTTAGTCTATATATTGACTACTTAAATATCGAAGCAATGAGATAAATTGATTCTATCAAAAAGAGGGAATTTACATGTCCACATGTAAAGAATTAAGCAACAGTAAGTACATGTATCTCAATATTTCAGCTTTATGGGGAGGAGAGGTATAGGACCATTAGATGGGGCTACACAATTCCAGTCAATAAGCCATCGACCCTACATTGTAATTGACCATTCATTCTCCAAGGCACAAGAGAAGTATCACCTTTGGTGTAACGAGTAGAAATTTTAAGGTTTCAGAACATTGTGTATCCCAATAAACATTTCTATTGKGATCACATTTTTATCCTGACAATGTTTAGAAAATGTTCCTGTAACCCTACAACGTTAGGCCTTAATCCTATGAGAAATGTCCTTACGTTATAGAAACATCATCTCCATCTCTATTGATCTCTCTCTGGTCTGTTTCACCCTCCTACTCATTTTCACACTCCAACATTGCCCATGCCATAAGGACCCCCCACCCCTTTTGTTTCCCTCCAGACCTACAGCACCAGAGACTGTTTCTATGACGATGGCTTCCTCACCACGCACCAAGAAGAGTTTTTTACCTGCATAGCTGCGGGAAGTAGGGGTGCTGAGGGTGCTGTAGCACCGCCTGAAAAATTGTAATAAAAAAATTGTAATAAAAACATTTATTTGTTATTTTTTTAAATATATTTTTTTACAAAGTAGTGCACTGGGCCTTTACTGTATTAGCAGACGATATAGGTGTCTTCAGTGCAAGCATTTTATTAAATTTTTTCCCTCCCCGTCTGCGCAGCACCCCCCACCCCGAACTGCTACTGCGGCTATGCTTACCTGGGTTCAGTTCCCCCCTCCACGTCTGCGAGCACCCCACCACCAAACTGCTTACTGCGGCTATGCTTACCTTGTTCAGTTCCCCCCTCCCCGTCTGCCCAGCACCCCCACCAACAAACAGCTTACTGCGGCTATGCTTAACTGGGTTCAGTTCCCCGCTCCCCGTCTGCGCAGCAACCCACCACCAAACAGCTTACTGCGGCTATGCTTACCTGGGTTCAGTTCCGCTGGAGACCAAATAAATCATATAGGCAACAGTTTGGAGCGAGTGGCACATCTGTCTCCCTGGCATTCCATTAAAATACTGATGGGTTTATATTCCTCACCAGGAGCAATCAGCTTTGCCCGGATGACCGACGAACACACCTCCATTTGGAAGAGCTGGAGTGGCACAGTGTGGGAGAAGACCCGGGAAGTCTCATGTGTCGCATGAAGGGAAAGTGAAAATATGGTAATATCCAGCTGTGTCACCTCACTAGTCATTGAGATCTCTTACGGCAGAAGAACTCGGACAGGACCGAGGGCATGGAGGCATGATACTCAACCCTGTCAAAARGATCTGGGATCATCTTTCACAGCAACTAAGGGATGGTAGAAAGAAAACAGGCTCTGCACTCAGGACCAACTTTCAGTCCTACCATATKGCATTATGCAGCAGGACTGAATGAATGCTCAAGGGAAAGACTGCGTTGTCCACTTGTAAAACTAGTAACAGAGCCATAGATACTGTTGTCGTAACGTTTGCTGTTCATTAAATGTGAAGASTGTTATATTATCAAATCAATTCTCTATGTATAATTATTAAACACATCACAGAATAGTAATTCCTTAGGAAGTCGGTACACCATAGGAAAATGTTTAAAGAGTTATTATTTCCTGAATTTAACTCTCTTCAGATATTTTCATATCTTATCGATTACAGTCACTTATTAATGTATTATTACCTCATCAGTCATATTCTGAATGTTGCAAACTCTTGGAAATATGCACGAACCCTAGCATAAATTATGAATCAGCGGTATACAAATTGTCTTAATTATTTATTTACTAACTAACGAAATAATCACACAGAACTACATAAACACTCACAGGATAGGTTATACATTGGTCACTTACATGATACAAAGAAAAGTCCCGAACTGACGAAACCGATATGACGGCTTGGTAGACAAAGAAAAGGGTTGGGGTCAGCTCAAKAGCGGGAAACTCAGAGTGGACCCCAGTACATACAGTTGACWACACTCATGGAAATGCTAATATATTGAACATGAACAGCCGCTCATTCGAAAATAAATTTCWATTTACATATTTACAAGTGTATGCCTTTGTTGTCTCTCTCTGTGGTCGCCGATYCATCTGCTGGAGAGAGTCGACAGAAAGTCACTGGTTGCATTCCCCAGAAGTCACAAGGTCTTTTGTGGTTGTCTCTTTCTCAGTGGGCTCTGGATAGTGTCTGTTGTAATGGATACGTCAGACGTATCAATGGTCGCTYGATAAGGAACTGTTCTCCAGAATGGATCTTTCAGAGTACCATTCGGTCGTTCGATCAGATGCGTTTAACCRACTAAACTACTTAAACAGCTGCAGACGTTCTCTGGTCTTGTCCTTTGGTAGAGTTGTAGTGGGGACCCCATCCCTGCGTTTTCTTGACTAAATGTACATTTTGTCACAAGTCCTTTTATTAACTCTGTGGAAAGGGGCGTTCCATGACGTTTGGGTATAATGTCTGTGCTCGGACTAGGGGAAGCAGAAAATGAAGAACCTCAGATCGAAGGGATTCACTGCCAGCGCCAAAGCTCTCTGTTGGTGCCCAGGTTGGTTAAAGAAATAGGAGCAAAGAAAGAAACATTTCAGCTTAATTTCCTCATTTCAGATTGAGCCACAGATGATTTGACTCTTATAGCAGATTGATTCTTGATTCTTACTCTTATAGCAGATTGATTCTTGATTCTTACTCTTATAGCAGTTTGATTCTTGATTCTTACTCTTATAGCAGATTGATTCTTGATTCTTACTCTTATAGCAGATTGATTCTTGATTCTTACTCTTATAGCAGATTGATTCTTGATTCTTACTCTTATAGCAGATTGATCCTTGATTCTTATCAGTGCTATTAAATACTTTTTAGTCAAAGCCATTTCAAACCAGAAGGTGAACTTGAGAAATGAATTTAGGCATACTAACTAAGAACAAAGAAATATAAAAGTATTACATTAATATTTATATTGCTCATGTCATCTAGTTTATTTCCTTGCCTACCACCTCTTCCTCGATAATGACCTTTCCATGAAATCCATTGCTTTACATGTATCTGACTAATAGGCTACATTAGTCATAGGCTAGATTAATTCAGCTGCCTTCTACATGAAAAGGGCTCCAATGCTAGATATTCCTTGTCTAGCTAGCGATGTAAAGGCCCAGTGCAGTCAAAAACATGATTTCCTGTGTTTTATATACAGTGCATTTGGAAAGTATTCAGACCCTTTGACTTTTTCCACATTATTTTACATTACAGCCTTATTCTAAAATGGATTAACTTGTCACCCCCCATCATAAATTGACACTCAATACCCCATAATAATGAAGCAAAAACAGGTTTTTAGAATTTTTTGCAAATTTATAAAAAATAAAAAACTGAAATATCATATTTACATGAGTATTCCGACCCTTTACTCAGTACTTTGTTGAAGCACCTTTAGCAGCAATTACAGCCTTGAGACTTCTTGGATAAGACGCTACAAGCTTGGCACACCTGTATTTGGGGAGTTTCTCCCATTCTTCTCTGCAGATCCTCTCAAACTCTGTCAGGTTAGATGGGGAGCATTTCTGCACAGCTATTTTCAAATCTTTCCAGAGAAGTTCGATTGGGATCAAGTCCGGGCTCTTGCTAGGCCACTCAAGGACATTCAGAGACTCGTCCCGAAGCCACTCCTGCATTGTCTTGGCTGTGTGCTTAGGGTCATTGTSCTGTTGGAWGGTAAACCTTCGCCCCATGTCTGAYGACCTGAGCGCTCTGGAGCAGATTTTCATCAAGGATCTATCTGTACTWTKYTCCATTCATCTYTCCCTTGRTCCTGACTAGTYTCCCAGTCCCTGCAGCTGAAAACATCCTCACAGCATGATGCAGCCACCACCATGCTTCACCGKAGGGATGGTGCCTTGTTTCTTCCAGACGTGACGCTTGGCATTCAGGCCAAAGAGTTCAATATTGGTTTCATCAGACCAGAGAATCTTGTTTCTCATGGTCTGAGAGTCCTTTAGGTGCCTTTTGGCAAACTCCAAGTGGACTGTCATGTGCCTTTAACTGAGGAGTGGCTTCCGTCTGGCCACTCTACCATAAAGGCCTGATTGTGGAGTGCTGCAGAGATAGTTGTYCTTCTGGAAGGTTCTCCCATCTCCAGAGATGAACTCTGGAGCTCTGTCAGAGTGACCATTGGGTTCTTGGTCATCTCCCTGATTCCCTCTTTCCGCCGRTATAAAGTTTGCGTCTATTYCATAACATGGGGCTTGTGAAAGCGACCTTTTTCTACACATGAGAGGAACCGGACAAGAAAATGGTCACRAAATCGGCTGTAAAACCCAAACTGTGGGAGCTACAAACTAAAAAGTCWCCACCGTCCAAAGRTGAGACTCTCACGTACACGACAGCRTCGGTTGTTTGGCATCTGCAAGCTTTTCGGCAGTTGTCTGAACTCTGTCACGGGCTACCTCTTTTCGAAGAGGTCTTCTCACAAAACTGACTGTCCAGACCGAACCGTGGGAGCTACACCCTCATATGTCACCAAAAGGGGAGACTCTCGCGAACACGGAGGTGTTGGTTGTTCTGCTCAACAATGCACACAGGCTTCAGGGGAGTCTTCTGATGGTAACCCAGTACCTTATTCCTTATAATAAATGTTTTGAATTACCTGGGCTATAGCAGGTAAATAAAAAAGATATGTAAAGTCAGCAAAAAAAGAAATGTCCCTTTTTCAGGACCCTCGTTCAAAGATCATTTGTAAAAATCCAAATAACTTCACAGATCTTCATTATAAGGGGTTTAAACACTGTTTCCCATGCTTGTTCAATGAACCATAAACAATTAATGAACATGCACCTGTGGAACGGTCGTTTAAGACACTAACAGCTTGCAGACGGTAGGCAATTAAGGTCGCAGTTATGAAAACTTGGGACACTACTGACACAACTGACTCTGAAAAACACCAAAAGAAAGATGCCCAGGGTCCCTGCTCATCTGCGTGAACCTGCCTTAGGCATGCTGCAAGGAGGCATGAGGACTGCAGATGTGGCAAGGGCAATAAATTGCAATGTCCGTACTGTGAGACGTCTAAGACAGCGCTACAGGGARACAGGAAGGACAGCTGATCGTCCTCGCAGTGGCAGACCAYGTGTAACAACACCTGCACAGGACCGGTACATCCGAACATCACACCTGCGGGACAGGTACAGGATGGCAACAAGTTACACCAGGAATGCACAATCCCTCCATCAGTRMTCAGACTGTCCGCAATAGGCTGAGAGAGGCTGGACTGAGGGCTTGTAGGCCTGTTGTAAGGCAGGTCCTCACCAGACACCATCACCGGCAACAACGTCGCCTATGGGCACAAACCCACCGTCGCTGGACCAAACAGGACTGGCAAAAGTGCTCTTCACTGACGAGTCGCGGTTTTGTCTCACAAGGGGTGATGGTCGGATTCACGTTTATCGTCGAAGGAATGAGCGTTACACCGAGGCCTGTACTCTGGAGCGGGATCGATTTGGAGGTCCGTCATGGTCTGGAGCGATGTGTCACAGCATCATCGGACTGAGCTTGTTGTCATTGCAGGCAATCTCAATGCTGTACATTACAGGGAAGACATCCTCTTCCCTCATGTGGTACCGTTCCTGCAAGCTCATCCTGACATGACCCTCCAGCATGACAATGCCACCAGCCATACTGCTTGTTCTGTGCATGATTTCCTGCAAGACAGGAATGTCAGTGTTCTGCCATGGCCAGCGAAGAGACCGGATCTCAATCCCATTGGGCACGTCTGGGACCTGTTGGATCGGAGGGTGAGGGCTAGGGCCATTCCTCCCCAGAAATGTCCCGGGACTTGCAGGTACCTTGCTGGAGAGTGGKGTAACATCTCACAGCAAGAACTGGCAAATCTGGTGCAGTCCATGAGGAGGAGGTGCACTGCAGTACTTAATGCAGCTGGTGGCCACACCAGATACTGACTGTTACTTTTGATTTTGACCCCCCCTCTTTGTTCAGGGACACATTATTCAGTTTCTGTTAGTCACATGTCTGTGGAACTTGTTCAGTTTATGTCTCAGTTGTTGAATCTTGTTATGTTCATACAAATATTTACACATAAATGCAGTTGACAGTGAGATTTGACAGTGATTTTAGGTTCTTTAAAGTTGCCACCCTTTTCCTTGATGACAGCTTTACACACTCTTGGCATTCTCTCAACAAGCTTCACCTGGAATGCTTTTCCAACAGTCTTGAAGGAGTTCCCACMGTCTAAGRCACTGCTTCTCAGTGCTAGAGGCGTCACTACAGACACTGGTTCGAGCCCGGGCTGTATCACAACTAGCCGTGATCGGGAGTCCCATAGGGCGGTGCATAATTGGCCCAGTGTCGTCCGGGCTAGGGGAGGGTTTGGCCAGGTTAGGCCATCATTGTAAAATAAAAATGGGTTCTTAACTGACTTGCCTAGTTAAATAAAGGTTAAATAAAAAAAATATGCTGAGCACTTGTTGGYGGCTTTTCCTTTACTCTGCAGTCCAACTCATTCCAAACCATCTCAATTGGGTTGAGGTTGGGTGATTGTGGAGTCCAGGTCATCTGATGCAGCACTCCATCACTCTCCTTCTTGGTCAAATAGCCCTTACACAGCCTGGAGGTGTGTTGGGTTATTGTCCTGTTGAAAAACAAATGATAGTCCCACTAAGCCCAAACCAGATGGGATGGCGTATCGCTGCAGAATGCTGTGGTAGCCATACTGGTTAAGTGTGCCTTGAATTCTAAATAAATCACATACAGTGTCACCAGCAAAGCACCCCCACACCATCACAGCTTCTCCTCCATGCTTCACGGTGGGAACCACAAATGCAGAGATCCTCCGTTCACCTACTCTGTGTCTTACAAAGACACGGCGGTTGGAACCAAACATCTCAAATTTGGACTCATCAGACCAAAGGCCGGATTTCCACCGGTCTAATGTCTATTGCTTATGTTTCTTGGCCCAAGCAAGTTTCTTCTTCTCATTGGTGTTCTTTTGTAGTGGTTTCTTTGTAGCAATTCGACCATGAAGGCCTGATTCACACAGTCACCTCTGAACAGTTGATGTTGAGATGTGTYTGTTACTTAAACACTGTGAAGCATTTATTTGGGCTGCAATTTCTGAGGCTGGTAACTCTAATGAACTTTTCTCTTCAGAAAAGGTAACTCTGAGTCTTCCTTTCCTGTGGCGATCCTCATTATATCCAGTTTCATCATAGCGCTTGATGGTTTTTGCGATTGCAATTGAAGAATCTTTCAAAGATCTTGAAATGTTTCGCATTCACTGACCTTCATGTCTTAAAGTAATGATGGACTGTCGTTTCTCTTTGCTTATTTGAGCTGTTCTTTCCATAATATGGACTTGGTCTTTTACCAAATAGGGCTATCTTCTGTATACCCCCCTACCTTGTCACAACACAACTGATTGGCTCAAACGCATTAAGAAGGAAAGACATTTCACAAAWKAACTTTTATCAAGGCACACCTGTTAATTGAAATGCATTCCAGGTGACTACCTCATGAAGCTGGTTGAAAGAATGCCAAGAGTGTGCAAAGCTGTCATCAAGGCAAAGGGTGGCTACTTTGAAGAATCTAAAATAAAAAATATATTGTGATTTGTTTAACACTTTTTTGGTTACTACATGATTCATAGTTTTGATGTCTTCAATATTATTCTACAATGTAGAAAATAGTAATAATAAAGAAAAACCCTTGAATGAGTAGGTGTGTCCACACTTTTGACTGGTACTGCATATACCTAAACTGTCCTAAAATTCAAAATAGCTAAATTATACATTTTATGACCATCTTAAAATAATGATACATGTYAGCTTTAGTATATATTGTGATCTAAGGGCTTAAACYTACARGGGTTAACTAATTTATCACCCGGTGATGTCACCAGGCAKGCCAAAACTGCAATTTCAGGCTGTATTTTCAAACAGCTCTTACAATAAAAGTGCATTATCATCATTTTCACAATTTCACAGTATTATTCCAAGCTCATAGTGTCAAAATAATATATATAAAACACATGAGAATCACGTTTTTGACTGCACTGGGCCTTTATATCAACGAGTACTTGCTGCAGATTTGATCATACATAAAACCACAGAAAGATTGCAACAAACATAATAACCCTTGAACGCTACTAAACTCCTGTATTACATTTCTGATGGCTCGGTTTAAGTCCTTCATGTTTTGACTGTGCTTCCCTAAAGTTATTTGTGCCAGAGGTTCTGATAGGGAATTTCTTATGCTAATTCCAAGGCGTAGGTGTYCCATCTGTTTCCTAATAGCCTACATACACGCAATTTAGAAGAACAATTTATTAACAAAGAAGGCGTTATGCACATTTCTCTATTGTCATGCACACAAGGATTCACATTTTGTTCTCAAAACCTATTATAATCCATTTACAAAACATATGTGTTCATAAGGAATGATTAGGCAAAGAAAGAGGCACTGCACTATTCAACATGCAATATTCCACAGAAAGACTCACATGAGCTATACTGGGGTCGTCAGTGGTCTTTTGTGTAGACTTCCAAGTGCATAGAGACAAGATGGCTAGAGARGATGGCTAGCAAATTATCTTGGTTATGCCTTAGATGAGCTGATTGAAGAAAGGGATTGAATTACCATCGCCTGATGAAAGACAAGAAAGAAWAGCGAACTGAATTCATCAGAATAATCTCTGTTTTAATGTGATGAATCAGCCCCAACTGTTAACCAGTGATGTGATTTAATTTCTCTCTTTCGAAAAAKAAGAAAACTTCATTATCTATTCTAGGAAACTAGCAAGTGCTTAGGGTGGGGAAATTAGTGTGGAGTTGCCCGTGGCAGCGACAGCTTTCACAGCCTTCAAGGGCCACTGAAGAGATGCTGCAAACTTGACTTGACATTGCCAAGCAAGGGATTTATGAGTGCTCACATTATGGAATATCAATGTAGAATACATCATGGAGTTCCCAGTTCATATACAGTATAAAGGAGGCAATTTATATTGGCCTATATGTAAAAGCAATAACTCAAAAGCGAACTAAGAGCTCCCATTCTGAAGCTATCTAGTAAAACGGAGAAATTGTGCAACCCTAGAATTGTATCGTTAGACGTACAGAATTGATTAGCTTGAAGAGAGATGAGTCTACTGTACAATTGGATCTCCATGCTTTAGTATTGTGGTTTTCGCTCAGCCTGGGGAATGGACCGCCCTCAGAGTGGCTGGATCTGCTCAGCCTGGGGAATGGACCGCCCTCAGAGTGGCTGGATCTGTTCAGCAATTCAAATATCCATCTACACAAACAAAACATGGTCACCAGCTTTTTGATCTCATACGATATGCATGCGGTGCAATCTGCAAAGAAATAATTGCCTGAGATTGAGCCATTTCAAACCTGTCCTCTGGTCTCTTTATTTCCAGGCTCCATCATTTCCCATGACATGAGCCCTTTAATGGGTTTTCTCATCTCCTTTCTCAGGTAATATGATGTATATTCATCAGAGTATAAACAGCTACCTCTGGGATAGAAGACTGATGGAGAGGCTATCTCATACAAACATTGTTTTGTTTGGAGAAATCAAAAGTGCTTCCTTATTACTATTGTGCAGATGCATGGTATTTTGCTTTTTCTCATATTAACATTCAAACGCCTGAACCTTTATCACTTGTTTTCCCTCATCACTGCTTAACGTTTGAGATGCTGTCAATACTGTATCACTTTATTTGTCAAGGTTGCTGGATGAGGCTGCTGTATAAAATCCTGTCAAATCGTTGTATTGGTATAAAACCGGCAGAGCCGTAACTTTTCTGTAATACAACATTTGTCTTTTGGACGTGCAACCATGTTGGTGGAGTTTTATTGGTCTGTCACGATCRTCGTAGTGAGGAGACCAAGGCGCAGCGTGTGAGAAATACATCTTCCTTTTATTTTGATGAAGACGTAACACGAAACRAAACACTCTTACAACAAAACTAACAAAACAAAACAAACGACCGTGAAGCTATAAACGAAAGTGCACACACAAGCTACTAACGTTCAACATAGACAATTACCCACATAAACCTAGTGCCTATGGCTGCCTTAAATATGGCTCCCAATCAGAGACAATAAATGACATCTGTCTCTGATTGAGAACCATTCAGGCAACCATAGACACAGCTAGACACCTATACTAAACACAAACCCATCTACTCTATTTAACCCCCTAAACCATACAACCACCCTAGACACTACAAAAACACATACATTCCCCATGTCACACCCTGACCTAACTAAAATAATAAAGAAAACAAAGAATACTAAGGCCAGGGTGTGACATGGTCCAAGTCAAGTTGTGTAATCTACTGTACGAATTCATTTCCCCCAAATCCCCTTATCACTCACCTTTGTAAGTTTGTTGTTAGTTTAAGCAACCTCTTCCTGATTGTGAAATATATGAAAACCAACGCTGAGATGACAGTGTGAAATATTAGATTGTAATTCTCAGGGGATAAAAGGGGGGAAATCATTTACCTAACCAATAGAGATGATAATGGTGTATCCCACCGTAACATAGAGCTGTGACAGAAGTGATATGAAAGGTTTCAGCTACATTTATCTTAGCCAACAGTGTCAGGTATCCCATGTAAAGTTAGTCAGATTCTGTTCTTTGCCTTATATAGTCATCACACCACCAATGTGTCTTAAGGGAAGGAAGTGGGTGAGATGTGTATCAGCAACATGTCCTGCCTCCGTTTATTAAGAAACATCTTCACAGTTATATTTCGTTCAACTGTGCTGCCAGAAATGTTGAAGATATCAGTTGACCATCTTTCCCAAAGTGTAAGTATCTTTGTGATTATTTACTTCACTAATTACATTTCTCTCAATTCACACAGCTTAAAACCCCAAGACTTCTGATCCCATTTGTCAAAAAGCTAGCTTTTCAACTTCTGGAAAAATTTGTTGACATTGACGTCAAAGTAGTTTTTGGGCTCTAGAGCAGTTTGAGTTAGAACAAATATTGAGTAATATGAGGCAAACGTTTCATGCTAAAATCTTAATCAAATACTTGATTCATTATATCTATGTTATTGCATCTACACTACAGGTAACTGTAGAGATCCCCATGACACTGACAGGAAGAACGCTTTTTGGACTGTTTCTCGTCATACCAGGTCTTCTGTCTGTGAACGTGGTGAGTTTCACCTGTGCAGAGTTGACTATCTGTGCATTACAGGGAGCAACTGTGAAAGTAAGATGCCTCCATCCACCAAATTCCAAAAGTGAATACCAAAACCTCTACTGGTTTAAAAAGACCCAGATGTGGAAATGGAGGAACAAGACTATACCTGAGGACCTCTCTACAGACCCAGAATATAAAGGTCGTTTGACGTTTGGTGGCAGATCTTTTCTTGAAATAAGAGATCTTAGAAAGAGTGATGAGGGTGTCTATCGCTTTAGATTTAAGGCAGAGTCCTCTGGATGGATAAATAGTGCACCTGGAATCAAGTTGATTGTCACAAACCTGCAGATAAAGAAGGATTTTGTGACAAATGGACTGGGGGTGAAACTGACCTGTACCACTACCTGCACTCTGAGTGATAACACCATCTACGTCTGGTACAAGAACAGTAACATTACTTTACTCACCAACACCAGCTTGTTCCTCAAACCAGTCAAAGGTATGAATGCAGGCAGCTACTCCTGTGCTATAAAGGGCTATGAGGATCTCCGTGCTCCTGCAGTGTGTCTCCAAAGAAACTGCTTGGATGTGAGTTACACCCCCAAGACAATATGTGGCTTCCCTGGGTCATATGTAAACCTTTCTTGCACTTACACATTCCCCAGAAGTCTCAATATCACAAAGACACTTTGGGTGAATAATACAGATCTCAAAATGGAGCCTGAAGATCTGACTCGGTACCCGGAGTATGTGGGTCGTGTGGTATATCGTGGGAACGGTAATGACTGCACCCTGAGAATCACAGATTTGAGAAAGAGCGACACGTCCAAGTACAGGTTCCTGTTTAAAACGCAAGAGACATACTTCAATTCGCCAGCGGTCTCCCTGTCTGTCACAGACTTATATGTGCATGTATATCCTGCCGTCGTGGACCAAGGAGCCTCTGTGTCGATCTGGTGCCATACCCAATGCGGTCTTCCGCAAGGCTTTGGGGGCTTCATCTTGTACAAAGACGGACAACGCATACCCAGCCCAAATGGTGAAGAAGGTTACATAACGCTCCACACAGTCAGCAGTGAGGATGCAGGTAGCTACTCCTGTGCACTGATTGGTCAGGATGAGTTACCCTCCCTGGAAGCTACACTCACCGTCACTAAAGGACCAGTGTCTGTGTTAATTGTTGTTCTGGGGGTGGTGGCTCTCCTGACTGTCGCAGCTCTTCTGGTCTTTACCTTCAGCACACTGAAAAGGAGAAACATGGGAGGACATGATATTAGAATGAACGTCCAAACTGTCAATAATGATGGCGCTCATCTAGATGTCAGTAGGAGGGAGAGCTCCCCCGACTATGAAAACTTTGAACATATCTATGCGGACCCAGATGAGTTTGATGACACGTACACAGCTCTTCGGCGGGGGCATTGGCACTCCGTGTATGACATCATCCAGAGGAGGGAGTCACCACAGAACCTGGACTAAAGGCTGTCTGTGAGGAGAGCACTGACAGAATTAAAAAGCCATTTTGGACTGACCAATGTAGACATTTTCAAATAAATGCAACTTAAATGTTTATATCAAAACATTTCGAAAGATTTCGGACATCACAGCAATGTTGAGGGAATTCTATTTGAGTCAGAAAAAGATACTCATATGACAGGTAAGATATACAAAACCTTGTAGAGAGCCTATCCAACTGACAATCTCTTAGAAAATAAATATCAGCTATACGAACCAAGACTTAAAAATAACTAATATTGGCACAAGATGGAGGAATATAACTAGTGAAATTACAGTTAACGAAAAAATAAATGCTTAATCCAGTATCAACTAATGTACATAATTTATCATACGAGAGACAAAATTCATNCAGGCGGGCTCCGGCACTCGCCCTGGGTCGATCGCCCACCTGTCGATCTCCTCCCACGTAGTGTAGCCCAGATCCTGCTCCCATTGCCATAAATCCTGTTGCCGCTTTACACGCTGCTTGGTCCGGGTTAGGTGGGTAATTCTTTCACGATCGTCGTAGTGAGGAGACCAAGGCGCAGCGTGTGAGAAATACATCTTCCTTTTATTTTGATGAAGACGTAACACGAAACGAAACACTCTTACAACAAAACTAACAAAACAAAACAAACGACCGTGAAGCTATAAACGAAAGTGCACACACAAGCTACTAACGTTCAACATAGACAATTACCCACATAAACCTAGTGCCTATGGCTGCCTTAAATATGGCTCCCAATCAGAGACAATAAATGACATCTGTCTCTGATTGAGAACCATTCAGGCAACCATAGACACAGCTAGACACCTATACTAAACACAAACCCATCTACTCTATTTAACCCCCTAAACCATACAACCACCCTAGACACTACAAAAACACATACATTCCCCATGTCACACCCTGACCTAACTAAAATAATAAAGAAAACAAAGAATACTAAGGCCAGGGTGTGACATGGTCCAAGTCAAGTTGTGTAATCTACTGTACGAATTCATTTCCCCCAAATCCCCTTATCACTCACCTTTGTAAGTTTGTTGTTAGTTTAAGCAACCTCTTCCTGATTGTGAAATATATGAAAACCAACGCTGAGATGACAGTGTGAAATATTAGATTGTAATTCTCAGGGGATAAAAGGGGGGAAATCATTTACCTAACCAATAGAGATGATAATGGTGTATCCCACCGTAACATAGAGCTGTGACAGAAGTGATATGAAAGGTTTCAGCTACATTTATCTTAGCCAACAGTGTCAGGTATCCCATGTAAAGTTAGTCAGATTCTGTTCTTTGCCTTATATAGTCATCACACCACCAATGTGTCTTAAGGGAAGGAAGTGGGTGAGATGTGTATCAGCAACATGTCCTGCCTCCGTTTATTAAGAAACATCTTCACAGTTATATTTCGTTCAACTGTGCTGCCAGAAATGTTGAAGATATCAGTTGACCATCTTTCCCAAAGTGTAAGTATCTTTGTGATTATTTACTTCACTAATTACATTTCTCTCAATTCACACAGCTTAAAACCCCAAGACTTCTGATCCCATTTGTCAAAAAGCTAGCTTTTCAACTTCTGGAAAAATTTGTTGACATTGACGTCAAAGTAGTTTTTGGGCTCTAGAGCAGTTTGAGTTAGAACAAATATTGAGTAATATGAGGCAAACGTTTCATGCTAAAATCTTAATCAAATACTTGATTCATTATATCTATGTTATTGCATCTACACTACAGGTAACTGTAGAGATCCCCATGACACTGACAGGAAGAACGCTTTTTGGACTGTTTCTCGTCATACCAGGTCTTCTGTCTGTGAACGTGGTGAGTTTCACCTGTGCAGAGTTGACTATCTGTGCATTACAGGGAGCAACTGTGAAAGTAAGATGCCTCCATCCACCAAATTCCAAAAGTGAATACCAAAACCTCTACTGGTTTAAAAAGACCCAGATGTGGAAATGGAGGAACAAGACTATACCTGAGGACCTCTCTACAGACCCAGAATATAAAGGTCGTTTGACGTTTGGTGGCAGATCTTTTCTTGAAATAAGAGATCTTAGAAAGAGTGATGAGGGTGTCTATCGCTTTAGATTTAAGGCAGAGTCCTCTGGATGGATAAATAGTGCACCTGGAATCAAGTTGATTGTCACAAACCTGCAGATAAAGAAGGATTTTGTGACAAATGGACTGGGGGTGAAACTGACCTGTACCACTACCTGCACTCTGAGTGATAACACCATCTACGTCTGGTACAAGAACAGTAACATTACTTTACTCACCAACACCAGCTTGTTCCTCAAACCAGTCAAAGGTATGAATGCAGGCAGCTACTCCTGTGCTATAAAGGGCTATGAGGATCTCCGTGCTCCTGCAGTGTGTCTCCAAAGAAACTGCTTGGATGTGAGTTACACCCCCAAGACAATATGTGGCTTCCCTGGGTCATATGTAAACCTTTCTTGCACTTACACATTCCCCAGAAGTCTCAATATCACAAAGACACTTTGGGTGAATAATACAGATCTCAAAATGGAGCCTGAAGATCTGACTCGGTACCCGGAGTATGTGGGTCGTGTGGTATATCGTGGGAACGGTAATGACTGCACCCTGAGAATCACAGATTTGAGAAAGAGCGACACGTCCAAGTACAGGTTCCTGTTTAAAACGCAAGAGACATACTTCAATTCGCCAGCGGTCTCCCTGTCTGTCACAGACTTATATGTGCATGTATATCCTGCCGTCGTGGACCAAGGAGCCTCTGTGTCGATCTGGTGCCATACCCAATGCGGTCTTCCGCAAGGCTTTGGGGGCTTCATCTTGTACAAAGACGGACAACGCATACCCAGCCCAAATGGTGAAGAAGGTTACATAACGCTCCACACAGTCAGCAGTGAGGATGCAGGTAGCTACTCCTGTGCACTGATTGGTCAGGATGAGTTACCCTCCCTGGAAGCTACACTCACCGTCACTAAAGGACCAGTGTCTGTGTTAATTGTTGTTCTGGGGGTGGTGGCTCTCCTGACTGTCGCAGCTCTTCTGGTCTTTACCTTCAGCACACTGAAAAGGAGAAACATGGGAGGACATGATATTAGAATGAACGTCCAAACTGTCAATAATGATGGCGCTCATCTAGATGTCAGTAGGAGGGAGAGCTCCCCCGACTATGAAAACTTTGAACATATCTATGCGGACCCAGATGAGTTTGATGACACGTACACAGCTCTTCGGCGGGGGCATTGGCACTCCGTGTATGACATCATCCAGAGGAGGGAGTCACCACAGAACCTGGACTAAAGGCTGTCTGTGAGGAGAGCACTGACAGAATTAAAAAGCCATTTTGGACTGACCAATGTAGACATTTTCAAATAAATGCAACTTAAATGTTTATATCAAAACATTTCGAAAGATTTCGGACATCACAGCAATGTTGAGGGAATTCTATTTGAGTCAGAAAAAGATACTCATATGACAGGTAAGATATACAAAACCTTGTAGAGAGCCTATCCAACTGACAATCTCTTAGAAAATAAATATCAGCTATACGAACCAAGACTTAAAAATAACTAATATTGGCACAAGATGGAGGAATATAACTAGTGAAATTACAGTTAACGAAAAAATAAATGCTTAATCCAGTATCAACTAATGTACATAATTTATCATACGAGAGACAAAATTCATRAATTCTACAGCACAACAGCAGAGTCATGTCTTAAGTGTAAAACTAGCAATGACTCAATAGTTAATGCCTTCTGGGAGTGCTATAAAGTCCAAACGTTATGGGCAGAATTAGAAAGCTGGCTGTCAAAAGTTTTCCAATGTAAGTTTTAATCAATCTATCTGCATATTTCAAGACATGGTGAATATTTCAAGACTTAGTAAGATACCCAATGGACTGGACAATATTATTTTCTTCACTTACATTGGAGAAACTATTACTTAAATACTGGAAGTCAAATGAAACTCCATCGTTAAGAGAAGGGAAGAATCAATGCCTTGTTATTTAAATATGTAAAACAATCTGTCTACAGACAGAAACAACATAACATAATTTGAAATCATATGGGGCAGAGTCTTACAAGTATCGGGGGTGGATACGGGGGTGGATACGGGGGTGGATACGGGGGTGGATATGGTGGGAACATGTGGGTGTGAGCATGTGTGATTAATGTTTGTGGAAATGTATGTAAATGTTAAGTTTTTTATTGTTTATTGTCAAAAAATAATAATAAATAAATAAATAAATATATATGCAGTACCAGTCAAAAGTTTGGACACACACTACTCATTCAAGGGTTTTTCTTTATTTTGACTATTTTCTACACTATAGAATAATAGTGAAGACATCAACACCATGAAATAAAAAAAAGAGTGTGCATAGCTGTCATCAAGTCAAGGTGGCTACTTTGAAGAATCTCAAATATAAAATTGACGTGTTTAACACTTTTTTTTGGGCTACTACATGATTCCGTATGTGTTATTTCATAGTTKTGATGTCTTCACTATTATTCTACAATGTAGAAAATAGTCAAAATAAWGAAAAACCCTTGAATGAGTAGGTGTGTCCAAACKTTTGACTGGTACTGTATATAAAGAGAGAGCACTGGCACTARACGAAGGCCAGGACTCACAAGATGGATAGATATGCACAAGGTCATTGGATACATTCTTGAGAAAGGCTGATCTCTCTTTCCTTTTTAGGGAAACATGTATTGAATGGAAATATTGTAATAGCTATTTCTATGGTTAATATTACAAGCTAATGCATACAAGCTAGTTAGTGTGCCGTTATCTACAGCATGTAAGCCATTTATAGGCGTGTGTAGGCTACATTAAAGAAACCTAATGTTACTCTTTTATTTAGTCTTTTGTTTATGACTACTGCCAAGACAGGCAATTACCTTGCATAATAACCTGAGCGTTTAGCAAATAGGTCACTGATTACCTGCTGATAGACTTGAAATAATTACAATTTAATCATGCTAAACAAATATTCTGGCCATAGACTGAAACATTCAGAATATTCCATGCAATGTCTCCGTAGTGTATGYACAGTGATGACACTGACCTGATGACACTGACCTCATTAGTCCTGTCACTGTGATCTACACACTGAGGAAGCACTGAAAAGAATAWCACGTAGGCCCACTCCACAGTAGCCCTGACAGATTCTCTGCACAGTGCACGTCATCCTCAACCTTGTCCTTGCTCTCTCTAGAGTTTGACCGTGAGCGGGCACAAAATGTCACCAAGTTGAAGTGGCAGACAGGCACCCTCTCTCCGGGGCTTCAGGTCGCTTCTCCTCTCATTAGAGAACATAACACAATCTCACCCTTCTCCTCCAATCAAATAAGGAGTAGGTGATGATGTCCTCGGCGACCTGAATGCTCTTAACGAGTTTCAAAGGACACTATTTTTTCTTTCTCTCACAATATCCATCTGTTTCTTTCCCTCTGTTTCTATCCCCCTGTTGTCTATCCCTCTGTTCCTAATCCCTCTGTTTCTATCCCTCTGTTTCTATCCCTCTGTTTCTATCCTCTGTTTATATCCCTCTGTTTCTATCCCTCTGTTTCTATCCCTCTGTTTTTTTTCTATTCCCTTGTTTCTATCCCTCTGTTTCTATCCCTCTGTTTCTATCCTCTGTTTCTATCCTCTGTTTCTATCCTCTCTGTTTCTATCCCTCTGTTTTTATTCCCTCTGTTTTATCCCTCTGTTTCTATCCCTCTGTTTCTATTCCCTCTGTTTATATTCCTGTTTTCTATCCTCTGTTTTATCCCTCTGTTTCTATCCCTCTGTTTCTATCCCTCTGTTTCTATCCCTGTTTCTTATCCCTCTGTTTCTATCCCTCTGTTTCTATCCCTCTGTTTATCCTCTCTTATCCTCTGTTTTATATCCCTCTGTTTATATCCCTCTGTTTATATCCTCTGTTTCTATCCCTGTTTCATCCTCTGTTTTATCCCTCTGTTTCTATCCCTCTGTTTTTATCCCTCTGTTTCTATCCCTCTGTTTCTATCCCCTTGTTTCTATCCCTCTGTTTTCTATCCCTTCTGTTTTCTATCCCTCTGTTTTTATCCCTCTGTTTCTATCCTCTGTTTTCTATCCCTCTGTTTTATCCCTCTGTTTTCTTTCCCTTCTGTTTCTATCCCTCTGTTTCTATCCCTCTGTTCTGTCTATCCTCTTTCTTCTATCCTCGTTTCTTCTCTCTTGTTTCTCACTCTGTTTCATTATCCCTCCTCTGTTTCTATTCCTCTGTTTCTATCCCTCTGTTTTTGCTATCCCTCTGTTTCTTTCCCTCTGTTTCTATATCCCATTCTGTTTCTATCCTCTGTTTCTATCCATCTGTTTCTATCCCTCTGTTTCATCCCTCTTGTTTCTATCCATCTGTTTCTATCCAATCTGTTCTTCTATTCCCTCTGTATCTCTGGTTTCTATCTCCTGCTGTTTCTATCCCAATGGCTTGCTCTCTGTTTCTATCCCTCTGTTTCTATCCCTCTGTTTCTATCCCTCTGTTTCTATCCCTCTGTTTCTATCCATCTGTTTCTATCCATCTGTTTCTATCCCTCTGTTTCTTGCTGTTGTTCTGCTCTCCTAGACCTTCATGAGGAGCCTCATGTCATTAATCTGCTTGACAACAGACTGCCATTTTGTCCATTCCATTTTATGTCATATTACATTTAGTGTGTATGTCATTGGGTACGTAACTATAGATGTAAGACTGCTATATTGATTTTCAGCATACTGGTATGATTATTTTGATCAATACATGCTTTGGTTTTTGTTGCTCGTTTTATTCAGTTTTCTTTTCGAGTTCGAAACTGCCAGCCCCTAACTCGCTTGTCTGCTTCAGTTTGTGCTTTCCATGTGGTTCATGCAGGTTGAATGAGCCTACCGCTGAGCGCAAGCCTCACCTGTTGTGCTCCATGAAAATGTGRTCAGTCAAACCATTAAAATTTTACACCTATCAAGGGATTCTAATTAATGTTCCACTGCAGCGTTGGAGCTGGACTGCCACAAACCTAATTTACTCCACCATATTTTATTCAACTCGTACCTGCATTGGGAATACACTGCGTTCCTTGCCTGTGGAGGATCATGGCCTTATTCTTCTGAACTCTCCCTCAAGTTTACTATCTTCCTTTCTACCCAGCTTTATGCTAAGACTTCATTTTGGTCCTATTCTGTGTCTCTAGTCATATAGACTCCTTTCCTTGATTCCTTTAGGAAGTGGTTTAAGAGTATTGGAAGTGGTTTAAGAGTATTGGGACACGGCAGTACAGAATGTACAATAGCAGTCAAAAGTTTGGACAYACCTACTCATTCAAGGGTTTTTCTTWATTTTTTWWACTATTTTCTATATTTTAGAATAATAGTGAAGACATCAAAACTATGAAATAACACATATGGAATTATGCAGTAACAAAAAATKTGTTAAACGAATCAAAACATATTTTATGTTTGAGATTCTTCAAAGTAGTCACCCTTTGCCTTGATGRCAGCTTTGCACACTCTTGTCATTCTCTCAACCAGCCTCACCTGGAATGCTTTTCCAAMAGTCTTGAAGAAGCTCCCACATATGCTGAAAACTTGTTGGTTGGTTTTCCTTCACTCTGCGGTCCAAACTCATCCCAAACCATCTCAATTGGGTTGAGGTCGAGTGATTGTGGAGGCCAGATCATCTGTGTGTCCAACCTTTTGATTAGTACTGTATATTTGACTACCTCTTCAGCAGGTAAGTGAGACAGTTGGTCAGACACTAAAGCAACCCTTTATTCCTTCACCTGTGGGTTGTGGCTCATCCAAGTTTTACAATTGGCCTCATGAGTCATCATTAACTATTTGAATAGAAAACAATGAGGCCGCAGCATGAAAACAAAAGCTAGAGCCTCTCTATTCCAGATTGATTACTTTAATTTAAYTTGGGGTCTGAAATTAGCTCTGTGAATGGTACATAAACTGCAGAAATGGCCTTGGTAACAACATGCATTTCTACATCTAATGTCAAGGTTATTTTATATGTTTATTATGAATGTTATTTTCATTGTTTTGCTGTCATCGTTGGCCAATATTCCCAGAAATTGTAGTGCCTCTATATCCTCAGTTTCCATGAAACACACCACAACAACGTGTTGTAGCAGCACTGAATTTGATTGAACTTCTCCAGCTCAGCTGTTGATGCAGGACATATTAATCCAAGATTGCTACGAGTTTATTTTTATTTTCCCTTTATTTAACTAGGCAAGTCAGTTAAGAACAAATTCTTATTTACAATGACGGCCTAGGAACAGTGGGTTAACTGCCTTATTCAGGGGCAGAACGAGAGATTTTTTACCTTGTCAGCTCAGGGATTCATTCTAGCAACCTTTCTGTTACTGGCCCAATTCTCTAACCACTAGGCTACCTGAAGCTGGTTCATACAATCAGCAGATTTGACAAAAATAGCTTAAAATCCAAAGACTTCTGATCCCATTTCTGATTGCCAAATCATTTTAATAGAGGTGCTCAGTCTAGTCTTAAGCAAGTTACGCTATATCCTCAGCCTACAGTACTAGTCGTTACCTGTCTTTATAATGTCTTGGACTCAAAAACCTAAATGGTTGAGTATATCAACCACTTAAATAATCAGGCATGGAGTTGTGTCATTTTTAGCTCTTCCTTCCTCTCTCTCAAGAGCACAATGTTAGTTCCTGTGTGAAGAAATGCTATGTGAAGCAATAACTGTAAGAGATTTTTACACAATTCCTTTGAGTTGGTTTATCAATCCAGTGTGTGTACATAACACAAAAGGGGYCATAGTTGGTAAGAATCAGTAACTTAAGTTACGCTATTGTGTATTAACCATGTACTTACTTTGTTTTGGAAAACTCAGAGGAACGACACACTCAGAGGAACGACTTTCAGTGATGAGCAGAAGTGCTATGTGCTCCATCCTACATTGCAGCTCCACTCTCTCTGTCCATCACTGAACACTAGGGGGAATGCATTGTCTGGCCATGATGCTCTTCTGTGTTGACGCTAGAATGATTGATGAGTTTTGAGGGCGAAACAATGGAGCCCGTTGAGAAACATTAGACTTAGCAGCACCCTCTTTGAGACAAGGAGGCAATTGCACACTCCACTTACACTTCTAATAAACATCCGACCTTCAGTCCCCCATGCTTTGTTAACACTCCAGAAAGAAGTGGGTTGTTTATCAAAATCCCCCAAAGTTTTCAGTTTACTGCTATTCGGTTCAAAAGAAAACAATTTGGATCGAGGGAACATTGTCTTGTGAATTTGTGCTTGTATCGTAAAACAACGGAAAGGGATGTTGGCCATCTGTAATCAATKATTTATTTGTATTACCTTGGTTATTTATCACCTATGGGCTAGCCTTTGGTATGTGAAAGTGACACTTCAATTAGCTGATATGGCTAATGTAGCTGAATTCAGCTAAGGTTTTATTATGCTGTTAATGTTGTTCAAATCGTTGCAATGTATGGTGATACCACCGCACAGAGTCCACAGAATCCACAGAATCTWAAAGGACCTAGAAATAACGTGTTAAGACAACATGCATCCCTTTATAGTAAGAACATACAGTCATGCAATCACATGTGTGTTTAGCAATGTCCACATGCAGCGAAACTCTATTCGGTGACTTCACACAGTTCATCTTAATGACCTACTTCTACCAGAGCATTATTTCACATTACTACCCATGCTATTTCCTTTCCCCATCATTAAGACCTCTGGTGCATGACCAAATAAAAAAGGCGATCATGGAGAAAGTCTCTTCAATGTCAGCCTATGCATACAGATTTGTAGGATCTTCACTTGATCAGTCTTTGGTTGCTGAGATGCCGATGAGCTTCATGATTTACATAAATTAACTGAAAACCCGCACTAACAAACAGATATATTAACAATATTTCACTTTTCATATAGCTAGGGTGGCAATATCCTGTGAACTTTCAATACATTTTTCAACCCTACATGTAGCCTTATTTTAACCAGCTTAAGCACCTATCAAGCAGCATTATGGACTATACGTTTGAATYCTGTTGCAGCAGGATTATTTTGCTGCGACAATACGGCTTAAATTAAGATCCTACATCTGCATCTGCGGACGCCACACACAGAGGATCATCAAATCCTCTAATGACTCTATGAACGAGGGGGATAAATTGGTTGTGGCAGGGTTAAGGGGAAAGAATAACTCTGTGGGTCGATGTTTTCCAGTGTGACCCAGAAACAATGAGAGGAGACCCAGGTGAGAGAGGAGTTGTKAATGGGAGCATGAGCTAGGAGATAGGGTTTTGGGAGGCAGGGGGCTGTACTATGCTGTACTATGGTGTGTGTGGGAGCTAACTGATTGTCCACAATTTTCCTATATGACCTTGAACACTGTTTAACCACATAGTCACCTCCGATCTCAATTATAATGGAGTTGACTGTCACAGAATATGCTTTCATGATAGATATAGAATGCTTGACATAGTTTTGGAAGTGCTATCATTTTAATTTACCATTAGTTGCTCACTTTCCTGCTCCCCAACACTGGTTACGCTATGATGTCATTATGTATGTCACATTCCAGAATTCAGTCAAATTGCCCTCCAATCGAGCAAGGGCTTTGCTGTGATGTCATGTTGTACTCCTTGTCAGAATGTTGAACATTTCATAATATGGTTTCCAAGGGAACTCATGTTCTGTGTTAGTAGATCATAGCAAATAATTTCCAATATGGACACTATTCGGATCAAACAGAATTGCAGTCATGAAGAAGTTTCTGAGAATGGTGCAAAACGATCGACTAGCTGGAAATTAAATGACATACGGTTTCATGGATCCAGAAGGTACTTCTGAGATTTAACTTCATAAAAAGTTTAATTACTAATGCTCAATTTGTAGGTGTTTTTTTAGTATGAGTTTGAGGGTTGATAAGATTCTTGACACATGATTTCATTTTAAAGTCAAGTTATGTTTTTTTTTGTTGAACTGAGGTTTATTTAATTTTTTTATGTAATGGCTGTGCGAAGTTGCTGGATATTATCRGGAACTGGAACACTCTGTCGTACACGTCAATCCAGAACATCCCAAACATGCTCAATGGCTGACATGTCCGGTGAGTATGCAGGCCATGGAAGAACAGGGACATTTTCAGCTTCCTGAAATTGTGTCCAGATCCTTGCAACATGGGGCCGTGCATTATCATGCGGAACCATGAGGTAATAGTGGCGGATGAATGGCACGATAATGGGCCTCAGGATCTCGTCACGGTATCCCTGTGCATTTAAATTTCCATCGCTAAAATTAATTTGTGTTCATTGTCCATAGCTTATGCCTGCCCATACCATAACCCCACTGCCACCATGGGGCACAATGTTCACAACGTTGACATCAGCAAACAGCTCTTTCACATGACTCCATACAGTACACAGGGTCTGCGGTTGTGAGGCCGGTTGGACATGCTGCCAATTTCCCTAAAATGTTGTTGGAGGCGGCTTATGGTAGAGAAATTAAGATAAATTCTCTGGCAACAGCTCTGGTGGACATTCCTGCAGGCAGCATACCAATTGCACGCTACCTTAAAACTTGAGTCATCTGTGGCTGTCACGCCCTGATCTTAGAGAGCCTTTTTATGTCTCTAGTTGGTTTGGTCAGGGTGTGATTTGGAGTGGGCATTCTATGTTTTGTTTTCTATGTTTCTTTATTCCTATGTTTTGGCCGGGTATGGTTCTCAATCAGGGACAGCTGTCTATCGTTGTCTCTGATTGGGAATCATACTTAGGTCGCCCTTTTTCCCTCCTTTCAGTGTGGGTAGTTATCTTTGTTAGTGGCAATTAGCCCCGTAAGCTTCACGGTTGTTTTCTTCGTTTGTTGTTTTGTTGGCGACATTTTCTAAAATAAAAGGAATATGTACGATTACCACGCTGCACTTTGGTCCACTTCTTTTGACGGCCGTGACAGTGGCATTGTGTTGTGTGACAAAACGGCACATTTTAGAGTGGCCTTTTATTGTCCCCAGCACAAGGTGCACCTGCGTAATGATCRTGCTATTTAATCAGCTCCTTGATTTGCCACACTTGTCAGGTGGATGGATTATCTTGGCAAATGAGAAATTCTCACTAACAAGGATGTAAACACATTTGTGCACAACATTTGAGAGAAATAAGCTTTTTACGCATATGGAAAATGTCTATCACATTTTATTTCAGCTCATGAAACATGGGACTAACAGTTTACATGTTGCATTTATATTTTTGTTCAGTGTAAATGGGAAAGGCATCATAAATTACTCTAATGCCATTGATTCCAATGAGACTGTTTTGGATTTCTCCCTGACCACAATTGCCTCCATTCTGCAACTTTGAGGGTTGGAGAGAGAGGAGGAAGGCACCAGCCCCTGGAATGGCTCCTTCCAGGGTTCTGAACAAGAGGAAAGGCAGAAGCAACACATCGGAGCTCTTCACCTCCAACTCCCAGAAGGAGGCACTAAGCCTACATGTACAGTATATACTGCCATCTGCACTTATCTGTCTCATAACGTCAGAGGCATATCAGAAATGATTCCGCAGTGGACTGATCGTGGCAGCAAAGGCATGTTGTGACTCACTGTCTGAGTGCTATGTGCTATGCGTGTATGTGTGTGTGTGTGTGTGTGTGTGTTGTGGTGTGTGTGTGTGTGTGTGTGTGGGTGTGTGTGTGTGGTGTGGTGTGTGTGTGTGTGTGTGTGTGGTGTGTGTGGTGTGTGGTGTGTGTGTGTGTGTGTGTTGTGTGCGTAAGCACTCCCCAAGAGTGGCTTAGGGAAGTTCCTGGATAATTGGTCATGATCATTTAAGTGTATGGTCATCACTCAGCCCACTTCAAGTCTTCACCATAATACACCCCCCAAGTCTCAACTGTAACTAGAAGTAGCTGAAGGCTTAATGACTCCAAATGATTTTATATGCTAGCTAGCTACAGACCGGAAGGCAGTGGCATCATAGAAAATGAATGAAAATGCAAGCCACATGCTAACGATACCAAGACAATACCGACATTATTTGGGTGTCATATTATGACCTATTTGCACACTTGCCCTTATTAATTTGAGATCCCCACATCTCCCATGCATTATGCTGCAAGGTATCATTCAATTAATAGTGCAACCTCAATAACGCATATTAATGAACCCAAGTCGATCTCCATTACCAAGCTGCAGCACCAAAGGGACTGACACCTTAGGGATTACTATTCAGTAATTATCCACGTTAAAATATCAGGTTGATATTATATGACTGGATTGACATTTACACATTGCAGCTTCATTTATTTTATTTTTCTTATCCACAAAATTATGATGTATTATATTACAATATTATATTTGTTTGTATTACTTTCTACTCCTTATGGATCTGAAATGAATGGAAGTGTGAGCAATATGGTTACAACATCACCTGTCAGCCATATTTCTTACCCCTATTCGGTAATTTTAGATCTGCAAGGTGTGCTCAACGAGGAACCCCAGGGATAGACGTATGATATTAGGGTATCCATTAGGAGGAATCCCCAAATACCAGGATGTAAWATGCCTGCTATAACGGCCTCCGTTGGTTGGAGATTAGGTCTTTCATGACAGGATGGATAGATATACCAACTTCCTAGTTATTTACCCACCACCATCAACAACTAGCAAGTGAGTGTCCCTATCCTTCCCAGAGGTAAGAGGAGAACGGAGAAGAAAGCAGAGGCCTCATTCCAGTAGTACCCTATAGCATCCCTCTGTCCTCCACTAGGTGATCATATGAAACASACAATCTCCAGGGGAAATTTGACATTACATCTACATTTGAGTCATTTAGCAGACACTCTTATCCAGAACATCTTACGTTAGTGCCTTCATCGTAAGATAGCTAGCTGAGACAACAACAATTCACAATCTTTGCAAGTACATGTCATCCGCAAAGTCAGCCCTAGTAGGGAAATACAAGTGCATCGATTTTTTTTTATACAAGTGCCACAGGATTTTTACAAACTCTTTAAGAAGGTAGGGCTTCAGAAGTTTACGGAGGATCAATAATTCAATTAAATGACGGAACACACGTCATCAAAGTCTGTAGATTACCCACCTTGATTTAGAGGCCAACTCACCATTTTAAGGCAAAGACTAGTTTGGGCAGATCAGGGTGATTTATTCAGCTCGGAGAGGCAGAGCATGCATTACAATGACTCTGTCTCTAGTCTTTTGTAATAAACAGAAAACTGAAGACGAATTATCAGGTCCAAACCATGCAATCCTGTGTAGAGTTATATTTACTTTCGTACTCTGTTAAACCATTTTTATATATGTGGATTGTATAAGGTTTAACGGAAGTGCTCTTTGAACACGAGTGTTTGGTTAAAAATTAGAGGCTTTCTAGAAACTGAAGATGATTAATCAGGTAAACAAGATGATGATCGCAAATCCAGACAGGTGAATGGAAAGCAAAAATATGGCAACCTACGTAAGAAGCAAGAATACCTTGGGATATGGTTTACAACTGTGCATTTCATTACACTGGTCGATATTGCCTACTGGTGAATAAATATGAAGAAAAGTACATGGACGGTGTTCAATTAAATTAAGTTAGAGAAATCATGTAGATCATAGAATTGAGCCAATTAAATCGCAAAGCAATATTGTAATGAGTTTCAAAATCAATTAATCCGAATCAATATCTGTTTGTGGTGAAAGATCAGTGGTTCTCTCAAGGAAGCATTGGAATGTATTCAAGATGGTCTAGGGCTGGCCTCTGAATTGGTTGGACACCTTGATTGGACCCCTTAAATTATATTCGTCAGCAGCTTCTTCTGTATTAAATTGACTTTATTAAAGATGGTAGGTAGCTTAGCGGTTAAGAGCGTTGGGAGAGTACTTGAAAGGTTGCTTGTTCGAATCCCTGAGCCGACTAGGTGAAAAATCTGTCAATGTGCCGTTGAGCAAGGCACTTAACCCTAAATTCTCCTGTAAGTCGCTCTGGATAAGAGTGTCTGTTAAATGACTAAAATGTCAGTTTAATAATAACCTGTTCCAAGGTGATTTCAAAGGGTGAACAATACAAAAGCAACTGATGAATCATGAAAAATATTCATTTTCATCTCAAGTTCATTTATGTACATGTTCCTATGTGTTGTGCTTATGGCTATGAATCTATAACCTATTTCAGTCAATACAGAGCAATAATGCTGTTTGAGTTAACTTGGGTTTTATCTCCGCTTTTTAAGTCGTGGGCGTTCGGGAAAAACCTCTGTGGGGAATTGCAGAGTAAGCCTAATTACCTGGTTTTGGCAAGCCTGTTCAATCCCAACCTCATTGTTTTGCTCCTCAAAATGAAACGAGATAGAAAGCTGAAAAGGGGAGGATGAAAAATTCTCGACATGCGCCCTAATTTCAGTAAACGTGTCAATCTATTACAGTGGAATACTGGAGGACCCTCTGTTTACATTTACATATGAAAATGCGTGAGATTAAGGTCGTTAAACGTTAATGGAGGCCTCATATTCTGTAGATCCATAGAGGTCCCTAATGATGTTTAGCTTGTGAACTGCAGTACAAATGWGGTATGATGTTACAGCTTATTGTGATAGACTTGCATGGTTAGTAATTCCAACCACACAGCTTTTGACCATGATTGGGTTTGTTTGATCTTTGTAAGCCAAAGTGCTTAAATGGGACTAATGCACTGAAATTACATTTACAGTACAGTACAGTATATCCAAGGCACCCTGATCCTAATAATTACAACAACAATAGTAACAATGATCATGATGGAGCACTAACAAAGCCCATCAATTAGTTTGTTTGTTTTGTACATTACTTAGTGTGTGGGCCCATGTTGTTCATGTGGGCTCACTAAAAGCAACGGATGACTCCGTGGTGCTTGTTTTGCACTCGGTGGGTGGAGAAATATCTCCAARTTTCAGGTTTGAATTCCATAGGAATCTGTGACACCCACGTCAATCTGTAATCCTGGCTATTAGAGGGCTTTAGTTTCGATACGTGCATCATCATCACTTGGGTTGCCATGCACACACAAACGGCTGGCTTTGAAACAAGGCTTGGGAGAGTATTGCAGTACCAGGGCACTTTATAGTCATGGCACAGTGTTGATTTGTCTGCAAACAACCTGCAGGCATGCTACTGCGTTTTCTCCTATAAATGATGTACTTTAAAAGACATACAGATTGTCTACTGTGTGCATATGTGTCTGCATAGAGGTCACCAGCCAACTCAAGACGGGTACATATCTATGCCTTTTGCTAATTAAACTGTTAAACTGTGAGAGCTTTACATTAAATTGGGGATGATTTAACCCTACCCATCTCTAATCTAATTGGAGGAAAGGTTAAATCAATGTGAATCTAATAAGGCCAAGAAAACATTGCAAGCCTCCAAATGACTGCACATAGAATTCCATTCAATAATCAGTCAAAGGTTAACAGGCAAAGATGATCAGCTGAATCTGCTACTAATTCCTCCATTTTACTGGCTAAAGGTGGCCAATATTYTGCTATTAATTTTAAATTGCACTAAATGACATCATTGTCCTGTTGAAAATATGGACACATGCTGACATGATGTTGCTACAGTATATCTGCAAGGCCAATACAATGTTGGAGGACAAAGAGTTTGGGCCTAACAAAGGTTTGAACTAGGCCAAGTACCAATGATGAGCAGGGGTCTGATTGTCAGATTTTAAAAAATCCAGGTACGGGACCTCCTGTGTGCACCAATTTTTTTTTGATGGGCCTAATAGTTTAATTACATATAGAATCCCTATTAATTCAATAGGATCTCCGTGGGCCTAGTCTCTGTTGGCCTAGTCATCATTTCACTTTTAAAATGTATTACCTTTTATTGTGGCATAAAGACAACCAGTCATGACGTTTTCATCTGATTGTCAAATGATCACTTCAAAGGGTTCCTTTACTATGCTACCCGCGCACGTTCATTCACACGCAAAATATTTCCAGCTTCCAAACAGTGKCGAATGGAATACACAAAAAAAAAAATCTCATACACAAAAAAACAAAATTGTTATTATATTTGGCAATTGTAATTAGGTCAGAATGTACGTGTCGACTGTTGTCCGCGCATGTCTCGGGTGTTGGCCACTCATTTCTGACTTGGCAAAATGTCAGTGTTCTCGTCGAACCACATCGCATTTTGGAGCGTAGGTTACACCACYGGTTTTCATGTCCATTCGCAAATTTTTTCATGCCTTTGACATGCGGTAATGATAAATAATGGTATATTACCCTACCGTTTTCTTGACATTTTGTTTTAATTATTGTGATAGGCTCATGTTTAACGTACCCCCACTATTTATTTTGCCAGGCCACATACCAGACGGCACCACCTTAGTTTCACCCCTGTTTAAATGGAATGTGAAACCTTTGCAATCTGATTAAGTCTATGTCAATGATGTGATAAACCCCAAAAAACCGAGGTGCTCAAAAACCCAAAAAAACCGAGGTGCTCAAGAAACACCTGACAATGGATAAGTAGGCCTACACATGTTGTCCTTTGCTTTCATAACCAGCCTTGAAGCAAAATGCAATGTGTGTGTATATATATATATATATATGTGTGTAGCCTAATGGAAGGCTACCCTAGATGGATGGCACCTTATTAAAAAGGATGCATTCAACCACATAGATACACTAAAGCAGACGCCTGGGACAATATAATGCAGGTCAGACATGGTTAAAAGGCAACAAGGCAGGTATATAGCTGGTCATAAAAGCCGTCCACTTGGTATTCTTGTTTGTCGGCTACATACCGATAAACTACTCGAAAAGACACTATTGGACCGAAAGTGGTGGGACGCACAAAGACTGGACCGCGTCAATAATTGATCGCTCTCTTTCGGTCAGAACGTGGGACGTTTCAGAAGGGAGCTCTACATGTGATTCAGTGAGTTGCTTCATCAGCAGCAGGCAAGGCAGCTGCAGTTCCCCTCGTAAACACACTCATATAGCCAGTGTGCAAGAAGGAGCAAGGACATACCTTTTTGCCAGGAAACAGGAGATGCTAGGCGTGTGCACTTAATATCATCGTCTGCCATTGAAAAAAAAAACTTCATTTTTGAGAGTCTTATTGTCGTTTTTGATAGATTCCAATCGCCGGACAGGTAATTATTATGAGCGCTGAAGAAAACCTGGCTGTCGGGTTTAACTATGTTGAAGGTTGAGGTAGGAGCTTTCCACCAGCAATGGTGCTGAAACCTGCCTTTGATCGAAAGGAAGTGTTTCTGTATCACCGCAATCATTTCCATGTTGCTTTCACAAATGCAACGCTTTTTATTAATCAGTTTTATGTTCAAATTGACTGATCATCTAAATACATACGCTATTTTTGCAATAGGCTACATACAATAAAAAAGGCATGGTTATTGTTCATGTAACAACATCGCAGGTTATGGGAATTAGGAACATTRATCGTTTCTAGATGGGTTGACAAACATTTGGAATCGTAAAAATATAAATTTTCTGGTTTGGAAGTTTTCAATATGAGGAGGATTATTGTGTATTTTGGTCATCACCCTTCACCTCTGCTACTCCCGGGAAATGTGGAGACCTCTAAGAAATAGTTAAGTGTCGGTGACATATTTTAGACTTTGAGTAGCCTACCAATAAGAACACAAGTTTCGATATAATTCTCAATAACAAACCAGACATAATCAAATGTGATGTTTTAGGCTAAAGATTAACATACTGATAAGTGTGTAGGAAAAGTGTACAGCACCATATTGTTATTTGTGCTCGTGAAAAACGGTACATGCATGATTGTGCATGCGTCTGCGTTTAGRTTATGAGGTCTGATATATTGACGGCTGGTGTCCTTCCTATGGGCCCTAAACAGTCAGTCTACCTATGAGCTATTACCTGCTTATTTTTATTGGTGCTAAGAGGCATATTCAGTTACTTACATCAATGGATTCCTATGGAAATATGGCTGAGTAGTGTTTTAAAAGTTTCTTCCGAGTAAAGGGTTTCGGYCAGGACAAGTTACACGTTTCAGTGGGAACTCAACACCGACTGTTTTTCTTTTGACTTTAGATCTGCCAATAAAGGACTATTTMTCCTGCTGGACCTGAATGTAAGATCGCGAGGATAAAGAAGTCAGGAATCAAAAGCCATCATCATGGATTTTGTTATGAAGCAAGCGTTGGGAGGTAAGTTGCTAACCTTATGCTACCACTGCCTGATGAGATCATGCAGTCTTAGGCTGTTGTCTCAATAGGGAGATACGGGAGCGTCCGAGTGTCTTCCAGTCTTCCAGACTATAGGTCATGACGAGGTCCGTTAAGGCGACTAAAACCACTTTGTTTATATTGGTTAATGGGTTTTTGGAGATACACAACTATCATGTTATTCTGTTACATTTATAGTTATGTATATATTCTGGGAAAGTAAACTTGGAATATTAGCTATGTCAGTTCATAATTGTAGGCTATATTTTTCTTGGTGAAATTTGAACACGCATAATTTATATATTTAGAATGTTTGGATGTTTATTGATCGATTATGTCGAAAATATCATAGTATTTTGAATATCCACTGTTTTGGTTGTGCGCAATTGCGCACTGCATCTCCAGCAGTTAGTCAGTCCCTTTGTTGAGAACTATTGGCAATTTTGCGCATTTCAGTATATGCACAGATGCATTGCACATGTTTTAAAGCCAGAATCCTTAAAGAGCCATTTACTCTTCCATGATGTTCATCTGGAGCGTAGGGGTTGAACAATTGTCCAYCCCAAAAAACGAATACAGTGTAAGCCTACCTGTAGGTTTCTAATGAGCACCATTACAAACAGTATTACTGTGCAGTAGCACATCTTGACTCTGTGTTACTGCTCCTTATCTTCCAGCTGCAAAAGCCTATCAACACTAATTTCATCTTCAACAATTTTATTAGTGCACATTAAATACGCATGATTTTATTTTCATAATTACTTGAGCTGAGATGTCCCTATGTGGGATTAGCATATAAAGTAATGCATTCTTTAATGAATGTAACAAATTGATCCTATCATCAATATGCAAATCAATSTCGTGGATGGTGAAGTAAGTGTCTTATATGGAGAGGTGCTAAACCTAGAGATAGACTGTAATACAGTAAACCTTCTCAAATCCTTACACMGCCTCCTCCCTCCACACACACACACAACCTTGTCCCTTGCCATAAAACACGTGACTTGCCATGCATCCCTGTYATTGCTGGCTTTAGACAGCTGTGTGTTCTGAGACCCGATGATGGATACGCGGGAGAAGCCAACACTGACTGATTAGGGAGAGCAAGGGCTCAAAGAGGAAGAGATGGGATTCATTTCATTAAACAGCTGCTAGATAAGGCAGTTTGTCAGGGCCTGTGGTCAGCTGTACACAGCTACATCGATAAAGAAGACGAGTAGAATCCACTGAATTGTGTGCAAAGGGATTTCACACATGAGGAAATTGAGCTGTGGTGCCAAGGTCCTAACCTTCAGCAGTTTGGAGACATGTTCTTGTTTATTTCTCTCCTATTGATGTGGGAAATGTGTGTGTGGAAGAAGATTGCCTTTTGGTTAATGAAGTTTGGCTTGCTTCCCCATTGTAGCGCGTTACACTGGCGGATTTGGACACTGATACACGCCTAAATTGGAACGCAGTGGCTGTACAGTAACATGTTATACATTACGCCAGAGCTCTGACTCTGCGCTTCACAGCGATGTATGGGTTTTGACTGACAGTCGCGACAAGAAGTTGCCTCCCTCCCGCTAATTAGGCAACTTCAGAATTTTTTGTTGTTGTCTCAGTGAGGGAAATGCTGTAAAGTAAGAGGACACTATGTATTTTGAAAGATGAGAAGTTGAGGAATATAATAAATACTGCCTTGATGTCATACAAGCAAGCCAAACACCCATGAGACCAAATGTGCACTTAACTTTTCCATTTCATAAAACGCATGTCAAATAAAATAAAATAAAATTGTATTTGTCACATGCGCCAATACAACAGGTGTAGACCTTAGAGTGAAATGCTTACTTACAAGCCCTAACCWACAATGCAGTTTTAAAAAAGAAGAATAAGAAATAAAAGTAACAACAAATTGAAGAGCAGCAGTAAAATAACAATAGGGAGGCTATATACAGGGGGTACCGGTACAGAGTCAATGTGCTGGGGCACCAGTTAGTCGAGGTAATTGAGGTAATATGTACATGTAGGTCGAGTTATTAAAGTGACTATTCATAGATAATAACAGAGAGTAGCAGCAGTCTAAAAGGGGGGGATGCAAATAGTCTAGGTAGCCATTTGATTAGATGTTCAGGAGTCTTATGGCTTGGGGGTAGAAGCTGTTTAGAAACCTCTTGTACCTAGACTTGGCGCCCCGGTACCGCTTGCCTGCGGTAGCAGAGAGAACAGTCCATGACTGGGGTGGCTGGAGTCTTTGATATTTTTGGGCCGTCCTCTAACACCGCCTGGTATAGAGGTCCTGGATGGCAGGCAGCTTGGCCCCAGTGATGTACTGGGCTGTACGCATTACCCTCTGTATTGCCTTGCGGTCAGAGGCCGAGCMRTGGCCATACCAGGCAGTGATGCAATCAGTCAGGATGCTCTCAATGGTGTAGCTGTTGAACCTTTTGAGGATCTGAGGACCCATGCCAAATCATTTCTCCTGAGGGGGAATAGGTTTTGTCGTGCCCTCTTCATGACTGCCTTGGTGTGCTTGGACCATGTTATTTTGTTGGTGATGTGGACACCAGTTCTTAACCTGCTCCACTACAGCCCATCTATGAGAATGGGGGCGTGTTCGATCCTCCTTTTCCTGTAGTCCACAATCATCTCCTATGTCTTGATCACGTTGAGGGAGAGGTTGTTGTCCTGGCACCCCATGGCCAGGTCTCTGACTTCCTCACTATTGGCTGTCTCGTCGTTGTCTGTGATCAGGCCTACCACTGTTGTGTCATAGGCAAACTTAATGATGGTGTTGGAGTTGTGCCTGCCCGTGCAGTCGTGAGTGAACAGGGAGTACAGGAGGGGACTGAGCATGCAACCCTGAAGGGCMCCCGTGTTGAGGATCAACATGGCGGATGTGCTGTTACTTACCCTTAACACCTGGGGGCGGCCAGTCAGGAAGTCCAGTATCCAGTTGCAGAGGGAGGTGTTTAGTCCCAGGGTCCTTAGGTTATTGATGAGCTTTGAGGGCACTATGGTGTTGAACACTGAGCTGTAGTCAATGAATAGCATTCTCACATAGAGGTTTMTTTTATCCCGATGGGAAGGGCTGTGTGGAGTGCAATAGAGATTGCATCATCTGTGGATCTATTAGGGCGGTATGCAAATTGGAGTGGGTCTCAGGTTTCTGGGATAATGGTGTTGAAGTGAGCCATGACCAGCCTTTCAAAGCACTTCATGGCTACAGATGTGAGTGCTATGGATCGGTAGTCT
This sequence comes from Salvelinus sp. IW2-2015, assembly GCF_002910315.2. Classification (NCBI taxonomy): domain Eukaryota; kingdom Metazoa; phylum Chordata; class Actinopteri; order Salmoniformes; family Salmonidae; genus Salvelinus; species Salvelinus sp. IW2-2015. Next base: position 8,259,952 of record NC_036846.1, read on the forward strand.
TTTAGGCAGGTTACCTTAGTGTTCTTGGGCACAGGGACTATGGTGGTCTGATTGAAACATGTTGGTATCACAGAGTCAGTCAGGGAGAGATTGAAAATGTCAGTGAAGACACTTGCCAGTTGGTCACCAATGGCATTGTGGTGTACTCCTCAATGGCATCGGAAGAATCCCGGAACGTATTCCAGTCTGTGCTAGCAAAACARTCCTGTAGGTTAGTCATATACAGTGTCAACGTTTAGGATCACTATGTTTGATGTACAGTTACAAGATGACATGGCGTCATACCCTGGGTTGTTCTGAACAGAATGAGCCTATGTTTGTYGATTGTGAATAAAATTTGYCATGTCACATGCACAGTGGTGAAGCACAGTTTYGCGGCCCCTGCAAGGTCCGAGCAAGGCCCCCCCTCCAACCCATGTTTAATATGATACATATTTCTTGCCATGGCGCCGAGAGAAACATTTGCAGTTTTATAGCTAATCTCATCCTACTTTACATATCTTGCCATGAGGCTGTGAGAAAATGTTGCTCTTTTAGAGCCCAGCGATTCTTAAAAGACAGGACAATCTTCAATTTTTTTCTCACAAATATTTGTCTTAATATTTTGATAGATCAAAGTATCACCATGTAAAGGAACAACCTCCTATTTTTATCCATAAAATCCCACTAACTGAATTAATGTAAACTCCATTAGACACCATAAAAGGCCGTTCATTTTTAAAATTATTGTCCAACAAGTGTTTAAAAGCCTTGATTGTTTAATTCTAACACTCAAATATGTTATACAAATCTCCAAATTTCTTCTTATTTTGTTTTATAGCACTGTTAAATGCTTCAGGGCTAATTCCGTTAGCATTTTGGCTTGTTTTTCTAGATTTACAACATAAAACAAATTTCTAGAGCAAACATTATCCCTTAGGTGTAGCACAGCAAATACTTCAAATGTTTAAGCATATGCTGCAGAACAGTGATTCCAATATCCTAAGGGGGTTAGCCATCAGTGATGGTGTTGACAAGTCACTGACGGAGTTGACAACAGATACTCAGAACAGACATATTATTGCCTCTAAAAAGAAAAGTTCAATGCAAAAAATCCAACAATAAAAACATCAGATCTTTTAGCATTCTGACGGAGTGCAAGTTGGACACAAACCTGACATTGCTGTTTTACAGAGTTGACAAAAATGATTTTAATCTGTCAGGCAGATTGAATTGTCAGTTTATGGTTGTGACCACGGTGATTCTAATATTGTTTGTTTAAATCTATCAAAAGTAGAGAACCTTACAGGCCAAGAGTGATCTTGTTACACTACATGTAATGAGGACATGAATAAGGGGTCCTTATGGTATTGCTGACCACATGCTCATTCCTGATTCATTGAGAGTTTTATACAAATCAGACGGAGTTGACCATATCTCCAGACACATATTTTAGGAATCAATGTTTTGATAGAAATATTCTTTCACAGAGGGCCATTGCAAGAAACTACATAAGATCGGTTTTCTTTAATATCCATTATTGCCAGTTGTTAGAATTTTAAAAACTTTTTAGGATATTTTGAAAATGGGATCCTTTACTCCGGACAAGGGAATTTTCAGGCATAGAGCYGACATGGAAATGAATAATATTTAAACTATTTTGAAAATTAAAAAACATATATTTCCCCTTATAAAATTCCCCTAAATGTAAACTTTAACCTAAAAAATGCAACAAAATGCTTTTCTTTTTTTTTTACCATGAAAATAWATATTCCTTGCCGGACAAGGATTATCTCGACTTTCAAAAATCCCTGAGCTAATTTCCTGCTATTCTATGTATTTTGCCAAGAGGCTGAGAGAAGATGTTGCAGTTGTAAAGCTAATTTCCTGTMATTCTAAAATATTTKTTCATGGTTTATGACATATTCATATGCTATTTGRGGTCCCGACATGGGGGGGACGAGCTTTTGCGAGCCCCCAAAGCTCGTGCCCCTTCCCCCATGGGGGTGTGTGCTACGCCAGTGCACACGCACSTGAATGAACTCATGACATCTTTCTATGCGTGTCACGTATACTCCCTCTCCGGCKCTCGAGGTCGTCAGGCTGCTCGTTATTATGCACACCTGTCACCATCGTTACGCTCATCAGCGCCTCATCAGACTCACCTGGACTCAATCACCTGCCTGATTASCTTCCCTATAACTGTCACTCCCTTTGGTTCTGTCCCTAGGCTTTATTCACTCTGTTCGTGTTTCATGTCTGTACGCTACTCGTGTTTCTGTGTTGTTTCATATTTGTTTATTTATTAAATAGTCACTCCTTGTACTTGCTTCCCGACTGCTAGCGTACATGTTACAATGCAGATCAAATTATGATCTGTTTCCCTGAATTGCATTGTGAAACACTGTAATATAACATAACTTTGCTAGTCATTTTGGCAATTAAACAGGCTTTCAAATGATGCCCACTGCGATTTATAATGGACCGTTTTTGGATTGCGTAAACAACAACAGTAATTGTGTGAGGGCGGGGATGCAGGGTTGTGTTCCAAAAGAAAAACAGCTACAAGTGTGCTTGCTCTAGCTCCTGAACGGCACAGCTAGGAGAGCTCAAAAAAGCCCCTTATAGTTGAAGACTCTTCTTTGAGTCAAAAAAAGTGCATTGATATTACTTAATAACTGTGCACACTTTGGAGAGATGTACTGTATGGCCACTTGGAGACACCAGTTAGTACTCTCACTCAAACCCTTGTAATTTGTTTGTCTTATGTTGCACTTACCCCACATTTCCAGGAATATTCTTATCATGTTASCGAATGTATCCAGAGTATTTTCAGATTTCGTTATCAACAAATGCGGCGAAAAGTACAATAAATGTCAAATGCACATAAAATCAACACTGTTCTGTTTGGATTCAGTCTTGTGTCAGGTGAACTGTTGTGTCCTCACCTTTGGTCAAATAATTTCCCCATGATCTCCAAACTGTTCCCTTTCAATTGTTACCATGGTTACGCATATGCTTTTCATATTTCTTCTGTAAGAAACATTTCAATTTAGGGCAGCAGGTAGCCTAATAGTGTTTAATTAGGATTAAATGCCTGAATCCCCTAGCCGACTACGTGAAAAATCTGTCAATGTGCCTTTGAGCAAGGCACTGAACCTTAAATGATCCTGTAAGTCGCTTTGGATAAGAGTGTCTGCTACATGACAGCATTTAAAAAAAAAAAATTTGGGCCCTATCCATATACAGTGCCTTCGGGAAGTATTCAGACATCTTCCATTTTTCCACATTGTTACGTTACAGCCTTATTCTAAAATGGATTAAATAATATTTAACTATTTTTCCTCATCAATCTACACACAATATCCCATCATGAAAAAGCAAAAACATTTTTTTTTTTTTATGTTTGCACATTTATTCCAAAAAATAACAGAAATACCTTATTGACATAAGTATTCAGACCCTTTGCTATGAGAATAGAAATTGAGTTCAGGTGCATCCTGTTTCCATTGATCATCCATGAGATGTTTTTACAACTTCATTGGAGTCCACCTGTGGTACATTCAAGTGATTGGACATTATTTGGAAAGGTACACACCTGTCTATATAATGTCCCTCACTTGAAAGTGCATGTCAGCRCAAGAACCAAGCCATGAGGTCGAAGGAATTGTCCTTAGAGCTCCAAGACAGGATTGGATTGTGTCGAAGCACAGATCTGGGGAAGGGTACCAAAACATTTCTGCAGCATTGAAGGTCCCCAAGAACACAGTGGCCTCCATCATTCTTAAATGGAAAAAGTTTGGAACCACTAAGACTCTTCTTGGAGCTGGCCGCCCGGCCAAACTAGCAATCGGGGGAGAAGGGCCTTGGTCAGGGAGGTGACCAAGAACCTGATGGTCACTCTCACAGAGCTCCAGAGTTCCTCTGTGGAGATGGGAGAACCTTCCAGAAGGACAAACATCTCTGCAGCACTACACCAATCAGGCCTTTATGGTATAGTGGCCAGACGGAAGCCAATCCACAGTAAAAGGCACATGATAGCGTTTTGTCAGGCCCCTAAAGGACTCTCAGACCATGAGAAACAAGATTGAACTCTTTTGTCTTTGAACTCTTTGGCCTAAATAAAGAACTCTCCGGGAAGAAGAAGGGTGTATTTTTCATGATGAAAAACTCATGGTGTGATTGTGATAACAAACAGAAACTCAAGTCCTTTTGTTCACCTGACCTAGAATACCTCACAATCAAATGCCGACYGTATTACTTTCCAAGAGAATTCTCTTAAGTATAGTCACATCCGTGTATATTCCCCCTCAAGACGATACCATGATGGCCCTCAACGAACTTCACTGGACTACTGAATCTGGAAAAAAATTGGACCACTGCTACTCAACTTTTAGAAATGCCTACAAGGCCCTCCCCCACCCACCCTTTGGCAAATCTGACCACGACTCCATTTTGCTCCTATCCTTCCTATAGGCAGAAACTCAAAAAGGAARTGCCCGTGCTAAGGTCTAATCAACGCGGGTCTGACCAATCGGAATCCATGCTTCAAGATTGTTTTGATCACGCGGACTGGGATATGTTCCGGGTAGCCTCTGAGAATAACATCGACGGATGCACAAATACGGTGACTGAGTTCATCAGGAAGTGTCTAGGAGATGTTGTACCTACTGTAACTATTAAAACCAACCCTTCTTCCAGGAGAGTTCTTTATTCCTGTCTGCGCAATGTACTGAGAACCCAGATGGCTGTATGGACAAAGACAGTATATCCTGAGAGGGCCATGTTTCAGTGAAACAGAATAGRTTACAATCCCTGATGTCTCTCTGGAAGGAGATTCTCGACCTGAGCTCGTCTACTATATTATCCAGAGACTGAACATTAGCAAGTAATATAGTYGGAAGAAGTGGATGGTGTGTGCGCCTCCTGAGTTGGACTAGAAGTCCACTCCAAATACCTCTTCTCAGCCGGCTGTGTTTTGGATCAGCCTCTGGAATCAGTTCAATTGCCCTGGGGGGTATATTCCCGGAAAATGCTGGTGAGTTACCTCCCCTCTGATATCCAAAAGTTATTTCCGGCTGTATGTAATAACACGAAAAATTATTATCAAAATGATTACAAAAGGTTTTCCTACTAATTATTTGCCTYCTTTTGAAAATGTCAATGTACACTACATGACCAAGAGTATGTGGACACCTTCTCGTCGAACATCTCCTTCCATGGGCATTAATATGGAGTTGGTCCCCCCTTTGCTGCTATAACAGCCTCCACTCTTCTGGGGAGGCTTTCCACTAGATGTTGGAACATTGCTGCGGGGACTTGCTTCCGTTCAGCCACAAGTGCATTAGTGAGGTCGGACACTGATGTTGGGCGATTAGCCTTGGCTCGCAGTCGGCGTTCCAATTCATGACAAAGGTGTTTGATGTGGGTTGAGGTCAGGGCTCTGTGCAGGCCAGTCAAGTTCTTCCACACCGATGTTGACAAACCATTTCTGTATGGACCTCGCTTTGTGCAAGGGGGCATTGTCATGCTGAAACAGGAAAGGGCCTTCCCCAAACTGTTGCCACAAAGTTAGAAACACAGAATCGTCTAGAATGTCAATGTATGCTGTAGCATTAAGATTTCCCTTCACTGGAACAAACACCATACCCAAACCGGGTGCATGCATGCGTCCACGTGCGCCATCGTGCTCAAATTGATTTTGTCCCCCCACACGAAACGCGATCACGACACACAGGTTGAAAGATAAAAACAAACTCTGAACCAATTATATTAATTTGGGGACAGGTCGAAATGCATTAATTTGTCCTATTTAGCTAGCGTGCTGTTGCTAGCGAATTTGTCCTGGGATTGAGGCCTACCACTTCACGGCTGTTGCTTCTAGACGTTTTCACTTCACAGTAATAGCACTTACAGTTTACCGGGGCAGCTCTAGCAGGGCAGAAATTTGACAAACTGACTTGTTGGAAAGGTGGCATCCCGTGACGGTGCCACATTGAAAGTCACTGAGCTCTTCAGTAAGGCCATTCTACTGCCAATGTTTGTCTATGGAGATTGCATGGAGGTGTGCTTGATTTTTATACACCTGTCAGCAACGGGTGTAGCTGAAATAGCTGAATCCACTCATTTGAAAGGGTGTCCACATACTTTTGTATATATAGTGTAATAACAAGCCACTGTAATGCACATTTGATCAAATTTAGAACGCTCAGTCGGGCATCAGTCCTAAAACGAATATTAAAAAATATTGTGACAAAACATGCAACCCATGAATAAGAGATTGGGCGATGCATAGTCCTTAAACCCTGCCACTACAAAGGTATAGCTACAGGAGCAATGGATTGGGTGGAAGAGAAACACTGCAATCTCTAAATGATTGATGTATTGGCATCTGCCCTCATCAATCCTGTGAGGTCTGTCTTTGGCATGTCCCCTTAAGGTCACTATGTGTTGTCCGTGCTCATGTTATAATGATGATAGATTCCTTCCACTGTAGTGGGAGAGAGGTTAGATTGACCAATGACCACTGGAGGTATAATCCCAAGAGGGGTGCGCTGCGGACTGCTGTCAATCAAAGCTCGTAATCTGGATTCCTGGTGTTAAAATCTRTTTGTTTGGTTAGTGAATATCTGAACCTCGGATTGTGCATCTATGTATAAATAAATACAATTAGGAAGTAATGTACTAAATAGATATGCAGAAACACAATAGCAGTGGCATTATTATAATTGCTGTAACCACAATCATTACCATCATCATTATTACAATAATCCCACTTCTCCGAACCCACGCTCAGCAGACCGTGGAGTCAAATAAGATTTTCTTATCCTAACTACTGTACAATAACAAAACCGCTTCCTGAGCTTCCGTGCGGCTAATTATGTTTCCAAATGGCTCTTTTCTTTTAGCGTGGAGTTGGAATCAAAACAGTCTACCTGTGACTCCGGGGAGTCGAGTGTGTGTGTGCCGCATGAGCGCTGACGCTTACTAATTTAGAAACAGCTAATAGTGTATACTATTCAATGAGTGTGTGTTTGTGTGCGTGTTTGTGTGCGTGTATGACCAGGAAGTTAGCGGCAGTATCACAGGGGGGTGACAGAATCAATACAGCATCCATGACGAGGTAGCCAGGAGGGGATCCACATGCACTGCTGTGGGTTCAATGGAGAGATGAAATGGAGAGGTTGGGTTACTGGGAGATAATGGTGACATCCTCCTTTAATAATGAATGTTTATTCTCTTCTCTCAACAGGAGGGTTACTGATGTAGCACGTCTACTCTCTATGAGGAGTTATACAGCACCATCAGGAGGAAATAGCTGCTGAAATGAAAGGGAGATAGCCGCTAAAATGAAAAGGAGATAGCTGCTGAGAGGAAAGGGAGATGGCCTCTGAAATGAAAGGGAGATGGCCGCTGAAATGAATGGGAGATAGCTGTTGTAATGGAAGGGAGATAGCGTGTGAAATGGATAAATGGTTTAATTTGCTCTGAATTTATCGTACCTTCTCGTACACTCACTCACTCCCCCCCTCTTACACACAGACCTGCAGCATATTACAGCATATTGTCTGTTTTACCATGATGCTTCCCAAGCCCTCTGTGCAGTCTGTGCAGGCAGGCGGGCCGAGGCGGATGTGTTGGGTTGAAGTTCAGACAGGCTGTGTCCAGCATGGAGAGTTCTTTAGGGGTCAGCAGCTGTACATTCTACTCCTGGCCAGCCCACTTGGCAGTGCTGGCCCTTGTTGGCTGTAGGCAGTAGGGATTACGACTGTGCTGTAGACCCGTCATGCCATCATGCCTCATACGAACATGCACGCGCACACACACACACACACACACACACACACACACACACACACACACACACACACACACACACACACACACACACACACACACACACACACACACAACACACAACACACACACACACACACACACACACACACACACACAAACTGACAAAGCCATTATTCATAGAAATACAAAGGGAAAGTTGAACATACACAATTAAAACTAATAGCTTGACACACACACATTACTCTCGCACATATGCACGTCACAGATGGGCTAACTTTCCTCTGTTGCGTCTGAGCGTGCCGTGTTGGAGTGACTAATTTGTTTGGCCTGGATATTTGAACCTATATTACGGCAATTCAACACAAAAAGCTCACTTCAGTTTAGGTCATAAAGCTGCTTCAGTGAAAAAAGCATACAATGCTTTTTCACACAGTTCCAACAACTTCAGAGCTTGGTATAGATTCACTTAGAGTATGAACTGATCTCATACAGATGTAGGATCTTAATTTGAGCCAGTTTGCTACAKCAGGAAAATAATCCTGCAGCAACAGGAAATGTGAATTATTATGTGGATTATGATTAATGGACATTTTTGAAGGGACTGATAGATTTTTCATTTGGGCAAATCAAGTCATTGTAAATTACAAACTTAAAGTTTAAAACTTAAATACACTACAGTTTTGCAATTCCTTCTGTGCAGGAAAATTCTCAGCAACAAAAGAGTGATCAAATTAAGATCTTACATCTGTACACTTACTGTACATATTTCTGATTTTGGGAAGCAATTTTCCAGTTATTTTGAAGCCACGTGTTTTTGTCTCATTTGAATCTGCTTGACCTTTCATGAAGTTGAAATTATCATCATCATCATCAATTGCCTGGCATTGCCCATTAAGTCAACAGAGAGCCAAGTAGTACTTCAGACTATCCAAATATAATCGTCATTTTTGGGAATGCTTTCAAGTGGGCTCCCAATTGGCACAGCGGTCTAAGGCACTGCATCTCAGTGCAAGAGGTGTCACTATAGTACCTGTTCGAATCCAGGCTGTACCACATCCAGCTGTGATTGGGAGTCCAATAGAGCGCTGCACAATTTGTCCAGTGTCGTCAGGGTTTGGCCAGAGTAGGCCATCATTGTAAATAAGAATTTGTTCTTAGATGACTTGCCTAGTAAAATAAAAGCTCAGAATCAGCAAAGGGGAATGACTATCAATGGTTTAGAGCAGAGCACTGTAGTTTAAAATAACAAAACAGTTTTTTTTATGAATCTTAGAATTATTTATTTATTGGAATCAGTTAATCTTTGTGTTATCTCTGCTGAAATTTGGATAAAAATGTTATTTGTGGTCACGTAGCATTGAAACACTGTTTATCCTCTTGGTGATGTAAATCGCTTGACCTAATTTAGCAAAAACTTTTTTCCACTAAAATAGACACCCAGAGTAGAGTACATGCTGGGCCGTTCTTCTGTTCCCAATACTGAAAGTGAAACGTTGAGCAAAAAGTGAAAAGTTCAGTCAAGAGACTTAAAATCCTAGTATCGGGGCTGTTGATATAAAGGATCTACTTCTGTCAAAAATAGGCCTGTGACGTTGGCCATTAGATAAGCTCAAATTATCCGCTTGGGTCTCTCCGATACAGTATGCTACCCTACACCACCCATAGAGACTATGTTACTGGCTGGCAGTATGTTAAGGTCCTTTGGCCGGAGCATCGGTTACCCTCACTGTGCCTCCTTGACCACCTTCCAAAATGGCCACCTCTTTCGTATGTCATCTTGGCAGAAAATCCTGGTCTCCCTCTGCCAGGCTTTAGCCAACATCAATATAGTAAAGGTGAGACGTGGTTCCCTTAAGGTTACAGGCCATTCTGGTCTCTCCACACGTTCCCTTTTCCATTACCTTCCTCCCTGCTCCCTCCCTGAAACTTAGTCAAACATAATGTAGGCTCATCAATTATGTCAACCAAACTGACTTTAAGGTCTATTAAACAGCCTGGTCCTGTTTGGTGTGCTAGGTCATTTATCATGTACACTTCTGGTGTCTGGTACTTCTGGTGTGTGTGTGTGTGTGTGTGAGAGAGAGTGTTTGTCTTTGTGAGAGAGAAGGAGGGGCAGATAAGGAGAGTGGGTCATAACAGCCCACTCGGTACAGTGTCTTTCATTCCATTAAACACAGCTTTTCACCCTTGCCACAGGATGACAAAATGAAAGGTGAAAGGTGAAATTGTGGTGTTACAGTCTAGCATACAGGTTATTATCTCAATGTATTGCTGTAACCAAATAAAATCCCTGAAATCAAGATTTACGATGGAGAGTTGGCCTCGCATTTCCCTCAAATAATTTATTCAGTGKGGAACCCAAGGTTCAGATGAAGGTCAATGAGTCAGCTAATTAATCCACCAATTACCAAAGCCCGTATAATCCAATCCACCAATTGCTCTGCTCTGCTCATTATATTGTGCAACATTCTACACGTAACTCCATATGGTGCCCTGTGTGCATTCTACTTCTAGTCAAGTAGAGCACAAGCAATGTGCCTGGTTGGTCACTTGTGTGCAGAGCAGGCCTTTGGCCCCATAGCTTTGAAGGCTTGGGGAGAGGGACATGTGGACTGGGCTGGGTTCTGCCGGTGGAGGCCAGAGCGGCCAGAGCAATGCCTTGGTCTCTGCTGATAATGTCGGAGGCTGCGTCATGCKCCATCTGTCCAAGGGAGATTCCTCTCTTTCTTTGCTCCTGAAAAGGGTCAATTGGGTTTAGGTGTAATTATTATTACTTCTTTTTTTACCGGATAGCATTTTAAATGTGGCTGGAGGAATGCTCAGTTGGCCATCAACTGTAGTGAATGGGAGGGTCAGTTTCAAATGACTTTAGGAGTTAGGTGTATAGGGAGCGGGAATCATTGAGGAAATTGGATTTTGTTATGATTAATCTGGTGTGATTAATCTGTCTCATGGTAGAGATCTGAGCGGATCACGTGCTTTCTCCAGAGTCAAAACTCGCCTGTTTCCATAACTAACTCCACCCGTCGCTTGAGAGAGGTGCTGTTGGATTGGGCATGACGGATGCATCGGCAACCTGTTTATGAGGCAGCCAGTTCCTATCATGCATAATAAGCAATTTGGAGGCCCTACTGTGTTTCTTTAACGGAATGTGAGGAAAATGTGAAAATGAACCCTTCTGCATTCTGTGCCTCAGCCTCACTTTGTCAAATATGCCCTTCCACAAATCTGCTCTCTGAATTGATACGCTCTCAGAGAGAGGGAGAGAGAATGTTATTTACCCTTGCTGTTTTTTTWATCAAAATTCCATTCCACCTACAGTGTCTTCTGAAAGTATTCATACCCCTTGATATATTTCATATTTTGTTGCGTTCAAAATGGATTACATTTGTTTTATTCTCACCTGTCTACACACAATACCTCATAATGACAAAGTGAAAACGTGTTTGTAGAAATTAGTAGACAACCATTTTTCAGGTCTTGACATAAATATTCAAGTAGATTTAAGTCAAAACAGTAACTCCGTCACTCAGAAACATTCACTGTCTTCTTGGTAAGTGTAGATCAGTGTAGATTTGGCCTTGTGTTTTTGGTTATTGTCCTGCTGAAAGGTGAATTCATCTCCCAGTGTCCGGTGAAAAGCAGATTGAATCAGTTTTACCTCTAGGATTTTGCCTGTGCTTAATCTCCGTTTCTTTTTATTCTGAAAAACTCCCCAGTCCTTAATGATTACAAGCATACCCATAACATGATAAGGTAATTGTATGTGTGGGGTACAGAGATGAGGTAGTCATTCAAAAATCATGGTAAACGTTTAAATGTAACTAAATGTAATCGTAAATGTAATCTACTGTACGTAATCCCCAAAAGTCATTATTTATCATGAGAGGTCCATAAACCATAACTAGTGATGCTGCATACTCAAAGAAATGTTTAAATCTCACCTTTCTGGTAAAATAGTTATAAATTGCTGAGGTGTAGTCACTTTTGAAAACACAAGCTCAATTAYACAGTACAAATATGATAMAAATATGAAAATATTAAATATTTTATATTATGTATTTCCTATTCAACAAAACTGTATGAATAAAGCTTGAATTGACTTACACTACCGTTCAAAAGCTTGGGGTCACTTAGACATTTTCTTGTTTTTGAAAGAAAAGCTACTTTTTTGTCAATTAAAATAACATCAAATTGTTCAGAAATACAGTGTAGACATTGTTAATGTTGTAAATGACTTTTGTAGCTGGAAACGGCTGATTTTTAATGGAATATCTACATAGGCGTACAGATGCCCATTATCAGCAACCATCACTCCTGTGTTCCAATGGCACGTTGTGTTAGCTAATCCAAGTTTATCATTTTAAAAGGCTAATTGATCATTAGAAAACCCTTTTGCAATTATGTTAGCACAGCTGAAAACTGTCGTGCTGATTAAAGAAGCAATAAAACTGGCCTTCTTTAGACTAGTTGAGTATCCGGAAATTGTCCCACAAATTGTATTTGTGGGACATGATAGAGGGGATGGCAGACAGCGGTGCATACAGAGCTGCTCTGCTCTGACATAGAGAGAGACAGGCTCAAAATGTCCAGAAACAAATGACTTACTTCTGAAACTCGTCAGTCTGTTCTTGTTCTGAGAAATGAAGGTTATTCCATGCGAGAAATTTCCAAGAAACTGAAGATCTTGTACAATGCTGTGTACTACTCCCTTCACAGAACAGCATAAACTGCCTCTAACCAGAATAGAAAGAGGAGTGGGAGGCCCCGGTGCACAACTGAGCAAGAGATTGGTTTGTATTTGAGCTCAAATTCTAAAGGGATTGATTACCTTTCAAAATTGAGATTATGATTTTATTGCATTTCAATGCTGGAACTATTCATTGTATAGGATAAGAAGTGACATTTTGGGAATGTTGATTAAAGCATGTTTATACACAACATCCAATTTAGAAATAGGCTTCCTGGTTTACAGCTTCACTACTTCAGAGACTATATCTCCAGCTTCTTCTGAGATGAATAACAGCACTACATCTTTGTAGGCGAGTAAGAAAAGACTTGCCGTATAGGCGAGTGTGGGGACCTCTGCTGACCTGCGGAGGGTTGATTGATTCCCGAAAGCTCTCTGGTTTACASCAATGCCATGCATCTAAGAAAAACAGCTTGAGCCATTACTGAAGGCTGGAGAGGTCAAAGTGTGCTTACTACGTTTTCCTCACCTGCGACGCCGATTGGTTCATTTTCAAGGCTCACTTGGTATTTACTGCTGTTGTTGCTTTCGCTTCTGAAAATAGTTCCGCAAATCCCTCTTTAATGCAAGTGAAGGGAAAGGGCTCTTTGAGGCGTTGCCTTTTGATACGTGTGCTGGCTCTCACGCTTTCACAGCCAAAGAACATTTCATGAAGTCCATGTTCTCAGCTTAACGCTCACTGTGCATATAGCTCATGTGGAAAACAAATAGATTGACTATTTGGATGAGTCTGCACCATCAAAAAAGGTGGTGCAGCCATTGGACACAATAGAGTACTAATTAGTTTGCGGATGAGAATTGGTAGGCAAATGCTACACCTGCTTCAATTTAGGGATTGTTAATTTTGTCAGTGGCTTGGGATGGAAAGAGGATGGAATTTACTTACATCCTGGCAATGAGTCATGGAAACCCATCCAAAATAAGGTCTGTTTTAGCACGGACTGGAGATTCTCCCCTACAAAACAACAATAGCAAATCAGATCTCTTCATCAACTGGATTGACATTGCAGCCCTAACTTGTTGACAKATGTTTTAGGTTGGGGGTGCTGGGGGGGTTAATGTATTTTTGATTCATCAGGGGGTGCTGCAGCACCCTTGCTTCCCGYGGCTATGGAAGRRTCCGGAGAGGATGAAAGAACTGGGAGGTTCACATAAAAGGGAAGGAAAGAACTCGAGTTGAATGAGAGAGTTTTGCGACACAAGCCAAATCAAAGACAGCGTTCACATCCAATTGATCACAGGCCTTTGTAAATTGTATTTGTGGGACATGATAGAGGGGATGGCAGACAGCGGTGCATACAGAGCTRCTCTGCTCTGACATAGAGAGAGACAGATGACTTGATCCATTCTAGATGTGAGGGGAGACCAGCCATTGGCGTAAAGGTTATCTMCTAGACTCCACCACAGGGCAATCCACAACCCGATTGCCTCAGCACTCTCACCTGACAGACAATAATGCTTATTGTTAGCTTGACCTGGCTGRATGTCACGCTCGCACATTGAATCCCGGGTCTGACAAAATGATCCAATCGATATCAGCTTTAGGGCCCAATGCCTTTGAGAATGGAACGTCTTTTGGATCAGGMAACAGCGATCATCTGGAGAGGGAATTGACAGGTTGGCTATCAGGAGGCTGCACAGGTCAGACATCAATAGCAGGCTTTGTCCTGGAGGACAACAGCACTGTGGTATCTCTCCAATCCATAACCTTCACAAAGATCCTTGGCCCTAAAGGCCACATGAGTTGGATGAAAGCCGTTTGTTGATGAGGTATTGACGAATTTRGGTTAGGGTTATGGTGTTCTGGATGTGCTGCCGACAGCACCTACGCACAGCCTGAAAGATGACGAGACGAAGCAGATCAAACTTTGTTTATGCCTTTCATACTCTGAACGTTGTCCAGCAATGGCCAGAGGAAAAGTATGTRCGTTAGGCACAGGAGGCTGCTGAGGGGAGAACGGCTCATAATAATGGCTGTAACGGAGCAAATGGAATGGCATGGACCACCTGGAAACCATGCGTTTGATGTATTTGATACATTCCTCTCATTCCGCTCCACAATAAACAGTGAATTAACGGTTGGTAGTACCTAAATATAGAGCCAMGCCAAATTGCAATATAGATTTGCAATACTCTGACGAATACCATGACTACGTACACTAAGAAGCAGCTGAAATATTTGAAGTGCTACATAGATATATACAGTATATATTTTTTTAAACAGTAGTTGCAGTTTATAGGGATTCTCACTGAAGTCAAGGCAACTACAACAAGTGAAATTCAGGGTGAGCTTGACTCAMAAGGTTTCACTAAGGTTATCCGTTCAACACTAATGCAGACATAACAATGTGGTGAATCCAGATGAAGAGTGTCTGTTTGAGAAAGATGAAATGAACGATTCATTAACAGTGGAGTTRGCTCAAGGCGAGTGTGTCAAAATGTCAAAGTGCAACGACGAGCCGTTTTCAATCAAGACAGCATTGGACATCCCATTAATAAAACGTTGTGTCATTTGTAACCTTTGTCTTGTTCTTCCGCTCAGTCCATCATACTGTTGAGGTAACGACTTTCCTTAAACATGTCATGATAAATATATTTAGTGAGTGCTCAAAATGATGAATGATACAATTATAGACCCAACAAGACAAGATGAATCATTCAAAAGCAGCCATGTGCTTCAAAACGAAAGGAAAACAATACAGGACAAAAAGTTGCTAAAAATGCTAAAACAACAGGACAATGTACATGATTAAGTAGTATCATTAGATGMAAAGAGTATACACAAGATACATAAATAATGAATAGAACAATACATATTTTCGAAGAAAACGGGACTAATTTGGAATGTGGCGGAATGCAGGCTAATCTTAAAGCTGCTAATTACTTATGGCTTCAATTGGGTTGCAAACAGAGAGTATGTGATGTGAGGAGTGCTGAGTAGTTAGTGTTTATTCAGTGCTGAGGCGAGAAAAACAGCACCTGGAGTGCTATGTGTTGAATAATCTTTTATGGGCAGATTCTGAGTGTAGACATGTATGTACAGTCCTAATAGATAGACTCCTCCATGAGCTTTCTGGGTACACAGCACCAGCCAGTTGGAGGGGGAGTCTTATCTCTACAGCCTGGGCTCAGATAACCCTTCTGGTGTTCCTCTTGGGGTTTTATCACCAGCGAGCTGAGCATCTAAGCAGCTTTGATACCAGATCAACCCACATCTGACACCTTCCAGTTCACACAAAAAAAMCTCCAAGGGTCAACACGAACTGCCATTCCCCCAAAAGGATAAAAGGTACATTTTCTGAGCGAGTAACTCCTGTCAGATGCATTAAAATAATCATTCATAGAATGGGGCAATGTTGGCTATGAACACTCAGGGCGGCGCGTCTCTCCCGTATCGTGACTCACTGAGTCACAGACGACGCCGATGCCACCGTAGCCTTTGAGAACGCACAAGGAGGCCATAAAACTCATCCGAATGCCTGAGTGATCGCTGGCACGGACTTGCACGGTCTCGGAGAGCAGAGGGAATCGGGAGGGAGTTCAACGGTGTGGTGAGCCTCGACGATGAGTACATTGCGTGTGAGTGACTGCAACACCTGATGCTCACTCCAGCCCTGAGGCCAGTCCTCGAGGGGGACTGAGTAATCCCTCTTARTGGTCTACGAGGGGACAAGGAGAGATTTGTAATCTTCTCTGGTATTGTCCCACTTTCTCATGCTGAGGATTTGCTATTTGCTTTTGGAGATCAAATTGAGTGTCCAGTACAGAGGACGTTGTGTTTGTTAGCATGACCAGAACAAARTCAGGTACATTAGGACACAAAACAGGAAACAAAACCGAAGCTGACACACAGTAACTAGAGTYCCTTCAAAAAGAGTAACTGCCATCGGTGCACACTTCTCTGTACAAAGTGTTCTACTACTATCAATCCTCTCTCATTTTGTTCTAATTTGAGTGTATATGATATTGGGGAGAGGTATCATGCAGTCATGTGCAACCTAGGACTTCAAATGACTGCCAAAAAGCTTGATCTTGAGTGCTCATGTGAATGGCACCCATCCATTTGGGATGGGTTATCTCTGTAGGTAATATTCTGCATAACGACTAGCTTTCTTCATCATGGGCCATGTTTTGACTCATTTCCCACGCACTAATCTAACTATCGGGTAGAAAATAAACAGTCAGGGAGCTGTAAAATCATGGAAATTGATATGCTCCACCTGGCGTTGGTTGGAAGGCGAAGATCAGTGGCTGAGGATGAGTCAACGTGCACTCTGCTCCACTCCTCTCTGCTCTGCTTCCTCTCTCCTTTCTATTGTCTCCCGTCTCCTGCTTCATCTCTCCTGTTTCCTGCTTCCTCTCGACTTGTCTACTGGTCCTGCGCCCTCCTCTCTCCTCTCTCCTCTCTCCTCTCTCTCTCCTCTCTCCTCTCTCCTGCTTCCTCTCCCTGCTTCCTCTCCTTCTCCTGTCTCCTCTTCCTGCTCTATCTCCTTATTGTCTCCGTCTCCTGCTTCATCTCTCTCCTGTCTGTTCTCTCTCCTTCTCTCGTCTCTGCCCTCCTCTCTCCTTCTCTGCTTCCTCTCTCCTGTCTCCTGTCTCCTCTTTCCTGCTTCCTTATTCCTTTTCTATTGTCTCCCGCTCCTGCTTCATCTCTCCTGTTTCCTGTCCTCTCTCTCCTCTCTTCTGTCTCCTCTCTCCTGCTTCTCACTCCTCTCTCCTGTCTCCTCTTTCTGCTTTTCTCTCTCGTCTTATCTTCACTGTTTCCCCGCTCCTCTCTCCTGTCTCCTGCTTTCGCTCTCATGTCTTCTCTCCTGTTTCGCAGCTCCTCTCTTCTATCTCCTCTCTCCTGCTTCCTCTCTCCTTTCTCCTGTCTCCTGTCCCCTGCATCCTCTCTCCTGTTTCCTGTCCTCTCTCTCCTCTCTCTTGTCTTCTCTCTCYTGTTTCCCCGCTCCTCTATCTCCTCTCTCCTGCTTCCTCTCTCCTTTCTCCTGTCTCCATGTCCCCTGCTTCCTCTCTCCGGTTTCCTGTCCTCTCTCACYTCTCTCCTGCTTCCTCTCTCCTGTCTTATCTCATGTTTCCCTGCTCCTCTATTCTTTCTCCTCTCTCCTGCTTCCTCTCCTTTCTCCTGTCTCCTATCCCCTGCTTCCTCTCTCCTGTTTCCTGTTCTCTCTCTCCTCTCTCAAGTCTCCGCTCTCCTCTCTCCTGTCCTGTCTGCTCTCTCCTGCTTCCTCGCTCCTCTGTCCTGTCTCCTATTCCATGCTTCCTCTCTCCTGTCTCCTCTCTCCTGTTACCCCTCTCCTCTCTCCTTTCTCCTCTCTCTTGCTTCCTCTCTCCTGTCTCCGCTTTTCTCTCTCCTGTCTCCTCTCTCTTGCTTCCTCTCTCATGTCTTCTTTCTCCTGTCTCCTGCATCCTCTCTCCTGTTTCCTGTCTTCTCTCTCCTCTCTCCATTCTCCTCTCTCCTGTCTCCTATCTCCTGTTTCCTCTCTCCTGTCTCCTCTCTCCTGTCTCCCCTCTCCTCTCACCTGTCTACTCTGTCCTGTCTCCTCTCTCCTGCTTCCTCTCTCCTATCTACTGCCTCCTCTCTCCTTTCTCCTTTTTCCTCTCTTATCTCTGTCTCCTCTCTCCTCTCTCTTGTCTACTTTCTTCTGTCTCATGCTTCCTCTCTCCTGTCTCCTCTCTTCTCTCTCCTCTCTCCTGCTTCCTCTCTCATCTCTCTTCTCTCCTCTCTCCTCTGTCTCCTCTCTCCTGCTTCCTCTCTCCCATTTCCTGTCCTCTCTCTCATCTCTCCTGTTTCCTCTCTCCTGCTTCGTCTCTCTTCTGTCCTGTCTCCTCTTCCCTGATTCCTCTCTCCAGTCTCCTGTCTCCTCTCTCCTGTATCCCCTCTCCTCTCCCCTGTCTCCTGTCTCCGCTCTCCTGTCTCTTCTCTCCTGCTTCATCTCTCCTCTCTCCTGTCTTTTCTCTCCTGTCTTCTGCTTCCTCTCTCTTGTTTCCCGTCTTCGCTCTCCTCTCTCCTGCTTTCTCTCTCTTCTCTCCTGTTTCTTATCTCCTGTCTCCTCTCTTCTGTCTCCTCTCTCCTGTCTCCCCTCTCCTTTCTCCTGTCTCCTGTCTCCTGCTTCCTTTCTCCTATCTACTGACTCATATCTCCTGCTTCCTTTCTCCTCTTTCCTGTCCCCTCTCGACTCTCTCCTCTCTCTTGTCTCCTTTCTTCTGTCTCCTGTCTCCTGCTTCCTATCTCCTCTCTCCTGTCTCATTTCTCCGGCTTCCTCTATCCTCTCTCCTCTCTCCTGCTCCCTGTCTTTTGTTTCCTGTCTCCTCTCTCCTGTCTCCTCTCTGCTCTCTCTTGTCTCCTTTCTCCTGTCTCCTTTCCTCTGTCTTCTCTCTTCTGTCTCCTCTCTCCCAACCCCTCTCTCCTCTCTCCTGTCTCTTCTATCCTGCTCCCTCTTTCCTCTCTCCTCTCTCCTGTCTCCCGTCCCCTGTCTCCTCTCATTTCTCGCCTTCTTCCTCTCTCCTGTTTCCTCCTCGGCCAATCCTCTTTACCAGCTCCTGCTTGATATTTAGAGCAAGAAGTCCTCTCAGCTACTGCAAACTGTTACAGAAGCCAACGGTGACCTCAATTCTCAGCTCCCTCTCTCCCAGCGTGGCACTTCAAAGAAGAACTCAGCCCTGGTGGTATTCTAACGTCAGCCCTGGKGGTATGCTAACATCAGCCCTGGTGGTATGCTAACATCAGCCGTGGCATAAGAGCTTGTTATTATGACACTGACTTGAGATAATCGCATGATGGTTCGTATTGATCATTTTCAGTATATATTTTTTATTATATTAGAAGAAAAAAAATACTAGCCTCCGCCAGGGATTTTGAAAAAAATGTGTTTAATAACACTTACAGTATGTGCAATCAAGTCAGGCAATTTTGACTTGCATATTTCAGAAATATTTCACATGACATTAATGTAAAGAGGCTAGAATCTGCAATTGTGACAAAGCTTTCACAATTCAACGGGCCATCAACCCTTGTAAGAAAGGAGATGTTTTATTATACAGTTTCCCACCATTACAATAGGGTTTGTTGGCGCTGTGGGAGAATTATGGATTTAACCTCCATAACAATCAAATGCTGCTAAATGAATGTTCTTGAAAATGCATTTCCTTTTTCAAGTCACTATTTGTCATTTGCAGATAAATGGACCAGGAGAAATAGTTTTGTGGTGCTTTAGCTGCCATATTGGAAATATTTGATCATTGTTGAAAGTCTCAGGCTTTATGACCACTTGGGTGCCTTTCTCAAAATCTGTGGCGTTCAACTCAAGAATGTACTGTGGGTTGAACTTGGAATTTTTATTTATGGGAAGCAGTTCCTTTGGGATATTTGTACTCCTTTGTAATGTTTAATTTGAGATATTGCTGCATTTTAAGTTATTGACAGGCCTGTTTTTAGAGGGAAATTGTTATTTTCATCAGGGATACATGTTTAAACCACATTCCATTTTTTTWATCTGTATTCCATACACTTGAGCTCACAGACCAAATCTAAGTGTAATTTTAGCAAAGTCAACTACAGATCAAGGGAAAGCTGGGCATTTAMACCAAATCCAGTCTATGGTTAACACAAAGCACACATGAAGACAAAGGAGATKAATTTAGCCTTAGTTTTCTCAGTAKACCAAAGCAGCTGATATGTTCTATGTGATTGACTGTAAACACTCAAGAGCCTAAGAAAACAGCACATCAAATGAAGGAAACKAATTTAATCAAATGGTGTGGATTCTAGAGTCATACGCCTGGAATGCATAGATGCAACAACCTTCAGAGATCTGCAGTGACACTCGTAGTGCTCCCACATAGGTGACATGCTGTGAAAGGGATTGGCATGAATTGGATTGTCATATATCACATGCTTAACCGAAGCCATACGAATTCAGYCCATGCATGACAGTGAGGGAAAAGTCATCTCATATTTGAACGATGGTRTTAGTTATCTAAGAGATCAGATTGCCTGCGTGATCGATGAGTGTTTCTCGGGAATGGCAGCGCGGATGGGGAGATGTGATTATGCGCAGAAGGGAGCTAATGATTCGCTGGACTAATTAGCGTCTTCCAAAGCCATGCAAGCAGGGGATAAGAAAGGATTGAATCATACCATCTGACATTAGCGTGAAGCCAGGGAGTAAGATGGGAGCTGAAGGCAAAGCCACCAGGAAGAGACTGGGGGAAGGGATTAGAGCCCCAAGGCATACAATTCAATGTGCATGAATTACACTGAAWATACTGTAAATACCAAAGTATTAGAGAGSCCTCCTAGTGCAGCAGAGATCTTAGGATAATGCCCAMGGTGATGGCAGCTTTGTAGGTCAGACMTCATTTTAAAATCTGTTATATACCAGGAATAATATGCTCATTCATCACAGGCTTTCATCCAAAGCGATTTACAGTAAACATATTCAAAAGGCATATGAGACTTATGCGGGAATCAAACTCACAGCTCTAGTCATGTCGCAAGCAACACATTCCAACCAACAGAGATATTGAAGAGCACATCTTTACATGTTCTTACAAGGACATGGGCTTTTCATGTCGCGTGGGTAATGGGTTTGAGATTCAGATGTTCTAACACTATTTGTTGTCTTGGTCACTGGAGCCAGGAAACACTCAGATGCTTGTAGGCCTACATTGGTCTTGCATCGCTACCTTTACACACAGTATCTTCTCGTCAAGTGAAATATTTCACATGACATTAATGTGAAGACGCTGAAATCTGCAATTGTGACAAAGCTTTCAATAATTCAACGGGCCATCAACCCTTGTAAGAAAGGAGATGTTTTATTATACAGTTTCCCACCATTACAATAGGGTTTGATGGCGCTGTGGGAGAAAATGAGGAGAACAGGAAGGATGGTAATTATTTTAGGGCCAAGCCCTAAAAATGCCCCAAATGCTTTCAGAATATATGAATTTGTCACAAATGGTACCTCTTGAAATATTCCGTACACCATGAAAACTATAGCAAATGGCTTTATGGATTTAACCTTCATAACAATCGAATGCTGCTAGATGAATGTTCTTGAAAATGCATTTCCTTTTTCAAATCACTATTTGTCATTTGCATCAGTAAGCATTAGTTAACACAAAGCACACATGAAGACTAAGGAGATGTAAACTCCTTTCTGTGCTTGTAAACATTGCCGCACGAAGGCAACGCACGCAAGAACACGGGGGGGGGGGGGATTCTTACAGAATGCCAGAAAAAAAAGCCTCTGTTTACATGTTGCTTATGAGTGCATTTCACACTACTTGTGGATTACGATTGTATTTTAAGGCGTGTATGAATGTCCTGCTTAATATAATGTTTGTGTCATCAATGCAAATCAACTGCACTATACTTTTAAATTAAACACGTAAACTTCAACCAGTAAAATGGGCTCTTTGGCTAGCTTTTGCTACAGCCTATGTCAATGAGCGTTAGCATTCTAGCTAACAACTGCTGCATCCAAAATAGTTATTTTGCAAAGATCACAGCCAAATATAATCTTATCAACTGTTCAAGCAAAAATCAAAACATCATTGTAAGCGTATGAGAACCCATAAAGTTTATTTGGTTTCGAAGTAATAAAAATGGTGATGGTTTGCTTACTGCAGCCAAGAGTCGCGTGCATCAGTGCGTGACGTCAGTGTGTCGTTTACTGGAAAAGGGTCTATACAGAGACTCCAATAAAGACCCATACCTCACTCATATTCTGAATGTTCTTGAAAACGTATTTTCCTTTTTCAACTCAATATTTGTCATTTGCAACAGCAATAATTAGTATTTAATTTTGAACACTAACACTAACCCAGCCCCCAATAACCAGTCTCTGGAATGATCACCACTGAGAGGACAATTGATGCTAATCTGATGCTCTAGATTCTAGGGGAATTCTTTGATGTTACCTGACACCATTGTGGCTCTAGTTGATTTAGCACGGATTGCAGTGATATGTACCCTACTGTATATCTTGCTCACGTTTCAGCTTCACATGTGACTTCCTTTCAAACAGAGAAGAATGGCATTAACAGAGAGCCGGAACCATCCACTTAAGTAGTTTAGCGATGGCTTTGAAAATACTGAGAGAGGAATGCTACCTCAGAGGATATTGCAATTGTCCTCCGTGTGAATGGGGTAGTGCAGTTGTCAAAGCAAGTAAACGGTTGTACACAGAGATCTCATGCAGAGCTGTGCTGGACTGGGAGCAACGCCACCACTTCCACTCACGTAGAAAACATCATTACAACGAATGCCAATCTCCAAGGGAGGGCTACAGACCTGAGCTCTTGGTTGCCAAATTCACAATGCAAGCTCAAATAGATACTGTAGATATAACAGGTGAAGCTATTCTGAGTAATGAAACATAAAACCTTTATGCTAGTTAATCAAAGTAATGCGATAATTGAGACAATGACGTGTAGATGTAGAGTTGTTAATCACAGAACAGTTGTGAAATGTGTTTCACAGGTGCTAACTTCACAGGTACTGATTGGGAGGTGTCTATTCACAAGGTGTGAGGTAATAGCATATGTGCAGGTGACATGCAAGTTCTGCCTAGGACGGTTATGGGGTTATAGTCCTAGACACAGTAGTGAATCTATACGTCTATGTAGATCTTTAAAAGCCAGACACAGTGGTGAATCTATGTCTATGCAGATCTTTAAAAGCCAGACACAGTAGTGAATCTATATGTCTATGTAGATCTTTGAAAACCAGACACAGTGGTGAATCTATACGTCTATGCAGATCTTTAAAAGCCATTTTCCATCACCCTCTTTTATCTTGCAATTTAGTTCGTATGGATTTGATTACCTGTCATTTTAATTAAAAAGCCTAATTCTCTTTGCCCTACTTTCCAAACGAATCAAGTCATGTTTCAGAGGCAATTATATGGAAGCCCCGAAAAGTATGAGTTGTGCAAAATATTCCCGGAGTGACATCAGCTTAATTCCTTTTAACCACCACACCTGGCAAAACAAGAGAATAGGAACACAACTACGCTTGCACAAGCAATTCATAATTAGGACCTGAATAATTTGTAAGTTGACTGCGTGACCCTGGGAATCATCTAATGCATAAACAGTTTGGCGTGGGCGTCTATAACTAGCTACATCCAGATGAACCCATCTGAATAGGTCTTCTAATTGACAGCTAGATTCCCGAATTGGGGATATGCTAATGTAGTGAGCTTGATCTAATGACAGTTACACTTATTTTACCTCCTCCATCATAGGGCGATCAGTMCTCAAAACAATATTGGTAACTTAAACATATTTTAAACTTTTTCTATTAATTATTCTACATAAATTCAGGTTGAGCAAGTTTTCAAAAAGACAGAGGCACGCAGAGRATGCTGATAATGGTGGAGAACAGCTACATATCAAAAGCATAGAAATTAGCTGAGGTGGCAGAGTCTAGGGAATTAAAAGAGCAAAAAGCAGCGGAGCAACAATTGAACCTTGGGGGATGCCATTTCTTCTTTAGTGCAAGGGCTAGGATGAAGTACCTTTAATGCCTTTCGCTAGCTTAGGCATGACGAACGCAGTTAAATACTGTGTTTGCTTTCTCTGGGTCAGGAGGAGTCCCGGCAGATCCACTCAGACAACATACAGGTCAAAAGGGGTGACTGACTCTGGWGGGGAGAATGTTCACATCAACTCAACATCCATTTCCACACTATTGTCCTCCTGAAATTCAAGTCTGGTATTGTGTCTGAAATATGCAACAGAAATGACATGCCAACTTGTCATTATGTTGATTTGATTAAAGCATAGATGATAGAAACGTCTTTCTGTATCAAAGTAGTATTGGATTATTTGATACTTGGGGCACAAGTCAGACAGGAATTGTAATTTAGTTATTTTAAAATAAAAGTACACGATTCTTCCTAGAAGGAAAGACATTCTGCAGACCTCTATTTTAGGTTAATTAAGTCTGGGTTGTCCTTCATATATGCTTTTAATGTTTACCTATTATCTCATTGCAGCATGACATGTATTAGCAGCAGACTGGCTGATTATATYTAGACCTTGGTACCAAAATGAACGTTGAGGGATTTAAAGGTTCTAGCTGTGCCCTTTAACAACCCTGGAGCATTGGACTAAACAGATTTCTCTTTAGAATGAATACAAAGGAGAAAACTATGTTAGCACACAGCATTAGATATTAATACATTTTGTTAATGTACGCTCTAATCTGTACTATACTGCTGTTCTCTGTAGAGGGCTACTTTATGCCCCATTTGAGTTTGGAAATGTTTTGTCTAAAGGGTATAGTGCCCTTCGGCTGCAWAGTGTCTCGTTCAGTTTGGCTGAACCCTCTCAKCTTCCTGCATCTCCTCAGAACTGAAGGCTCTTGTTAAACACAAAGCTTGTAAAAGTCACAGAACWCAGACTTTTATTCAGCATTTACTCAGCGTGGTGTTTAATTTTATCTTACATCCTGTGAAGTGGGTCCTCTTGACTCCTCAGTTACCTCAGTATCAGCGGGTTGGTGTTCTCCGCCTCGCTGCCGTCCGTGACCGTTTACCCAGTGACACGAGCATTATAACTTATGAAGGTCCGCAATGGTCTTCTGTGATCTCTGGCAGGCAACCAAGTGAACCACCCCGGACTGCCCATGGTTGCTACAGCACGCTCCACTAAAGACAGTGCTTATCTGAGGAAGCAGAGAAAATCCATCAGCCCTAAACTCTATTTAAAGGCAGCTAGTGGTACTGTAGGCCTACTCCTCCTATGATTGTGGCGAAAAGAGTATACAACTGTCCAAATGACATCATCATTGTGCGCCATATAGATTCTGTCTATATGCTCCCTTCGACAATACTAGATGTATTCCCCTACACACTCATACCACTGTGGGTGAATTCTACTTTATTGCAAATGTGGCTCTTGGTTGTGGTATACAATGGACCATGGGTGATCTGCGTCCTCTGCAGGTAGATTAGTGTGAGCCTCACGGTGGTACATGCGTTCGGTCCGGCTCGCTCATYTCCACGCTGAAGGTCTGTGAGCAGCAGTCCAACGATAATGACAGAGGATGGGTGATAAAACGCAGCAACGTTGAACCTCCTGCCTCCGTTTTCCATCTTCCCACGGGAGATTTACTTAGATATGGTGGCTGTGGCTCCAGCTTACCTCAGCCGCCCTATTCCTCCCCCAACCCCCTTCACCAACACATAACCCCCCCCAGTCTCATTACCGCCTGTCTGCAGGCCAAATCCCTCAGCCTTTGGGGCCCTTTTATATTGTCACCCCCCCCCCCATTCACCCACCACCGATAGATATATAATTCCAGAAAAGACCATCAGTTATACCTTGCACGCTGTTATGGTTTTGGGAGCTGCATCACTGGGTGGGAAATGGTGGATGTGTGTGGGGAGGCAAACTATTCTGCTGGGGAGTAGAGATTAAATGGAGAATTGATCTCGCTCTTGCAATCCATGTGAAAAAGCAAACTACCTCCCCGTGGTCAGTGTTTTTTTATTTATTTAACCAACCAAGCTATTTCTTGGCTGTTTGAACAAACTGCTGTGTACTTTAGGTTGGTGCCTGCTATGTGTCTAGCTATGCAAAGACTGTTGCTTTCACAATAACCTACCACCTGACCCTGCTTGAGAGGTAGCTTGAAGGAACAGCACAGTATTGCTGCACCCAAAGTATGACGTTCTGTGGAAGATCCTTACCGTCATAGTGGTGTCTGTCACTATGTAACAATGAACCACCTTTTGGAAGTAGCAAGACTCTCTGCAGGATTCCTACTGTTCAAATGATAATAATAATAGATTTATACAGTTCTTTTCATTACAGTACATGAAGAATCTCAAAACAAAGTTCATGTGGGGCTAGATCGAGGATCATGTGATGGGTGACAGATGGAGGAGAAGGAACACACAGTCCTTGAGCTGGTCCCGCTGCTCCCCGCAAACACCACCTGTGTCTGGGCTCGGCAGGGGCCGCCGTCACCGCCCTCGCAGTCCTTCAAAAAGGACAGCAACCTTCTTACACACACACACACACACACACACACACACACACACACACACACACACACACACACACACACACACACAAAAGAACACACACAAATATTATATTATTACACTTTCTATATACTGACACAACAGAAAACAAAAAACTCATAACACACACACACACACACACACACACACACACACACACACACACACACACACACACACACACATATATTATACACATCTAGATGTGTATAAGAGACAGCACACACACACACACACACACACACACACACACATAAAAGAACACACAGAAATGTTTTATATTTAACCTTTATTTAACTAGGCAAGGCAGTTAAGAACAAATTCTTACAATGACGGCCTACTGACACAAAGGAACACACAGACATAAAGGAACACACAGACATAAAGGAACACACAGACATAAAGGAACACACATACATAAAGGAACACACAGACATAAAGGAACACACAGACATAAAGGAACACACAGACATACACACTTAGTGGTGCATATACAGTGCTATCGGAAAGTATTCAGACCTCTTGTATTTTTACACATTTTGTTATGTTACAGCCTTATTCCATTTTTCTTTTTTAAACAACCCACAGCATTCTACACACAATATCCCATAATGACAAAGCAAAAACAGGTTTCTAGAACATTTTGCWAATTTATTAAACAGAAATGCCTTATTTACATAAGTATTCAGACCGTTTGCTATGAGACTCGAAATTGAGCTCAGGCATATCCTGTTTCCATTGATCATCCCTGAGATGTTTCTACAACTTGGATTGGAGTCCACCTGTGGTAAATTCAATTGATTGGACATGATTTGGAAAGGCACACACCTGTCTATATAAGGTCCCATAGTTGAAGGTGCATGTCAGAGAAAAAACCAAGCCATGAGGTCGAAGGAATTGTCCTTAGAGCTCCGAGACAGCATTGTGTCGAGGCACAGATCTGGGGAAGCGTACCAAAACATTTCTGCAGCATTGAAGGTCCCCAAGAACACAGAGGCCTCCATCATTCTTAAATTGAAGAAGTTTGGAACCACAACGATTCTTCCTATAGCTGGCCTCCCGGCCAAACTAGCAATCGGGGGAGAAGGGCCTTGGTCAGGGAGGTGACCAAGAACCTGATG
The DNA here is from genome assembly GCF_002910315.2 of Salvelinus sp. IW2-2015. Lineage (NCBI taxonomy): Eukaryota > Metazoa > Chordata > Actinopteri > Salmoniformes > Salmonidae > Salvelinus > Salvelinus sp. IW2-2015. The sequence continues at coordinate 8,287,644 of NC_036846.1, forward strand.
GTCACGCTGACAGAGCTCCAGAGTTCCTCTGTGGAGATGGGAAAACTTTYCAGAAAGACAACCATCTCTGCAGCACTCCACAAATCAGGCCTTTAGGGTATAGTGGCCAGACGGAAGCCACTCCTAAGTAAAAGGCATGACTGCCCACTTGTATTTTGCCAAAGGGCACCTAAAGACTCTCAGACCATGAGAAACAAGATTCTCTGTTCTGATRAAACCAAGATTGAACTCTTTTGCCTGGATGCCAAGCATCACATCTGGAGAAAACCTGGCACCATCCCTACGGTGAAGCATGGGGGTGGCAGGATCATGTTGTGGRTGTTTTTCAGCGGCAGGGACTGGGAGATTAGTCAGGATCGAGGCAAAAGATGAATGGGGTAAAGTACAGATAGATCCTTGATGAAAACCTGCTCCAGAGCGCTCAGGTCCTCAGACATGGGGCGAAGGTTCACCTTCCAACAGGACAACGACCCTAAGCACACAGCCAAGACAATGCAGGAGTGGCTTCGGGACAAGTCTATGAATGTCCTTGAGTTGCCCAGCCAGAGCCTGGACTTGAACCCAATCTGAAAATAGCTATGTAGCGGCGCTCCCTATTCAACCTGACAGAGCTTGAGAGGATCTGCACAGAAGAATGTGAGAAACTCCYCAAATACAGGTGAGCCAAGCTTGTAGCGTCACACCCAAAAAGACTCGAGGCTGTAATCGCTGCCAAAGGTGCTTCGACCAAGTACTGAGTAAAGGGTCTGCATACTTTTGTGAATGTAATATTTCCGTGTATATTATTTTTTTTATAAATGAGCAAAAATGTCTAAAACCAGTTTTTTCTTTGTCATTATGGGTAGATTGATGACGGGAAAAATGGTTTAATACATTTTAGAATAAGGCTGTAACGTGACAAAATGTGGTAAAAGTCAAGGGGTCAGAATACTTTCTGAATGCACTGTACATGGACAGGGGTGCCATTGGCAGGAACGGAGAATCCCACACAACCCACTCACAAACACATACATAGTCACATACTGACAAGAGTGGTACATTTTGTTCTCTGCCAGTAACACCCACACGGAGCCACCTCCAAACACCCACACACAACAGGAGGTTGGTGGTACCTTAATTGGGGAGGACGAGCTCGTGGTAATGGCTGGAGCGGAATTGGTTGAACTGTATCAAATACATCAAACGTATGGTTTCCATGTGTTTATTCCATTCCATTTTCTCCGTTCCGGTCATTATTTTGAGCCGTCATCCCCTCAGCAGCCTCCCCTGCCACACACACACACAAGCAAAAGACACACACACACACACCAACACACACACACACACACACACACACACACACACACCACACACACACACACACCACACACACACACACACACACACACACACACACACACACACACACCCTGTCAAGTGTGCCATTTCATCCACTCTTCCAATCACTCTCACACTCTCACACTTTCCACCAAGTCCACTGCATGCCTTTACGTAACACGGCACATTTTAGGCCAACACGTGACCTTGCTCATCCACAACTTCAAATTCTCCTGATCCCTTTCAATTYCAACTCTTTGTGCACGATGCACACTCACTCCTTTCACCGTTAAAAATTGTCCCTCTGGACTGAGCTGAGCTGAGGAGACCCTTTTAAGCTCTGTTGAGTTGGCRCCCGTTAGCGCCTGTTAGCTAGCCGCTACACAGACTCCTCTCAGTAAATGTGGCCGAAGGCCTAAGCAACCAGACCATTTCCATTAGCACTTAGGCTACACAGCTGGTAGGGAGTGGCACCACTAAGACTAAAGGGATGGTGGCTGTCTCATGCTGTTCCGCTGCAACTTTGTCACAATCAGATGAGCTAATTGGCCTGGGGAGTTGAGATTAAGCGTACGGTGTGATGGGATAAGAGGAACAGAACAGCGTGGCCAAGAGAAAATGGTATTAATTAAAAGCAGATAATGTTCAGATGCAATCGTCAACAGTAATAAAGGCAAGCAAGGCTGAGAATATACAGTATACCTATGAAAGTTGTTTTGTCGCAAGCCAGGGTTTCCATGTAGGTTTTCTGACTTATTAACAGCCAAGTGCCAGGAAAGGGCCATATTGTGTGAAATAAATTCTAATTACAACATTGCACACACTGAGATGGTAAAACCATGACAAAATAATGTATTTAGAATTTAATTTGACTGTGTAATAGAGTTGTCTGTCACTATGTAACAATGAACCACATGTTGGAAGTAGCAAGACTCTCTGCAGGATTCCTATTTTTCAGATGATGGTAATAATAATAATAATAATAATAATAATAATAGTAGATTTATATAGTTATTTTCATTACAGTACATGAAGAATCTCAAAACAAATGTGTGTGCAAGTTGGAAAAATCTTCCCAGGCTTCTGGCAACCACGGAGAGTGTTCACTCAAACGTCTGTGGTTCCACACACGCTGGAGGGAAATCAGTGACAATGGCTCTTGCCTTGTAGAGAAGTTCAATAAATTGTTTAGACGGGATATTCTTTATTCTGACCTTGAGTGAAAATATTAGTTCGAGTAAAATAATTGTTCCCCACGACGCCTCAATGTTTTTTTGTCCGTTGTAGAATGATCTTAGTAGAAGTCACTGCAATGAGTCTGCTCTTCAATACAGCTAATCACAGCCTTGCCTTTCATCAGTTCTCGAAAAGTATCTGTTTTCTTCAGCTGTGAATTTATTACATTATAAGGGTTTTGTAAAAAGGTCAATAGTAGTTATTGTCTCATTCAGATTTAGCTTTGTATTCAGCTTGCTTCCAAATGGCTTACATTTAAAGACACAATGTAACATCACATCCCACTCATTATACAATGAATACAGTGGACCATAATTGGAAATGGAAGCATCTAAGTGTTACAATATTATAGGTGGGGGGGATTGTGCAGTTTTAAACAGATCATTTTTCATTACAAATCTATGTGGTCTCCAATACTAAGGAGAGAAACTCCATTTAATTTAATTCACCCCTATTTCACCCCTGCGTGTAACGTATCATCAAAATTGGTGTTCAATGGCACGTTATATGACATCCACTGTAGAATGAAASTGTTAAGACTGATGTGTAAAGCAACGAGGAGACCTCAAATGACCCTTTGTGAGATGTCGACAAAACCTAGTCGTAGTCGTTTGTYTGCTATGCTAACTCGCTAATGAMACACCAAATAGACAGTGTGTTTATGAATGAACGTTCTCTTCTCAGGACGAGGTGCTGTAGTTTTGCCTAACTCCTGCTTGCCAGCATCAGAATGCAAAGTGGAGAGTAGCCAGCGACCMCGAAGGTCAWGGCGGGYGATCTCATACCAGATGGCCRTGTGTTCTCTTCCACCTCTGGAGAGCTGGGTGCAGCCTGGCTTGTCGGAACTTTGCACAGATTGGATCAAGACAGCGGGTCTAATGCTGAAAGAGTAAGCCTTTTGGACCGGGAAAGGCTCGTGAAGGATGGGGTGTGGTGGAGCCATCTCCACTGCATCTTCCTCTGTCATCAGGGAGGCCCAGTTCTCATTAAAATACATTTCCAGCGAGTTGGGGCATGAGCGGTGTGGTGTGTGAGGGTGTCTGGGTATCCATGGGCGGCCGTGAGAGAGAGAGAGAGAGAGCACAGGCATGCGTCCAGCTGTTGGAGGAGAGTATGTGAAGTTTCCGGACTGAATACACAATGTCTCATGCCTCGACACGCTCCGTGTCAGACCTCGATGTGAGGAGAATACACATTGGAACAGCCCTCTGCAATCTGACTCTCTCTCTAAATGTAGTATTTGACTTTTACATCTTTTAAAGTTATGTAGACATTCTTTAATCTATTATTCATGAGTGTATTTTGCTGTGTGTGGTCTTGATTTTAGGAAAATACACAAGCATCCTTCTCAGKGACATCAAAAAGGTAGCAAAGTGGATTTGTTGAATTTGACAGTGTACGTGATCTGATTGTCCTAGTGTGATTTTTTGTCATAATGCTCATAGCCACTGGCATAGTGTCAGTTTTGCAGGTTAAGCAAACCGCTTAATTATGACGAGGTGAACACTTTCCAAAAAGTTGGGAAGGAAAACATGCTCACGTCCCAGATGTGATCTTTATGACCTGTCACCACTTACAACTACTTCAGCCARATTTCTGCACTGAATAAACCATTAGATGTTAATCAACTCCCCTCTTCTCCATTTATAATAACTGCCTGCGTTTTTGTCTTCATGTTCTCTTTTCCTTCCCAATAGTCCAACATTTTGACATACAGTATGTAAATGTCCATCTGCTTGGTCAATGCAGAGTATGTATGAGCAATTGGTCTCTGAGGTAATGCCTATTCACTTGGTKTTTGGCAAGTCTGTACAGCCTCTTTTCACTTCAGAATAAAAGTGATCCAGTGACGCACTCAAGGGCTACGGTATATTCCGTAATGAAATTCAGATGTCATTGAACAAGCCTTATCTTTTCTGTGCTCTTTTTTCTAGCATATCTAACAAGCCCGGCCAGAGGTAGAGACCAATGAGAGGATGTACTATTATCTGCTTATTATCAGCTATCTTCAAATCCTGCCATAGAACTCCAAGCCATAAAAAAGCCCTTTGTTCTCAAGTCTTGACCCAATGTCCAGTTGGAACATTTGTGTGTAGCTCAGCCTCTGACAGAGATAGCCATGGCCGAAGAGTCCAACACAAAGCCCATCAAAAGGAAATMATTTAGAGGGTCTTTAATTGGGTCCACGTTCGGAGTTGTTGTTTCCTCTGTTGTTCAATACTGTACTGTGGGTTCCCTCATAACAGACCCATGACTGACATTTCTTCCCCCCTTTCGTTCACCTCTAAAGGAGCTACCAAAGACATGGGGAAAATGCTGGGTGGGGAAGAGGCTGAGAAGGATCCTGATGCGGAGAAAAAGGAGGAGGAAAGACAAGAGGCACTTCGGCAACAGGAGGAGGAGAGGAAGGCAAAATATGCAAAAATGGAATCGGAGAGAGAAAACGTCCGACAGGGCATCAGGGATAAGGTAAAAATGTCATCATGTTGAACGATGAATCTTATGCAAATAGCTTCAACCCCGTTGCACGGTTCATACTCACATGTGATTGCCTCCCGAAGCAAAACTCATGCATACATTATCATTTGTAATGTCGTTGTGTGTGTGTGTGTGTGTGGGTGTGTTTATGTGTATGTCTGTCTGTCTGTGCATAAACAAACAATGCACTATGCTTGTTAAATTCCTATTTGATCATTATTTCCATGTCATCCAATGTTGAAAATCTGGTAGCTTGGTTCAGTAGCGGTGTCTTTTGAGCCTGGCAAGAAAAGAGTGACTTGATATAACCTCAGAGAAACATGCTTTAGAGTTGGAGAATTAGCCGTGAGCTTTAGTGAGTCATGAGAGCCCTTGCTTTGGAGAGAGACAGAAATGACAGTGCAGATTCAGCAAGTGTTGGAAACTRAAGACTGTGGAGACTGACTAAATGTCTTCTTAGCAAAGGCTAATTTCTCAAGCCAGAATTTATCTAGGACTGTCTGGGAATGGTCTGAGTGGGGAGGGGAAAACTGAAAACTAGCTGTTTTTGGCAGAGGTTTGGAACTCTTTCTTATTGGTCAACTAAAGTGGAACTGACAGCATTTTAGCAATATGAAATCTTATTCAAATCTGTTCATATAGACCCCCAGGAAGAATATGACAAGCAAGCACTCATGGTCATTTTCATGTATTTCAAAATTCATTGAATGTTAAAATGCTCTAGCAAGATAGAGTGGGAAAGCGGCCATGTGTTAAGACAGTTAATAAAACCATCAGTCTTGTCCAGGAGTCTACATGGACCGGTGCGCCATAGCCAATCAGAGCTACAGTAAACCTATATGAAAATAACCAATTTGGTACAATGGCCATTTATTTAACCAGGTAAGTCACTTATGAAYAAATTCTTATTTTCAATGACAGGCTAGGAACAGTGGGTTAACTGCCTTGTTCAGGGGCAGAATKATATATTTTTTACTTGTCAGCTCGGGGATTCGATCTTGCAACCTTTCGGTTACTAGTCCAAAGCTCTAACCACTAGGCTACCTGCAGCCCCCTAACTCACTTTGAACTGGACTGTGTTTACAGGCAGTAGCAACAGGGTGACTTTAGATCATTAGAACGCATTYGCCAAAAGCCACAAAATATTTMTGCAAATATGTAGACACCACGGGAGTCCTATTCATCAAACAACCAAGAAAAAGGTRGKCTCTCTGTYCCTCGGTTGCCTATGCACATCAACAATAACAACAAGATCAACAAATAATGCTAGCCAGAGCAAGATTAGCTCAAATCGAACGAGGGAACATTATTTAAACCCTCAAACCTTTTTTTTATCTAGTTGGCCTTCAAAATTGCACAGATAAACAATGGGGAATAGTAGACTGCTCGTCCTTCTGCAGCTTGTCTGCCAAGGCATGCTTGTCTCAACCCACCTTTTGACAACTGAATGGGAACTTGACTGCCCATTTGATCGATGTCAAATACATTTGATTGACAACAAAGAGATATGCTAACTGTGGATATCATTCAAGTTCAGCATAGCAAGCTGCATAGCAATGACACCTGCATCTCTAGCTGTAGCAACTGAAAAATGATGACATCCTCCCAGCAGCTAGCTAAGTAATGTTATGCCTGGTGTTTTTAGCTTGCTAAATAAATAGATATGCTATTCCAGGAGTGTCAAACTCAATCAGCGCAAGGGCCATGTTGAAAAAAACTCAACGAAATTGCAGGCCAGACATAACCTATTTGATTTATAATGTCCACTTATGTACATAGGATGCTGTAYATAGCATTTTAACATWAAAATAAAAGATAACTTATATTTGTCCAGCCTTTGCTGCTATGCTTGCAGATGTGCATAATATGCTGCAACTCTAATCAAAAAGTATTTAATAACTCCAAATAACAAAAACGTAGCAAGATTGTTGCAACATTTAAACTTAAAACTAGTTTTATTTTTTTGCACTGCTCCGGTGCGGCCAGCCTAGGCTACTGATCAAATGTTGCTGTAATAGGCCTCCGTGTTTCTCCTTTGCATGGTGTTTTGTTGCAGGTTTAGTTTTTAGATGATTCATTGTCAAGCTTYAAAATACGAAGACAGACTGCAACATTTTAGTAGCCTAGCTAGGACTGTGGCATGTGTCTGTACACTTTCCCTCYGCTGCGCGCTGTAAACGGGACACATGGAAGCAGTGCAATTGAAGTTGAATTCACCAATGTGAGCGCATCAGGCTGTAATTTAATAAAGTACATGACTCAACCGTTGACTCATTTATACTCGCTTGTGTGTCCTATTCAGCCCACTGGCCTTGTTTGACACATGTGCATTAGCTTATTAGCCACGTTATGACTGACTTGTGTTYATTGCCCTTGCTAGTTTGATTGTATTGACATTTCCAGCCTTAGTCGTCCATTTTTGTTTAAAAAATTTAGTCAATAAAACTGAAACAGTGCATGCCAAATGGGTGGAGGCAGCAAGCAATGTACCAGGCCAGCTGTGATTTACAACCTGATAGCAATATTTCTTGGACTACCAATAAATGTATTGTGGTGAATTATAGTAATCATGCAGTTAACTGAATCCATCTATTCTGCCAACAATGCCTTAATGTACATCATGGACTTTTGAGTCAAATATAACCTATATTTAAACCTCTTATAAAGTTGGTTTTGAAGCATAAACTGGTAATTTGATATTTTGGACTGATATGATTGTCTGTTTGTTTCATACCTCCAAAGTAGTTGAAACGCTGTCACCAGGCAGGCCAAAATTCCATCCCAMCAAAACAGGCATCACTTTCAGGCATTATCATTTTAACAATTTCACAGTATTATTACAACCTCATAGTGTGAAAATATACGCTGAATGTACAAAACATTAAGGACACYTTCCTAATATTGAGTTGYACCCCCACTTTTGCMCTCAGAACAGCCTCGATTTGTTGTGGCATGGACTACAAGGTGTCAAAGCGTTCCACAGGAATGCTGGCCCATGTTGACTCCAATGCTTCCCACATTTGTGTCAAGTTGGCTGGATGTCTGATACATTATTGATACACACGGGAAACTATTGAGCATGAATAACCCAGCAGTATTGCAGTTCTTGACACAAACCGGTGCGTCCAGTACCTACYCAATTCAAAAGCACTTAAATCTTTAGTTTTGMCCATTGTTACGAACCGGCTCGTAGCCCATAACAAAGAGGGAGAAAACACGGAGATTAATAAATAACCTAAATATATTTATTACACAAAGTAAACTATATACAAGTAACAGTGGTGTGTGTAGTGGATGCATGCATAGATGGTGATAATGAGGGGTGTTGAGAGGTGCCAAAATAAATGAACACAAAGAAGCCCCAAAATGTCACAACAAAAACAACAGTGTGTCTGCATGGAGAGAGTCTCCTTGATGTATGGGGGGAAAAACAAGAGCAGAGAGAAAGAATACGGCAGACAGAGTGGGAGAGTCGTCAACCCCCCCCCCCCCCCCCTAAAACCGGTGACCACCAAGGACCCCGGACCACCACACAAACATACTGCCCTGGTTAAAACTGCCCCACCCAACCTCGTCCTCCCCAGACCTCAGCAACCTTTGTGCACAGGAAGCAACCTTTAAGAGGAAAGAAGAAAACTAGGACAGCAAGGAACAGATGACAGGAGCGATAGGACAGCCAAAATAAACTGTGGCTGGTCACATGGATGACAAGCATACGTCACAACACTCGGGGAAAGCGCGCATGAGAAAACGCTTGTCCACCTGTATCTGCATAAACCATTACCCAGTCCAAATAAACAGAGCACCCGACCGGAGACGACCCTATTCATAAGGCTCTGAAAAGTGACAGGTGCTTTACGTAGGTCGAAACTCATAACTGAATATGAGTACAGACCGAAGGGTGTAATAAAGGCAGAGGTTTTGTGTGCCCTACACATAAGTGGCACCTGCCAATAGCTCTTTAACAGGTCAAACTTGCTCACAAACTTCGCTAATCCGAACTGATCAACGCAGTCCTCCATCCGAGGAAGAGGAAATTAATCTGGCTTAGTGACACTGTTTGCCTTACGGTAGTCTGTACAAAATCTGTTTGTCCCATCCGGTTTACTGACCAAGATACATGGAGAAGCCCTGCTGGAGAAAGAAGGCTCAGCAATATTCATCTCAGCATCCAGACAACTGCGTTTCTCTGAAGAAACTCTATACAGTGCATTCGGAAAGTATGTAGACCTCTTGACATGTTCCACATTGTTACGTTACAGCCTTATTCTAAAATGGATTAAATAAAATACAAATCTACACACAATACCCCATAATGACAAAGTGAAAACAGGTTTAGAAATGTTTGCTAATTTATTAAAAATAAACAGAAATACCTTATTTACATAAGTATTCACACCCTTTGCTATGAGACTGGACATTGAGCTCAGGTGYATCCTGTTTCCATTGATCCTTGAGCTGTTTTTACAACTTGATTTTASTCTACCTGTGGTAAATTCAATTGATTGGACATGATTTGGATAGGCAGTTGGTCCCACAGTTGACAGAAAAACCAAGGCCATGAGGTCGAAGGAMTGGTCCGTAGAGCTCCGAGACAGGATTATGTTGAAGCACAGATCTGGGGAAAGGTTCAAAAACATTTCTCCAGCATTGAAGGTCCCCAAAAACACAGTGGCCTCCATTCTTAAATGGAAAAAGTTTTGAACCACCAAGACTCTTCCTAGAGCTGGCCACTTGGGGGAGAAGGGCCTTGGTCAGGGAGGTGACCAAGAACCCGATGGTCACTGACAGAGCTCTAGAGTTCCTCTGTGGAGATGGGAGAACCTTCCAGAAGAACAACCATMTCTGCAGCACTCCACCAATCAGGCCTTTAGAGAGTGGCCAGACTGAAGACACTCGTTAGTAAAAGGCACATGACAGCCCRCTTGGAGTTTGCCAAAAGGCACCTAAAGACTCTCAGACCATGAGAAACAAGATCCTCTGTTCTGATGAAACCAAGATTGAACTATTTGGCMTGAATGCCAAGCGTCACGTCTGGAGGAAACCCTACGGTGAAGCATGGTKGTGTCAGCATCATGCTGTGGGGATGTTTTCCAGCGGCAGTGACTGGGAGACTAGTCAGGATCGAGGCAAAGAGGAACGGAGCAAAGTACAGAGAGATCCTTGATGAAAACCTGCTCCAGAGCGCCCAGGACCTCAGAYTGGGGCAAAGTTTCACCTTCCAACGAGACAAAAAAACAAAATATTCCTTTCATCCTCACCTGTGAAGATGACAGCACCTCTTCAGCCATCCCACTAGCGGTGCACAGGCACTGCCGGAAACCACACACACATAAGACAACAGGGACTGAGGTGGCCTGGAAGACCCCCAGTCATCACAGAGCACTGCCAGAAGTCCGTGCACACCATGTCCAAACACTAGGTCATTTGGAATGAAACCTGTGAAACCTAACCATGGCAACCCCTCCTCCCAATCCTTATGCATTTCTGTACAATAAGCTTTCAAAGACTTAAGGGCGCTCCAGCGCTCCTTGACTCTGCGTGTGATAGGCCCTAACCAAATTGTGTTTAATATGGAGCTGTTGGAGAACCTGACSAAACAGACCATCTGAATATAAACTGAGTCAAAGCTTTTAGCATGAACTTAGTCGTGATAGACCGGAGACGATAGGCAGCAGGAAACCTAGTGGTCTAACACGTCACAGTGAACAGGTAACTACTACCATTCTTAGAGCGAGGCAGAGGGCCAGCACAGTGAACAATCAGATACTCAAAAGGCCGGCTGACTATGGGAATAGGAAACAGCAGTACCGGCTTAATATCTTGATTAGTTTACCCGTTAATTGACAGGTTGATGAATGTAGAAACATCCCTCTTTAACTTAGGCCAAAATAAATGTCTAAGTATGCAATTGTAGGTTTTCCTCATGCCCAGATGTCCAGGAGCATTGTCCTCACRAACACCAACTCACGAAACCTAACTGGTACAGCAACCTGACTAATAGCCTCCCCCACGAAACTACTATGAGGCACCCATTCTCTCATCAGGACATCATCCTGGAGAAAATAGCCATGGGTGACATCTCCTAACTGTTTCACGGGCACAATTTGGTCACACAACTCTGTTCAACCCGATTCCCCAAATTAAAACACTATTCCCTGAATCAGTCTCAGCAGAGAAGGGTAACACAGACTAACACAAACAACCCAGAGGCACCTGTGTCCCTCAGGATCTTCACTGGCACTGGGTTGTTACTTCCTAACAGAGACACAAAACCCTCCCTAATGAAATGTAAATAATCTGGGTSAATTGGGACTTTCACATGTACCTGGGCATGAGACCGAGTGAGAGGAGTGAATGGATGTCGGACAGGCGCTGCTAACGCCGTAGGCTTAGGTTTAATATTAGCATGAGTACTACATTTACCCTTAGCCCTGAGAACAGGACATTTRTTTTCCAATGACCTAGATGAATGAAGCACTGCCCGTGAACCACAGTGTCTCAGTGGCCCCCACTCACTCGGAATACGGGGCTCTGCAAAGCCACTATTGTGAGTCCAAACAAACTCGTCCGCCAAAACTGCAGCTTCAGAGACACTCTTTTCGTTCATGTACGTGGCTATTCGATCAGGGATCATGTCCTTAAWTKSYYYWRSMWWAWYMRRWTWMMMMRSCCCYKGRAAWTYYTWAMCSSMRRRRMSGRRRWTWAAMYKKWAARRAMYYYYSSCYWAAAWYMAMMWGAGTCTGTTTATCAACCCTTTTTAAAGTTCTAAATCGTTGTCGGTATGCCTCAAGGACCAATTAGTAAATCTGTAACAACGATTTTAACCTTAGCATAGCTGACACTGTCGGCTACACCAAAAGCTGAATATGCTTCCTGCACTTTACCAGTCAACACAATGCAAGTGCGATCAAAAATCAGGCCAACTCCTACCATCAGCAACGCGCTCAAACGAAAAAAAACATCTCAGATTCCTTGTCATTACATTTTGGCAACAGCAGTAAGTTTCAAACGTGCCCGGGGCACGTCCGAGAGAGGAGTGACCCGTAGGTAAATCAGGGTCACCTAAGCAAACTCTCCCAAGCGCTTTCCTTTCCTTCCCTAACCAGTTCCAGCCACTCTTGTTGCAGCTTGATTTTTTGCGCACTCCAATTCCTGTTTAAATTCCAGTTCCTTATCATGCTTAACACGATCAGCACGCTCCAATTCCAATTCCTTATCACGCTTAACACAAATCAGCACGCTCCAATTCCTGTTTAAATTCCAGTTCCTTATCATGCTTAACACGATCAGCACGCTCCAATTCCAATTCCTTATCACGCTTAACACAATCAGCACGCTCCAAATCCTGTTATAAATTCCAATTCCTTATCATGCTTAACACGATCAGCACGATCCAATTCCAATTCCTTATCACGCTTAACACGATCAGCACGCTCCAAATTCTGTTTAAATTCCAATTCCTTATCACGCTTAACACGATCAGCACGCTCCAAAATCCTGTTTAAATTCCAATCCTTATCATGCTTAACACAATCAGCATGCTCCAAATCCTGTTAAATTCCAATTCCTTATCATGCTTAACACAATCAGCACGCTCCAAATCCTGTTTAAATTCCAATTCCTTATCACGCTTAACGATCAGCACGCTCCAAATCCTGTTTAAATTCCAATTCCTTATCACGCTAACACGATCAGCACGCTCCAAATCTTTAAATTCCAATTCCTTATCATGCTTAACACAATCAGCACGCTCCAATTCTGTTTAAATTCCTGTTCCTTATCATGCTTAAACACAATCAGCACGCTCCAAATCCTGTTTTAAATTCCTGTTCCTTATCATTGCTTAACACAATCAGCACGCTCCAAATCCAAATTCCTTATCACGCTTAACACGATCAGCACGCTCCAAATTCTGTTTAAATTCCAATTTCCTTATCACGCTTAACACGATCAGCACGCTCCAAATCCTGTTTAAATTCCAATTCCTCTATTCACGCTTAACACGATCAGCACGCTCCAAATCCTGGTTAAATTCCAGTTCTTTATCACGCGCTAACACATACAGCACGCTCCAAATCCTGTTTAAATTCCAATTCCTTATCACTGCTTAACACAATCAGCAGCTCCAAATCCGTTTAATTCAATTCCTTATCATGCTTAACACAATCAGCACGCTCCAAATCCTGTTTTAAATTCCAATTCCTTATCACGCTTAACACGATCAGCACGCTCCAAATCCTGTTTAAATTCCAATTCCTTATCACGCTTAAACACGATCAGCACGCTCCAATCTTTAAATTCCAATTCCTTATCATGGCTTAACACCAATCAGCACGCTCCAAATTCTGGTTTAAATTCCTGTTCCTTATCATGCTTAACACAATCAGCACGCTCCAAATCCTGTTTAAATTCCTGTTCCTTATCATGCTTAACACAATCAGCACGCTCCAAATCCTGTTTAAATTCCTGTTCCTTATCATGCTAACACAATCAGCACGCTCCAAATCCTGTTTAAATTCCTGTTCCCTTATCAGCTTAACCGATCAGCACGCTCCAAGTCCTGTTTAAATTCCAATTCCTTATCACGCTTTAACGCGATCAGGCACCGCTCCAAATCCTGTTTAAATTCCAATTCCTTATCATGCTTAACACAATCAGCACGCTCCAAATCCAAATTAGCCTTCAATATCAACCTAACAATTTTTTGGGGCGGTTATCACTAATCAAATCWAATTTTATTTCTCACTTGCGCTGAATATAATAGGATGCTTACTTACAATGAAATGCTTACTTACAAGGCCTTAACCAACAATGCAGCTCAAGAAATAGAGTTAATAAAATATTTACTAAATAAACTAAAGTAAAGAAAATCTAATCAATCAATAAGGTAACACAATACATTTACATAACAATGAGGCTATATACAGGGGGTTCAATGTAAATCATCTGGGTGGCCWTTTGATTAGTTTAGTTGTTAAGCAGTCTTATGGATTGGGGTTAGAAGCTGCGCCGCCAATAAGACTGRTACCACTTGCCATGCGGTAGAAGAGAGAACACTATGACTTGGGTGACTGGAGTCTTTGACAATGTTTTGGGCCTTCCTCTGACACCGCCTATTATATAGGTCCTGGATGTCAGGAAGCTTAGCCCCAATGATGTACTGGGCCGTACGCACTACACTCTGTAGCGCCTTACGGTCAGAGGCAGAGCAGTTGCCATACCAGGCGGTAATGCAACCGGTCAGGATGCTCTCGAAGGTGCAGCTGTAGAACTTTGAGGATCTGGGGAGCCATGCCAAATCTTTTCAGTCGCCTGAGGAGGAAAATGTATTGTCGTGCCCTCTTCACAACTGTCTTGGTGTGTTTGGACTATGATAGTTTGTTGGTGATGTGGACACCAAGTGACTTGGTGAAACTCTCGACCCGCTCCACTTCAGTCCTGTCGATGTTAATGGGGGCTTGTACGGCCTTCCTTTTCCTATAGTCCACGATCAGCTCCTTTGTCTTTCTCACATTGAGAGAGGTTGTTGTCCTAGGTTTCTGACCTCCTCCCTATAGGCTGTCTCATCGTTGTCAGTGATCAGGCCTACCACTGTTGTGTCGTCAGCAAACTTGATGGTGTTGGAGTCGTGCTTGGCCACACAGTTGTGGGTGAACAGGGAGTACAGGAGGGAACTAAGCACACACCCCTGAGGGGCCCCAGTGTTGATGATCAGCGTGGCAGAYGTGTTGTTCCTTACCCTTACCACCTGGGTGCGGCCCACATCCGATCCCAGGTGTGTCCCATTTCACTGACGACCCTCCCAGCGCCGCCCACCGACATCTTATTAAGGAAAACTAGAGCAGAGAGAAAGAATACAGCAGACAAAGTGGGAGGGTCATCACACCATACACCCTCTTAATGGCGCACATACACAATCTATGTCTCAATTGTCTCAAAGCTTAAAAATCCTTCTTTAACCAGTTTTCTCCCCTTCATCTACACTGATTGAAGTGGATTTAACAAGTGACATCAAAARGGGATCATAGCTTTCACCTGGATTCACCTGGTCAGTCTATGTCMTGGAAAGAGCAGGTGTCCTTATTGTTTTGTAAACTCCCGTTTTTTGACTGCACTGGGCYTTTAACATCCAACACAATAGGTGCGATCRGTCTTTAAACCAGACTTAAAGGTTTCCTCGCTGTTTGTAATCTGTARATGTTACTGTTAGTAAGCGTGGAGTAATGTGTGGAATCATCGCCGTCTGTGAGATAACCAACTTCCTATTTAATGCCAATCAATTGCTATGCAAAGAGARGGSMTAAAGACGCAGCGTCTTATTGGCGGCGCTGGCGCCTAGCTGATCTCACCAGGATTAAGACTTCATCTCCATGTTTCACTCAAGATGTGACTGAGATGCACTAACATCTCTGTTGATCTTCTCCAACATGCACAACCACACTATTGGCATCAGCAAAATGCTACGGCTCTTCCAGTAACTTCTAGCAAACTTGCGCCGCCTCTATTGTGCCGTTGTGTAAAGCAGTCAGGAATTGTCTTGGAAAATCGAGTGAGTCAGCTTATTTCATTGTTTAAGCCTCGAAGATGAAAGAACGCTTTTTCTAGCAGGCCTACCATGAAAGAATCATGAACAATTAGCAAATTCACATTGGAACATGAAATATGACCAGTGTGTTAGAAAAATGATGTATTTACCTGATTTATTTGATATTAATAGTTAACAATTATACACTTAACAGAAAGTAGGACATTTCTGTTCTGTTTAATTCTGTGTTCCTATAAAGAGATGGTTTCCACTCTAGCTTCCTGCAGTTAGTCTGGGCGTATGGTCAAATAAATGGGTTTTGCTAGAGATAGCTTGAGCTGACAATGACTGGGTGCTAAAAACCTAAAGCTGGCATTCCATACACAATATGTGGTGTGTGTGACCTGAGATAGAGAGAGCCTGGAAGAGTTTAGAACAATCCCTCATTGTCTCATCTTCCTGGCATCTGGGAAACTAAGCCAGGTTGTGGGTAAAACAACATCCCATGCAGATAACCAGGAKATAGACCAAGGTGGCTTATGGGAGGGGTGGAACCAGCCCTGACTAAGCATTTTTAGGTCCTATATATGATCTCTATTTTTTCATTATGAGTTAGGCTGCTCGGCCAGTTGACTAGTCTCATTATTGCATTAATTAATCGATATTGAATAAAGATGATTGTTTGAAGAAATAACAAAGTCTCTCACTTGATTAGAATATTCCACGATACCAGTCTGATGCATTTTAATGAATGTCTTACACACTTTTGATTTGCGTTATCGTGACAAAATKAGCGTTAGCATTTCTATACGCCTCAGATAGTACTGAGAGCACTCCCTGCATTGCCCTCTTCTGAGTCCCYGTTCACAAACTATATCCTCTCTGTGCTAAAGCCACGAGATCCATCCTCCTKTAAGATGTTTACTGGCTGAGAATCACATTAATTTCTGCTTGGGAGAGCAGCAAAGTGTCACAAGAGAGTCCGACTCATTTTCCGCTTCCGTGCCCCAGGATGGTCCATCAGTCAGGTAGGCTGTCGGCCCTCACTGTGGCCCTACTCCCCTCCTCAGCATCTGAYAGTAACTCACCAGAAGCTCTCTCAGCCAGAGGTCTAATAGAGGCCCAATCCTCCCTCGCATAGTGGGAAGCTCACCTGGCTGATCTCAGAGAAAGTAGTCCTGTTTTGGTCCTACTGTGCAGTATAATGGGCACTATTGTTGTAGATCATGTTATACTGAAAATCACGGGGCGGCTGGWAGCTTAGTGGTTTAAGAGCATTGGGCCAGTAACTGAAAGGTTGCTGGTTCAAGTCCCTGAGCCGACTACGTGAAACATCTGTCGATGTGCCCTTGTGTAAGGCACTTAACCCTAATTGCTCTGATAAGAGCGTCTGCTAAATTATTTAAATGCATGGTGATTGATTGGTTCATATATTGATGAATTGTTATTTATTGTCCGGCAAGAGGAAATGATTTCCACTTTCCGTAATGTGTTTTACACTGCTYGATCAAAGACAGARGAAGGTTGAGATATTTTGTAACGATAATGGGTACATACACAACCATTGAGATATGTCTCCAGAGGAACACAAAATTCCCCTCCAAAAATGTATCACTTGAAGTATGAAGTGATCCATTATTTCAACCTGAATTGAATGTGGAGGAAAGACAAGTGAAGTTGTTGAAATGATTTTACACTAAAAGGATTTTCCGGCCAATATTCAGCTTAGTATTAAAATAATGACTTTAATTCAAGAACAAATCCACTTGATTTGAATGGAGAGGGGCACAAGGTCTCTATATTACTATGCAAATTGTTGGTATTCAAGGAGGAAGATTGAGTGCCAGATGGCACAATGCCAAGTAACTGGCACAATGCATCTTGGCAGGTCATATCGAGACAAGTTCATTGCAAGCTCAAGATCTTGGTTGTGCATTCAAAAAAGCCCTCTATACTTTGTTTATTCCAGGGGAGGCTATTGCAAGGAGAAAAGGGAGACTAACCCCACCCCCTTTAATTATCATAAAATCAACCATAACTACCATCTTGTACTGTTATGTGTATTATATTGTCACATTGAGGTGCACAAAACTCTATWAAGACTGAAGAGCGCCACAAAATTGATAGAAAGTACAAAAGTGCATGTGTGATGTGAAATKTATATTTGTTCCCTAAAATGGCTGCCTTTGTTTGTTTTCTGTTCCAGTACGGCATCAAGAAGAAGGAGGAGAAGGAAGCCGAGGCCCAGGCTGCTTTGGATCAGGCAGCAGAAGGGAGTCTCACCCGCCCAAAGAAGGCTGTCCCACCCGGCTGCGGAGACGAGGAGGAGGAGGAGGAAAGTATCATGGACACGGTCATGAAATTCCTTCCCGGTCCACTTATGGATATGTTCAATAAAAAGTAACAGTGTTGGCGATATTAGATTGTTAACCTTCCAACACACATAACCAAGACCACCATCCTAACCAACCCTTCTCCTTCACCCATACATCCCTGTTCTAAGAGCCCTGGATGAATCAACGTGCCATAATATTTGTCCTTAACTTAAATGATCTGTGTTACATTGTCTTATTTGGAAGGAAGACCCACTGATTGGTGATACTATGAACCTATGTAGCATCTGCATAGATCCAAAACATTAACTTAAAGACAAATTTGATGTCAGGTTTTCAAGGTGTCCAGGCCTTAGAATGTGATCTGAGATCAACCATAATCCAACCTTTTTGTTTGTAAATAGCCTCTGGTTTAAAATAAATATATGTGATTACCAGAAAATATATTAAGAGTCTAAGCCATAATTTAAACTTTTGAGAAATTCTCCAAATCATATCAAATTTGATAGAATTTTGCTGTTTATTGCTTCTCCATTGARACTTCATCCATATACTGTTCTCTGTCCCAAGACATTCATAGGTTTTAATGTAAAAATAATAATAATAATGGTAATAGTAACATTGTGGTGAACTAGAAAGAAAATGGGTAACTAATTCAACAAGAAATGCTTTTCAAGCATGCAGTTGATATATTTTGTGGAGTACAGTACATGTACAAATTCCATTTAGTTATGATTAAGTGAAATACATTAATATTGAGGCAATAACTCTGGTTTTCAATTTTGTTTCAATGACACCACGACTAMTATGTACAGTAGGCTATACATACACATCCTAACTGTTCTTCCTTGAGATGTCCACGATAAAAATGAAAATGCTCAACAATGAACCAAACAACATTGGCAACATTCCTGATGTACCTGTGCTTAGTACAAACCAATAGAGTTGTATGTCTTGTTGCTTCATCTGCTTCGCTCCTATATAGTAGGACTTGTGGGAATCAAATCCGGCAATTGAACGTAGATGCTTACTCTTCTTATTTCCATGTCTGTAAATATAGATTTACGAGATGTACTCATCATTTTCTCAAGCACAACTATGTTGTGAACACACTTTATGTGAACAGACAGTGACAATGGTGCAATATACAGTATTGTTCAAGGTTTTCCTGTTAACTAAATGGAGTGCAGTCCTGAATCGGCAAAAACAGACACTCTTCATTGTTATGTGTTGAGCTTAATACGTTTTGTGTATCAGTGTACAGACACATAAAGCGTTGTCTGACTAGTAACGGCAAAGCATACGAACTCAGTCTGAAGTGTGATGTGGGGAAAGAGGTTGGAGGATTGGCTTAATGTAGGGGGTTTGATCGGACAGCATTTGAACTGGTGAGGGTCCTTGTCTCTCAGTGGGATTTGGTTTGTGGTTCTAACATACTAGTAAATTGTGTTCTAAACTTTGCCGAGAATGCAGGACAAGACAGGTATTAGTAATAACTTAAGAGGCATGTACAGTGGGGAGAACAAGTATTTGATACACTGCCGATTTTGCAGGTTTTCATACTTACAAAGCATGTAGAGGTCTGTAATTTTTATCATAGGTACACTTTTATTGCATGACATAAGTATTTGATCACCTACCAACCAGTAAGAATTCCGGCTCTCACAGACCTGTTAGTTTTTCTTTAAGAAGCCCTCCTGTTCTCCACTCATTACCTGTATTAACTGCACCTGTTTGAACTTGTTACCTGTATGAAAGACACCTGTCCACACACTCAATCAAACAGATTCCAACCTCTCCACCTGTCTCTTATACACATCTAGATGTGTATAAGAGACAGCCCGAAACCTGAAGGATCTGGAGAAGATCTGTAGGGAGGAGTGGGCCAAAATCCCTGCTGCAGTGTGTGCAAACCTAGTCAAGAACTACAGGAAACGTATGATCTCTGTAATTGCAAACAAAGGTTTCTGTACCAAATATTAAGTTCTGCTTTTCTGATGTATCAAATACTTATGTCATGCAATAAAATGCAAATTAATTACTTAAAAATCATACAATGTGATTTTCTGGATTTTTGTTTTAGATTCCGTCTCTCATAGTTGAAGTGTACCTATGATAAAAATTACAGACCTCTACATGCTTTGTAAGTAGGAAAACCTGCAAAATCGGCAGTGTATCAAATACTTGTTCTCCCCACTGTATACACCATAGGAAAGAGTTGTCTTCCACTGAGTTTCTATATATGTTGTCCATTTTGATCCCAGAGCTTAGTTCTACCACAGAATTATTTGTTGAAAGTTATTCAAAGTTTATTCTAACTTTATTGAAAGTTATTTCATCATTTTCAATCAATTTCTTCATTTAAAATGAATTAAGMTGGACTGTCTGTTTCAAACATTCCAAATATTTAACACATTCCATRAGGCCACTGGCTTCATAGGATCATGGACATCCATATGGCCACTGGCTTCAAAGGATCATGGACATCAAATGACAAATTTGTCGCTAGTATGTGTAAAGAATGCCTTTGATGTTCTTATCTTACTGTAAGGAATTTTTGCTCGAAAATCCTTTTTAAGTGTTGAGGTAGATAAAGATTCAACACATGACCAAGTAAATGTCAATAGCTATCTAGCCTGCCATGTACAGAAAAAAAGTCCAACATGTAATCAAAGGGAAAAATGAAATGCATTATAGCAGCTAGATTGCTAACTTATAGATTGCTAGGTAACAGATAGCTTGTTAAGCCTTTATTTTGGAGTGAACAAGCTAGCTAGTTAGCTATCGAGCATTTGTCAATAATGCACAATCTGGGATAATAATATTTGCTTGCAAACCAATAAATGTTGAGTACACTAGACAAGTGCCAAGCAGTTAGGCGATGGTATTTGTGAAACTGCCACTGTTTATATCGGCCCAGTGTTGATGCTAGTTAGATTCAAGATTAGCCGTTAGAAACCTGCCAGGTGTGATTCTGGGGCCTTACTAATGTAGTAGCAGTGAAATAGAGAAGAGAAATTAGCACGACGTAAAACCTAGCTACATAGTACGCTCTCAAACTTTCCTGCCAATTGCYTACAATGTTTAAAGCTAGACATATGAAAGCCACAACATTGAGGTCATTTATAGAGCACATTTATTGAACTTCCTGTGATGTTTATGTACTTGTGAACTGCCTTCAGCCACTTATTTATCAATGTGCTAAAACTTAGCTGAAATGAACGACCAATACTTGTTGGTATTATACAATTACTGTATACTACTTTTCTATTTATTAGTTGTTGGCACATGCATTCATCGACAGCATTCAATTCATCATTGACATGTTTTATTCTATTAAAAACCAAAGAATAGTCTTGTTAGTGATAGAATGTCTCATATTTTCAATTTCTTTATCTCATGTTTTTTCTTTATTTCAAATTCTCAGGTATTTTAGCTTTTCGTTTGTACGTTTTTATTCATATTTTGTAGTGATCATGTAATGACCACGACTTAGTTTGAAAATGCAGTATTTTGTTGTTAGGGACCAAGCACACCAGATCATTCATTGACGAGGATGATGGATAGATGGCATGGATCTGCTTTGCCCCTTATACATTTTTTTATAGAACCRACCTGACAAGGTTTTCCAGCAACTTACAGTTGTCTGAAATCCTGTCGAAGTTCCAGATTTCCTACTTGGAACACATTGTAAAATACTAAACAGACATAAAAGTGCTCAGAAAGAAAAACAATCACCTTCTCCTTTCATCTACAAAATGGCATCTCTGCCTATTTGTCATCATCACCTAATCGCAAACAAATGCCACTTATTGACGAAATGGCTGAAAAACAAGTCACATGTCTAATGGTTCTTTGTTTGCTATTCTAGTAGACACCATGCCAGATTACTGTTGATCCACTCTTTCTCACTCTTCAAGTTAAACCATTCTTTCATTTCACCCCTCAATTAACCATCGATATGATAAAAACTGCCTGACAAAAATCCCACTTAAAACATTCCTATGTTGTGACTTGAATGTAACTGTCTGATGTTTCTATCTTTGCATTGTCTTCGACTGTTTCCTCTGTGTTGAGAAGATGCTTATTCTGGTGCAGTTTTCTGTCTGTATCGTTCCTGTTTACGTCCACTGGTGGTTGTACTTCGAGAAATCTGTCTCTTTAGTATTTTTTGTATTGTAAAATCTTCTCACCCTTTTCCCTATTTCTCTCTCTCTCTATTTGTTGACAATTGTGTGCATGCTTATGGTGTGCAATGTACTGTAGGCAAGGTTGTTAAGATAATTGTTTGTGTCTTCTGTGTTGAAAAGCTCCACCTGACAGCCTCCCTGCATGCCATTTTAGGCTGATCTTTTAGTCTCTGTAACATTCCTGCCAAAATGGAATCACCGCACACTCTGAGAATAAAGTGATTTCATATAATTGTTCATCGTCGTGTGTTTCTGATGGCTCACTGTACATTATAATTCTCATAAATTATTCAAAAGCAGTGCAGTGGTATAAACGTAGTCCTGTTATAGGGAAATGAGAAAAGATTTTGTAGGACTGTAGAGATTACTTCCAGAACCGCAATATGAAATCATACTTAGCTTATTTGAGTAAAGCAACGACATTACRTGTGCAGACAACAATGTATCAATTGTAACTGTTTCTGACGATCATTTTTCATCTCAACATGGTTGTTCTGCATCTTCACGTTTTCCAATAAATTTGACATCGATTCAATAAAAGTGAAAGGGCTGTGAACAGAATGTACTGTGTCATTCAAAGGGTGATTGGATCTTGTTTCCAGAAGATGTAACTGGTAATCATGTTGCAGGGTGAGTGGTAAAGGGACATCAAAGTAATGCAAATGGTGCTCCTCTCATAATGTCTGTTTGCCATGAGAGGGTCTCTGATATGGGTATCAGCAACCTTCTACACCAAACRAATCCACTAGAAAGATGATGGAAGTATGCCCAGCAAGGATTATAGACATACATTTTTTTTTGTATTATGTTAAATGCCATGGCATAGGACACAGACACAGGATTTAAATTAATCGATTTCAATGGTGAGACATTTTCCAGCATTTTCACTGGGAGGGAGGAAAAGTACTGTTATGCAAACAGCCTTTGTTTTGATATTTAATGAACATTTAAAGGTTGCAGGCATTCGCTCTCTGTTTGTGCAGAGTTCTATTCTCACAAAATCTTGGTTTCAAAGATTTCAAACATGAAATCTTTAAAAAGACTTGCATCAATACATTTCATTTTTAAGGCATTACTAACAAGGTCTTAAGTGTTTGTGAGCATTAATTTAAAATAATTTACTGACAATGTAACACCTTTTTGAACATAGTCCTTAAAAATCTCATTACCGCAACGTCAAGACCATTAGGAAAGCTAATACATTTTCACATAAAAAAWAAATAGATTATTAACAGTCATGCACAGTTACTTGAAACTATGAATTAATATATAATTTTTAATTAACATTTTTAATTGATTTTGACTGATTTCTCTCATTACCGCAACMCCTTCCGCAATCTACAACCTAATATTTTTGATATTTCATGTGGCAAGCCTGAAAGAACGTAACGTATAGATTCTGCACATGCATTTAAAAGCAAACTAATATTTTTCCATTCATAAAAYTAACATTAAATGAACACCTGTTGTGGTAATGATACATAGGTTCGGAAAGGAGGTTGATGATTTCGGTAATGATAATAAGTATACTAAGACTGAGGTATGGTTAWAAACAAAACGTTTAATGTAGAATATAAATGAGATATCGGCACAATCATGGATTCAAGTTCAATCAATTTCATTTTGCTGTGCTTCAAAAGTACATAACATACATAGGCTAAAAACAGAGAACACATAAAAACAACACATACAAGAACATTAGAACAGCACATGTTATCATCACACACTGGCCTGTACACTGTCCCTTGGGGATGATGTTTCTATGACCCCAAGCTGGTGCAGCTTCTTTATCTTCAAGCCAAAGTTTTCATGCGTTTTGCAAGAATGTTTCTCTGTCTGTGACTCTTCGCTGGCCAATMCAAAATGGCTTAAGTTTAAAGAATTGAGCCTTGGAAAGGTTGTGCCTTGGATTCTCAGACAGAAATCTTCTATGAAGATGTGCCATAGTGTSCGGTAAGGCTCTCTTACGGAATATCTGGCCCTTTTTCCGAATTTCTCTGGATATTTTTGGGGTGATTCCTTTGGGGTAGATGTCTTCATTGGTCCTGGTGTCTCTTCTTTTAGGAGTTGAGTTGATGGCAGGGACATTTACCTGCTGAGGTGAGAATGGCTGTTCTCTTGAGGAGGCTGTCTTGAAGATTTTGAATAACTTCTTCATTTTGCTTCTTGAACATGTTGAAGTGTATCATCTTCCTCGATTGATGGTGTTATGTCCAATACAGCTTTTAGCTGTTTCTTTTTTCTGTAAAACCTTTGAGTTTTCCCGCCACTGTTCTTTCTTCTTTTCATGTTGCTTCTTTGTCAGATCTTGAGTTTTACAGATTTTACAATTTTGCTTTCGTTTTTGATATCTGGAAATGGAAAGGAAGCATGACATGAAATGAGCATGTCTCAAAACATGGGAAAAATCTTACTGTTATGGACATGTCATCCTATAGTAGAGACGGAATGGCTTACTGACTGTGTGTGTGTGTGTGTGCTGTTCTTTCTTCTTTTCATGTTGCTTCTTTGTCAGATCTTGAGTTTTACAGATTTTACAATTTTGCTTTCGTTTTTGATATCTGGAAATGGAAAGGAAGCATGACATGAAATGAGCATGTCTCAAAACATGGGAAAAATCTTACTGTTATGGACATGTCATCCTATAGTAGAGACGGAATGGCTTACTGACTGTGTGTGTGTGTGTGTGTGTGTGTGTGTGTGTGTGTGTGTGTGTGTGTGTGTGTGCGCGCGCGCGCGTAAACTTCTGAACACTGTAGGGTATTGACCTATAGACACTGTATGGGGCATAGGCTTCCTATTGACTATATATATGCTAATTACTCTTGCTGTAACCTCTCCAACCCCTAAACTCTCTCTCTCCTTCCTTCTGTACTCTTCCAGCAGTTCTGGGTTGGTGTAMATTTTTTCTCTSAATTTTGTCTGCCTTCGCTAAAGCTTTCTTTTTGTCACTTGCTGACTGTCTGCAATTAAACAGGACATAAAGCAAAATATCAAGAGCTAGTAAATAATATTCAAATTAATAGTTCATTATATATATTTAAAAATATAATCTGTATGATTAAATTCTCATTACCGAAACAGAAGTTCTCTCTACCGCAACTGGCCTTAAATTGCAGCGGTAAGTGAGAATGGTGTTGCGGAGGATGAGGGACCTTAGCATGTTTTGCTAACAATAGAGAAGACATGATGACTAAGCAATTTTTTTACTCATTGTACATAATTAGACATTAATGCAGTCTATTTTCATAGAACATTTTTWATCTAACGTTTTTCTAAATGTGGAAAACTACCTGTATCGGTAATGAAAATCAATACTGTCRTGTACACAGTCTGACAAGAGAAGATTTAACTTTTAACTGGAAAATTTTAAGAGATCTGCTTACCTGGTAGCCATCTTGAAGGTACTGGCAGATGTTTTGCTTCATTCAAAATCAAACTTTATTTAAAATTCTCTATGTGTGTGTTAACAGTCCTTTAAAAATGTTGCAGACGGTCACGCCCTGGCCTTAGTATTGTTTGTTTTCTTTATTATTTTAGTTAGGTCGGTGTGTGACATGGGTATGGTGTGTGTTTTTGGTGATTATATGGTATAGGGGTGTTGGTGTAAGTGTATGGTTTGTGTTGAGTGTATGGTCTAGTATGTCTATGGTTGAGTGTAGGTGTTTAGGAAAGTCTATGGTGCCTGATTTGGTTCTCAATCAGAGACAGCTGGTTATTGTTGTCTCTGATTGGGAGCCATATTTAAGGTAGCCATAGGTTTTAGGTGTTTGTGGGTAATTGTCTATGTCTAGTTGAACTTTTTTGTTGCTTTGTGTGTCACTAACGTTTATAGCTTCACGGTTGTTTTGTTTTGTGTAGTGTTCGTTGTTTTGTTTTTCTCTTCTAATAAAAGAAGATGTTCTTTTCACGCGCTGCGCCTTGGTCCGTCTCTCCTCACACGATCGTGACACAGAGGAGTGATGAGAACATCAGTCATGGACACCTCATTTTTTCATTATATTATACATGAATATTCAGATAATTTCTGTCATTTGAAAACATCTATTAGAACATCCATTCATTTTTTTCAGAGTATTTTCATTTTACTCTGTTTGAATTACAAGATAACATACATTCAGACAGAGCTGGACACGTTGTGGTAATGAGAATACTCTTTGTGCAAGGTAGAGAACACTATTATCTTTATTATGATATTTTGTTATATTACTAAATGACATGTTTTATATTTAAAATCATTACTGCTATGGTATTTTAATGGTTTCATGAGAATGACCCATATAGAGAACAGCAGGGCTTTTGATCACTTAGAAATTCTATTTAGTCATTTATCACCTCGCTCAAAAAWAGGTCTCCATTTGAGCAGTTGCCATTCCATCCATATCTTCCAATTTAATGGTCTTTGTGCTTCAATGCTCAACCCTCTTATGGGTTTGGAAGTCATTAATGTAACATTTTTACAGCGAAAAAAGATGAACACTTAACTCTGTTCTACAAAAAACTATAACTCTGAACTGTTGAGGTTTAGCATTTCAACTATAACATTTACAATCCAATACTTTCTATGGACATTTCACAAGTTGTCAGATTTGATTGATCAAATGTTTTGATTGTTAAAGCAGAATCCTTAGTTGCTACATTACATTTTGGACTTATAAATTAMTGATATATACCCATTGATTCTTAAATRATATAAYTTATAAATSGCTCATGAGWTTAGTTCAACTGTCGTACCCCATCAGAACCCAAAATATACGTTTGTTTTACTCCAATGTTTGTAAACAAGCTAAATGTAAACAAACACTGTATACCTGCAAAACGTGGTTAAAACTATAATGTTGATATCATGGATGGTCAGTCCTTGCATCCATAGCTCTGTTTATGAATTTGAAAGTAGTTACATTTCTCCAGGCCCATCCCTCAGCTTTTTACCAAAACAGAGGTCGGTTGACTGCTTAGTTATTGTTTCAATTAAGGATTGTAGCTGATCATACCAACTACATACTGTTCGTTTAATGGTGGGACAACAGAACCCTCAGCAGTATCTGCGACAACAGATTTTTCATGGCTGTATGCTCTGCCAGCTATCATGAGGAGATTTCCCTCATCTTGAAAGGTTGCTAACATGTCACATGGCTCCTCATTTGGATCAAAGCTGTAAAAAACAACAGAGATTCACGGCTGACCTTGACAAAACCAGAAATAAAGTTTTACTCCTCACAATAATGTATTTATACCGATTTGAGAACTATCCACACTGTTATAATAATGATTTTTTCCCCTTATCACTATTCAGCAAACTGGTCTGTTTAGCACACAGCAGTCTCCGTCCACTCCTTGGCAACATTAGCCCTGAGGTATTGCTGCAGGACACAGGGAAATAAATCAATTCCATTAGCATTCCTACTCAGGGGTGGCCTTTTCATACCCAGCTGCCTTCCCAATCTCCAAACACCACTCAGAACCGTGGGGGAGCCGGGTCTCTATTGGTGTCCTGCAGACATGCTTAAGTCAATGTCAATTAACTGTTCTCCACTGGGCACTGCAGAAGCCAGCCCACAGAACAGCTCCCAAGCTTCTCCTCAATAGAAAAGGATTTCACTCCTGACGGTGGCCCTAATCTCTCAGGCTTGCCTGGGAATTCTCCCCACTCCAAAGGCAGGGGTTTACCCACAGACTCAAAAACAAGTTGATAGCGAAGCAAAGTTCCAGTAATGATCGTCATTTGTGGAATAACTACATGTAGGCTACATTCAGTTTAGTGTTCCATGTAGCAAGGATATTCCCTACAGTATACTGTATAGTAGACGCTCTWTATTCTAGTTTGGTCATTCATCTGTGCAATTATTTGGTTTAAGAAGAACATATTAGATGCTATTTTTGAGTCAGAGAGAAAGAAAATGACCCAAAGAAATGTCAGTCGTCAAATATCGACATCTTTGTTCACTCATCAAAGTATCCAAATTGGCCCACAAGATAGGCTTAGTGTGCATGGGCACAGATTCTCCTCTGTTTTGCATATTGATTGCATGTCAATGGCAGATCAAGGGGAGCACAATTAATTTCAAACCCATCAGACATCCATTTAACTGTCATCAAACGTCCAGGAGACTCTTTCCCCCCCGCAACTCTGAGCCGTGGAGCTAGACAGGTATCAGTGTGGCCAGGGAAGGCCCAGATTGACAACACCGACAACTCCATTGACAGGTGATTGGAGCAGCGGCGGCAGCTCAGATGAAGCTATAATGGGCCCAGTTAATGAGTAAAGTAGTCCAGAGACCTTCGCTGTATGAGGGACAGATGTGGGAGTCCTCCATCCAACAGTGAAAGCGGTCTGTCGAATTATAGGGCATTTAATTTCAGAGTGGACCCCTGGAGGACTTTCTCTATTTCATTTTGTTAAAAGGAGCAACAAAATACTAGGAAAGATTAAAAAGTCCTATTTGAGAGATCTAACCTCAATTAGTGAGTGTGTCCCCTCAGTTTTAGGTGCTGGCATAAGATGATGGCAGGACTATCAGGACTGTCACCCCTCCTATGAAGTGCCTGGCCTGATTTAGATTTATGCATAAAATAACATCCACCATTACTAGACCATGTACACTAGGTGATATTACACCTTACTCCATTTGGAGATGCGGATTACAAACAGGAAGTGATCTTGCATACGGTGGATTAGAAACATATTCTTCTATAAATCTTTTTACGGTGCCTTTTCTGTTCTCTGTATTAATATAAATGGTTCTTTCTAAATATTGTATCAGAAGACATACTCTGTCACATGCATTTAATACTACATGTATGGATATTCAGCTGATATTGTATAGTGCAGCCTCTTTGGCAGACTACTTAGTTAGTATCTAGGTAGTATCTTAAATGCATAACCTGTATGCTTCTGTTTGTCTTATTTTTTCACATCAATTTATCACTTACAAATATATGCAAATGCAATGTTATGTTGTAGAAGCATTCAATCTGAAATGTGGGTTCACAACCAAGATTGTGTGTATTTTCTGCACCGAGTTGTATTACCTTTAAACACAGACCACCTAAATATTGCAGTACATTCTCCCAGAGTAAATGTCTTGTCTTTACTTCTCGGAAAGCGGTGCTCGGGATTAAGCTCTGCTGAGTTGCAAAATGTAACTGTCAGCCATCTATGGAGATTTGATAACTGAGGGTAATGCTCTAAACCTGATATCTGAAATTCTACTCTAAAGCAGGGGGGCRGGTAGCCTAGTGGTTAGAGGGTTGGGCTAGTAACTGAAAGGTTGCTAGATTGAATCCCAGAGCTGACAAGGTAAAAATCTGTTGTTCTGCCCCTGTTAACCCACTGTTCCTAGGCTGTCATTGAAAATAAGAATGTACTCTTAACTGACTTGCCTAGTTAAATAAAGTTCTAAAAAAGGAATGCAAGTGCAGTCAGCAGCCTAAGCAGCATCCTTGTCCACAAAGGAAGGCCTTTGATATTTCATCAAACTGATTGATGAAACATCTGGGCCACTCAGTCCATGTTCCCTGCAACCCTCCATCCACTCACTCTTCCACTTCCACCCACCCAGGCCTAAACCAAAGCATTTCCATTCAATCAGAATACCAATTACTTATTGTTGGGAACCTAATTGCCTCAGATTCAATACAAGACATAATTTGTTCCGAAGAAGAGACTGGATTTATGCAAAGTTAAATTGTGCCCTATTCAAAGTAAATTAGTAGCTTTGAAATTGAAATTCAGGCTTTTGTTTCAGAAGTTCCCAATGTTAGCCTGAGTTTGTAATGTCACATCTATAGTTTGTAGTTACAAGACAGCTATTGGAGAGGACATTGCCTCCAAATTTGTCTACCAATCTCTTCAATGCTCTTTGTTTTTTAAGCGTATAATGAGTATATATTATTTATAGTTTAGCTAATTGTGGACATATTTTTAAAGTGCATACGTTAATAATTATCCTGCCTTATATGGCGACAGGTAGCCTAGYGGTTAGAGCRTTGGGCCAGTAACCGAAAGGTTGCTGGTTTGAATACCAGAGCGGTCAAGGTGAAAAATCTGCCGATGTGTCTTTGAGAAAGGCACCAAACCCTAATTTGCTCCAGAGGCACTGTACTAAAACAACATATTTCACTGCACCTATCCGGTGTGACAATTAATCAGGTACTATTATACTTTAACAGAATCAACACATTATTTTAGGAAATAATTTAAAAAATTATGCGTAGCATACATATATTGTTATGTAGATTTGATTACATTCATTAATTCAGTGAGTCAGAGAGAGCTGACATTCAGTGAGTCAGAGAGAGCTTACGTTCAGTGAGTCCGAGAGAGCTTACATTCAGTGAGTCAAAGAGAGCTTACATTTAGTGAGTCAAAGAGAGCTTACATTACCTTGGTAATACATTAGCCTTAACACAAACAATTTTTCTCAACAGGCACCACAACAATACTATTTCTCGCCATCCAAATTGATTACAAAAATTGCAACAAAGCAAGAAAAAGAGCACGGGAATACTGTACCAAATTAGAAAGTGAACTCAAATAAAACAGCTGGGTTGACAATCTTGGGGTAAAGAGGGCATGAAAAACGAGCATGCTCCACTTGTTAACGAGACACCAAATCAGTGGAAGTGAGCAGCATGACTTGAGGATATAGAGAAAAAGAGACAGGAGAAAAGGAGAAGCTTTACAGTCCCACAACCCCCTGGGACCATCAAAGAGCACACACTAGCCCTTATAATAATTTAACATAAACCCCAGAGCGTACATAACAAGGAACGGGTAGCTTAATATTCCTTAGTGTATTTTTTTTATGGAATGGCCTCGTTCTGAACTCGAGTCTGCTTCTTCTAAAACTTAATTGTCACTGATTTCATAATTCCATTCTCAAGATGGCACTTCGAATGAGGACACAAGTGATTCATAAAATGTGACAGTTTTCTGCATGCAATTAAAGTAAATAAAATACAATCGGTTGAACTTGATATACGGTTTGGTCGATAATGTCTGGAGGTAACCATGCAGATTTACAGTAGAGCTACAGAACACACTTTTGTAAAAAAAAAAATCGCTAATCAAATAAACTTGGTCCTTATTTGTGTGCTATAAGAGAGAGTTATCTATTGTCCCACAAAACCTCCACTATTCCATGGGCTCTATACCAGAGAAACACCTGGCCACAGATCACATTCTGTACTGGGGTTGTCTCAGTTTGCTGTAGTGCCATCTGGCCATGTGTAAATTAAGACATCATACTGAGGAGTTCAACTTGGTTGCCTTCCAAACATTCCAACGTTTCTGCAACTACCTCCCCCTAACAAGCAACGATTGAAATCTGATCTACCCTCTTGTTGCTTTGAGTCAGTGACTCTTATCGTGGTGTGAAATGTACCATGTACAATTGTACATGCATTTCCCTTGTACAATTTTCCTGAATACATGAACGTCTGTCCAACACTCAACAACTTCCAGCTATAGTAGCAGTGTACACAGAACACACTGCAACACTACTCCCATAATGTACCCCCTTTCACAGAGGCCAGAGGCTAATGCATAGGGATAGCTCTCATGATCTCTACAGTATACAAACAAATACTATAGGCTTATCCAACGTTTTGCTGGTTTGGTTCATTCTACTGTACTAGTCTGGTACTGTGTGACATCGGGCTAAGTCTGCTACTGTGTGACATCAGGGCTAAGTCTGCTTCTGTGTGACATCAGGGCTAAGTCTGCTTCTGTGTGACATCGGCTAAGTCTGCTACTGTGTGACTTAGGGCTAAGTCTGCTATCTGTTGACATCAGGGCTAAGTCTGCTACTGTGTGACATCAGGGCTAAGTCTGCTTCTGGTGTGACATCAGGGCTAAGTCTGCTTCTGTGTGACATCGGGGCTAAGTCTGCTACTGTGTGACATCAGGGCTAAGTCTGCTTCTGTGTGACATCAGGGCTAAGTCTGCTACTGTGTGTGACATCAGTGCTAAGTCTGCCACTGTGTGACATCAGGGCTAAGTCTGCCACTGTGTGACATCAGGGCTAAGTCTGCCACTGTGTGACATCAGGGCTAAGTCTGCCACTGTGTGACCATGTGACATCAGGGCTAAGTCTGCTACGTGTGTGACATCAGGGCTAAGTACTACTAGTTTTTATTTTGGTATTATTTTAAATGTACCATGGTATCAGATATCTTCACGTGTCACCTCTAGAGAAATAGTGCATTGATTGTGGCCCCTGGAAAATAAACCGATGAAATAAGCACATTTGGTATGTATCACATTTACCACAGTGCAGCCAAACTCCACATTTCCTGTTATTTTTAGTGTTAGCACAAAATAATATCATACCCCAATATAGCTAGAGGATTCAGTCTTATTTCTCTTGGTAATGAGGTGAAAAAAATGCCTTAGTGACGAGAGAACAGAAAGCATCCCCTGCAAGTGTCTGTCTCTTTATCTCTGCCGTTTTAATTGATTTTTTTGAAAGTTTAGATAATCTCGCAGTGCACTCGTCTCGTTTGTACCTTCACACCCGGATTCAACATGTTTTTCTGTAGATTAAATCGCAGTGTGTTGCTTGGGGGGGGGGGGGGGCCTCATCATGTTGAGGCCCGCTTTGATTGATTCTTGTTTCACAAACACAACACATCCAACCCATCAAAACACATGGGAGATCTGAGCATTTGCATAGATATATTTCTTCACATACATACTGTTAAATAAAATTGCTGATTCATAATATTATTATGTCGTTGTCAAAGGATAACTTTTTACTTAAACGCACAGAGGAACAGAATATCAGACAGTAATTAGTTTACTTAYGTCAATTAAAGCTAGAATCCTTCATTTAAACAACAACAAATAGCTTCCCCGCCTCTGTTTTGCTAAAATGCTGAGGGATGGGAGAAATGTAACCACTCTCAAATTCAGAAAGAGCTATGGAWGCAAGGACTGACCATCAAATGTATAATTTTAACCATGTTATGAGGCTATATAGTGTTTGTTTACATTTATTTGTTTWCAAACATTGGAGTAAAACAAGGTTATATTTTAGTTCTGATGGGGTACKACAGTTGAACTAAGCACATGAGGCATTTATAAGTATATTCTTTTAAGAATCAATGGCCAAATATTATTAATTTATAAGTCTAAAAAATTATGTAGCAACTAAGGATTCTAGCTTTAAATCAACCTAGCCATAATTTTACTTGTCTCAACACAGGTACGTATCAAGCTTGATTAGTAAACAAATCTGTGGTTCTGATGCTCTCACAATCCTGAATGATAACCCATATAAACCCTTATAAATATTCATCTCATCCATGATTATCTTAATTATAATCAAGTGTTAAACACTTATATGTAATTAACACTGCAGGGTGTGTGAATCMCAGTGTATCTTAAGCTACAGTGTCTACAGTACTGTTCACGTTAACACTGAAGAATGAATCTATTTATCAATTGATTAGATGTGAAATAGCATTTTACAGGGTGCTCACTGTCTGAACACAGTGGCAACAGTGAACAAGGCTATCAGTTTCAAAATGAAATGCGTTGTTTGTCTGTCTTTAGGCCCCACTTCTCTCAATCACAGACGAACTGAACTGCACGTTCAATTGGAACGCTTGCTAAGTTTTTTGAAAATGTGCTTTCAATTTGCAATTACCATAGCAACAGCTTGTAGGTTATCCGTTTTAAAACAGTTAACACTTCTGATACAGTGTAAAATAAACATGATTGTGAACCAGCTGTTTTCCTGGCTTTGAAATGTAGCCTTAGAGTCTATTTGTCTAAACCTGTTTCTGTGAGACTGAGATCACCTGATGCAGTGCAAACCTGATGCATGCATAGTAAACTAAAAATACTTTTACATGCCACTTGAACACTATTGGTTTCCAGTGCACTCTGTCTTTAAAACCTTACAGTAGAGAGTGAGATCACCAGAGCCATGACGCAGGAAGGAGGACAGCCTATGGTGTTCTAGTCTCCCGGGTGGACACTGGAGAGAGCAGATCTTTAAACATTTATGTGACACACACACACACATGCTCGCTGTAAATCACCTTCAAACAAGGCTGAAGGATAAACGAGCTGTCAGACCAAGCCATCACACTCAATAAATCATACCACAATTGACTATTTATCCYACTTCAAAACAGAAAGCTATCAAGATTTTCTGCAGAAAAGACACCATACCTCTAGCGAAAACTTGGTGGCCTCTACAGGTTTTACAGTAGATCTCTATATCCCAATATTCTTGAAACATATCAATATTACACTGTAATAGGCACATCAGGAGAACTTACAAAACAAGGTGTAATGCAAAATGTATAGCGCCTTCCTCTCAGGGTGACTTCACAAAACTGCTGGTGGGATCACATCTATCATTTTTCAGGCCCTGGGTAAAAAACWAATTTGTTTTATTTGAATGAAGCGAGCATAGCTGTCTCAGCCATACTGATTAGTTTCCAAATAAATTATCCCTTTTTGGGGGACACTAATCCAGACTCTTATAAGAAATCCAGCAGCGACCTCGTACGAGCGATCAAACAGGCAAAGCTTCAATACAGGACAAAGATCGACTCCTACTGTGCTGGCTCTGACGCTCGTCGGATGTGGCAGTGTGGTGTCAGGACAACAACCTCTCCCTCAACGTCAGCAAGACAAAGGAGCTGATCGTGGACTATAGGAAACAGAGAGCCAAGCAGGCCCCCATCCACATCTACAGGGCTATAGTGGAGCGGGTCGAGAGCTTCAAGTTCCATGGTCCACACACATCAACAAAGTCGTGACGAGGTCACAACAACGACTCTTCCCCCTCTTCCCCCTCACCATTGAGAGAATCTTGACTGGCTGTATCAACTGCTTGGCATCCGACTGCAAGGCGCTACAGAGGCTAGTGCGTACGGCCCAGTACATCACTGGGGCCGAGCTCCCTGCCATCAAGGACCTCTATACCAGGCGGTGTCAAAATTATCAGACTCCAGCCACCCAAGTAATAGACTGTCCTTTCTGCTATTGCACGGAAACTGGTAATGATGCACCAAGTCTGGAACCAACAGGACCCTGAACAGTTTCTACCCCCAAGCCATAAGACTACTAAGTAGTTCATCAAATAGCTACCCAGACTATCTGCATTAACCATCTTTGCCTTTTTTTGACTCATCACATACGCTACTGCTACTGTTTATTAACTATCCTGTTGCCTAGTCACTTTACTCCTACCTATATGCATCCATATATGTATCTACCTCAATTACCTCGTAGCCTTGCACATCTGGTGCTGGTACCCTGTGGGTATAGCCAAGTTATCATTACTCATTGTGTATTTATTCTTCGTGTTAATATTTTTCTATATTTTTCTCTCTGCAGTGTAGCAAAGGGCCCATTAAGAAAACATTTCACTGTTAGTCTACACCTGTTGCTTACGAAGCATGTGACAAATAACATTTGATTTGATTTGAATCTCTCTGCATCTGCCTCCAGGCTCTGAGCAATCGCCACATTCCAATGCACCATGGTTAGCCGTCATTGCAGACATTACATGATTTGATTRCCATAGGAAAAGATCTGCATGATGCGAGGGGTGCTGAACCCCCGAAAGTCCAACTGTGAGAAAACCTGTCGACATACTGTACCTCCGACAAGACTCCACAATCTCATTAATTTACCATCTCCGTGCGCTATAGAGATTTGAGATATTCAAGTTTTCTTGTCTGATCGCTGACAATGTTTCTCCCTTCAATGAAGAAAGGAATTCCCTGTGCAGGAGAAACAGTTTTTGTTTGCAGAAAAGTGAGAGGTGAAATGTGTTACTCATGTTTCAGGGCTGAGAAAACATRCTTGGTGATCTGTTCGTTTTTAACATGATTACCACATTAATCAACATTATTAACATATCACAACATACAGTGCATTCGGAAAGTATTCAGACCCCTTGACTTTCTCCACATTTTGTTACATTACAGGCTTATTCTAAAATCTATTAAATAAAAATATTCCCTCATCAATCTAAACACAAAACGCCAGAAATGACAAAGCAAAAACAGTTTTTTAGATGCACAGTTGACAGTGCATGTCAGAGCAAAAACCAAGCCATGAGGTCGAAGGAATTGTCAGTAGAGCTCCGAGACAGGATTGTGTCGAAGCACAGATCTGGGGAAGGGTACCAAAAAATGGCCTCCATCATTCTTAAATCGAAGAAGTTTGGAACCACCAAGACTCTTCCTAGAGCTGGCCGCCTGGCTAAACTGGGCAATCTGGGGAGAAGGGCATTGGTCAGGGAGGTGACCAAGAACCCAATGGTCATTCTGACAGAGCTCCAGAGTTCCTCTGTGGAAATGGGAGAATCTTCCAGAAGGACAATCATCTCTGCAGCACTCCACCAATCAGGCCTTTATGGTAGAGTGGCCAGACGGAAGCCACTCCTCAGTAAAAGGTACATGACAGCCCGCTTGGAGTTTGCCAAAAGGCACCTAAAGGACTCTCAGACCATGAGAAACAAGACTCTCTGGTCTGATGAAACCAGTATTGAACTCTTTGGCCTGAATGCCAAGCGTCACGTATGAAGGAAACCTGGCATCATCGCTRTGGTGAAGCATGGTGGTGGCTGCATCATGCTGTGGGGATGTTTTTCCAGCGGCAGAGACTGGGAGACTAGTCAGGATTGATGGAAAGATGAATGGAGCAAAGTACAGAGAGATCCTTGATGAAAACCTGCTCCAGAGTGCTCAGGACCTCAGACTGGGGTGAAGGTTCACCTTCCCAACAGGATAACAACCCTAAGCACACAGCCAAGACAACGCAGGAGTGGCTTCGGGACAAGTCTCTGAATGTCCTTCAGTTGCCCAGCCAGAGCCCGGACTTGAACCCAATCGAACTTCTCTGGAGAGACCTGAAAATAGCAGTGCAGCGACGCTCCCATTCAACCTGACAGAGCTTGAGAGGATCTGCGAAGAAGAATGGAAGAAACTCCCCAAACACAGGTGTGCCAAGATGTAGCGTCATACCCAATAAGACTTAAGGCTGTAATCACTGCCAAAGGTGCATCAACAAAGTACTGAGTAAAGGGTCTGAATATTTAAGTAAATGTGATATTTAAGTTTTTTTTWAATGTTTTTGCTTTGTCATTATGGGGTATTGTGTGTAGATTGATGAGGGAAAAAACAAATGTAATACATTTTAGAATAAAGCTGTAACGTAACAAAATATGGAAAAAGTCAAGGGGTTTGAATACTTTCCGAATGCATTGTATAACTTCAGACTCAGAATGATTGTGCATGCTAACACCACACTAACAAGCAGAGACACACAAAAGGGTCACTCAATTCCTTGCCACAAAATACGACTGCACAGCTCAAACGATTCTTTACTTATTGAACAATCCATTGAACCATGCTGTTGAATATGTCATCTTCAAAGAACAAAATAATAAACAAAACCAAAAACTRTAAGTTTTGAATGAATTAATATGGCAAGGAAGGTGCAGTCTAATACATTTGATAGAATTTCCAGTGCCATGGAATGGTGTTTGGCTGTGTAGTCAGACATGTTGGCCTAGTTACACAAGCTTGACGGTTCCTCATATCCCAGAGGAAGGAGTGTGAATAAATTATTTACCAGCTAGGCGACTGGAACGGTGCAAGAAGCCGTGCATTCTATGAATCTAAATCCACACATCCCACTGGGCACAGAAGTCAGTTCAACGTCTCGTTTTTWAAATATATTTGGTTGAGTTGTCAATTCAATGTGAAATTAACAAAAAATGATTTAGATTAAAAGMTGGGTAAAAAAGAGACGAAATTCACTGACGTTGATGACTTTTTTCAAATTCAATCCGTTTTTCACGTTGATTCAAGGTCATCACATTGAATGTTTTTGTTGAAATGACGTGGAAACAACATTGATTCAAGTAGTTTTTGCCCATTGGGATTTCCCTTCTCTATCCAACCTCCACAGTGTTTACTGACCATATATCACTTTGAATGTCAATATTTCCTTGGCGCAAGACTGATCTGCAAGTAGGGCACCCAAAAAGGTGACTGCTGTATAACTCATGCCTTCCCAGCAGAATACCACCCACTCCTCTTTGGCAATGATTACATTTCTGCACTCCAAAAAAGGGACACTTCAAAAGCCAATAAGCTCTCATCTTATACACTAGTCATACAGRTTGTCAGTAAAGTCGTTGTTGCTCTGCAAGACTTTTAACAAGTATAACCCTTGTTACTTGTGCATTTTATGTAGTTGGCAAAGAAACTTYTACAAGTTTTTGGAAAAAATAAGATGCTTTGAAATGCTAGTGTGAACTGCTTTAATCAACCGACTGTTTSATTTAAATTTCTGAACAGAAGTCCACCAACCCACACCCTACCAGAGAGCAAAGAGTTCTACTCACAATTAAAAAAGATATGAAGGAATTTATTACACATGATAAAAAGCCATGTTACAGTGGCCACTTCCGACCAACAAGGGACCATGCTGCTTTTGCAGTTGACTACCCATGGTGCCTTCAAGGAAATTGAATTATTTATTTGGATCATAACAGGATCATTTAAAGGGGGAAATTAATTATGGGTACAACCTTTGGTTCGGTGCATCAATTTGTTTCCCGTTATATTATTTAAGTCATCCCCACAGCGCAACGTTCAAACCACTGTCAGGAGGATAAGATTGAGAAACAATCACATTTACAGTTGACCATTTAAAAGTTGAGATGTGATACATGACTAGAATAAACACCTTGTTCTAAACCTTTTTCTCATATTGTCTTTTTGGTAGGTAATATACTCTCTTTCTCTCTGTCTCTGTCTCTGTCGGTTACAGTGAGGAATCTAATGAATGACTGCCTAACAGTCCATTAGACTGCATTGGGAACGGCACTATATGAATTTATTGTACATGATATCCAACCATAACGCAGGCATTATTAACTGAGCACAGAGCAGCAGATGCTGTTAAGTCCCTGGAACTGCAGAGCAGAATGATTGTGGTCTTACTGTAGTTGAAAAGCATGTTGGTCTCCTGCTGTTGTCCAGGTCTGCATGTCTTTGATGGGGAGGATTACCGGTGAGGCGTGCAAGGCAGTGGAACATGAAGGACAACAGTACATCAATCTTTCCTGTCTTTTATCCCCTGAAACAATGCCTGGGGGAGGCCACACAGTGTGAGATGGGTACTAAACAGGTAGTACTCTGAAGTTGAAGGGTAGCCTATGTTTGGCAGTCCTTCATTAACCTCACCTTGACACCAGCCAAACCTTCATACACTTTGAGTGGTCTGACATTCACACATGACCTTCACATATGGCTGCCACCCTTTCTGATTGTGATCGTTGTTGCCCTAGAATGGTTGTCTCTGTAAAGGTAAATAACTAATGCATGAAAGGTCAACTGAGAAGTTAATCATTCCCATTTGTAGATGGGAGAAAGGTTAATAAACATAAACTGCAGGAGGAAACCCAAGTGAAAGAAGCCCATAGGAACTTCCCCTTGCAATATTAATAGGCAACTGGCCAATTAGTTAAATGGTGTGATCTTCCTAGAGTTCACAGCTTACTTTCATTGATTAATTTACATGAGGCACACCTACACAGTTGACTGCCCATTGATTTGCTGGACACTTTTTAAATGATGCTTTGGAATGTTGAGGGGGGGGGGGGGGGGGGGGGGTATTAAGGCTGAGGGAGAGGATAAAGATCTTACATTTGTCCACTGGGTAGAATGGTCCTGATCCTTTTTGAATCCATCTAGTTTTATTCCAGAGATCCTATTGATTTACCCCACACATCATGTATTTCATCAATTTAATGCATCACAAGCTTTCATGGTGTGCTAGACTATAAGGCTGGTGACAGTTACTGATGTCCTCCTGTTGGATCAATGAATAAGGCCTGAGTCTCTGCCAAGTCTTCCACTGGCACAGCATAGGAGATTCAACATCCACATCATCTGAGAGATAGTTGTTTAAAGATTTAAGGACCACAAAATCTTGTAGGCTGTTGCATGAACATACCAACATTTACAGCTGTCTATTCAATTCATAACAGCTACTGGCCAAATTGTACTTCAAATGTGCGCTTTGTTCTTACATAACCCAAACAAATTCCATGCAACAGCACGGTATCAGTCCAAACCCAACACAGGGATCACTAAGGGCCAGCCTGCCAGGTGTTTGTTTCACTGCCAACAAGCTGCACCTGACAGAACAAGCCTACATACAGGTTGAATGCTGAGCCAGTGTTTTTTTTAAATTCAATCAGTATGTCTGCATTTGACAACGAGTGGAGTTGGTCCTTGGATCCACCAAAGAGGTCTGGGACAGGGTACACAAGGCCCTCACTGCTGGTAAGGCCTGTGTGCGCTGGGTGTGTAATTGCGCTTGGCAGGAATGCGGGTTCTGTCAGCCGAAGAGATTCTCATGTAATGTGCCGCCAGCTTCAGGAGACAAAAGGAAGAGATGATGGCAACGTAGGTGGTCTTCTCACACTGAGGTATCTTTATACTGTACTTTGTCTTGACGGCTGACATAATGGAATTGCACATCCTGGCAGAMACCTCAACATTTGAGTAATCTGACATTTCTTCTCCTAGAAGAAGGAAAGGAAACAAAACTGATGAGTGCTAATCAGATTACATGTAAACAGGAAGTAAACCAAAAAGAAGAAATACAAATACAAGAAATACAAGATATAAACTGAAATGCTGGGACTTGATCTAATTACTATACAGTATGCAACACATTTTCCTATTCTGGGCATGTCGGCTTTGTAGTGATTACTGCAGGGCTGTAACGCTAGAACAGGTAAACACTTCTCGCCTCTATCTGACACCTAAACAGGAACGCTACAGCACTGGCCAYGGTCCCTGTCATCATGTAGCCTGCGGACAGGGTGCCTCACCAATAAGGTGCCTGGCGGATAACAAGTGAGGATGTGTGGGGGTGGAGGTGGGGGATGGAGGGAGACGTGGAGAGGAAGGGGACATATTCTAGTCCTGCAGTAGCAGACCTCTGGACATCTAGTCGTTGTCAAGGCAGAGTTTTTGTATGCGTCACAGAAACCAGAAATGTAACCAATGCAGTAAGATGGTGCTGAAGAGGATGGCTGACGTATTACATGCCCGTAACCAATTGTGTTATTTTGTTCGGTTTTTTGCGTTGTTCGTAACTTATTTTTTTACTTATTTTGTACATAATATTACTGCTACCGTCTCTTATGACCGAAAATAACTTCTGGACATCAAAACTGGGATGACATTTTCCTTTATCGAGTCCGACGAGAAAGATATACTGCTCTCCCAGGAACAGGCCCAGATCCCCCCGTCATTTGGGTGAAGAAAAGCCGGAGGAAAAGAGGACACAGAATCCGTAAGCAAGCGAGTAAACTCCCACTGCCATCAATTTGCTACTTGCTAACATACAATCATTGGAAAATAAAATTGATGACATACGATTACGATTATCCCACCAACGGGACATTGAGAACTGTAATATCTTATGTTTCACCAAGTCGTGGCTGAACGACAACACGGATAATACAGAGCTGGAGGGATTTTCAATGCACCGGCAGAACAGAGAAGCTACGTCTGGTAAGATGAGGGGTGGGGGTGTGTGTCTTTATGTCAATAACGATGTGTGCGATGTCTAATATTAAAGAAGTCTCAAGGTATTGCTAGCCTGAGGTAGAATACCTTATGATAAGACCACACTATCTACCAAGAGAGTTCTCATCTATATTATGCGTAGCCGTCTATTTACCACCACAGACCGATGCTGGCACTAAGATCGCACCAACTCTATAAGGCCATAAGCAAACAAGAAAATGCTCACCCAGAAGTGGCGCTCCTAGTGCCCGGAGACTTTAAAATCAGTTTTAACCAGCATGTCACATGTTTAACCAGAGGAAGAAAAACTCTAGACCACCTTTACTCTACACACAGAGATGCATACAAAGCTCTCCCCTGCCCTCCATTTGGCAAATCGGACCATAATTCTATCCTCCTGATTCCTGCTTGGGAGCAAAAACTAAAGCAGGAAGTACCAGTGACTCGCTCAGTACGGAAGTGGTCAGATAATGTGGATGCTACGCTACAGGACTGTTTTGCTAGCACAGACTGGAATATGTTCCGGGATTCATCCAATGGCATTGAGGAGTATACCACCTCAGTCATCGGCTTCATCAATAAGTGCATCGACAACGTCGTCCCCAAAGTGATTGTACATATATATCCCAACTAGAAGCTATGGATGACAGGCAACATCCGCATCGAGCTAAAGGCTAGAGCTTCTGCTTTCAAGGAGCGGGACACTAATACGGATGCCTATAAGAAATCCCTCTATGCCCACAGACGAACCATCAAACAAGGAAAGCATCAATACAAGTTTAAGATGGAATCCTACTACACCGGCTCTGACGCTCGTCAGATGTGGCAGGGCTTGAAAACTATTACGGTCTACAAAGGGAAACCCAGCCGCTAGCTGCCCAGTGATGCAAGCCTACCAGACGAGCTAAATGCCTTTTATGCTCGCTTCGAGGCAAGCAACACTGAAGCATGCACAAGAGAAACAACTGTTCTGGATGACTGTGTGATAACGCTCTCGGTAGCCGATGTGAGCAAGACCTTTAAACAGGTCAACATTCACAAAGCCGCAGGGACAGATGGATTACCAGGACGTGTACTCAAAGCATGTGTGGATCAACTGGCAAGTGTCTTCACTGACATTTTCAACCTCTCCCTGACTGACTCTGTAATACCTACATGTTTCAAGCAGACCACCATAGTCACTGTGCCCAAGGAAGCGAAGGTAACCTGCCTAAATGATTACCGCCCCGTAGCACTCACATCGGTAGCCATGAAGTGCTTTGAAAGGCTGGTCATGGCTCACATCAACACCATCCTCCCGGATACCCTAGACCCACTCCAATTCGCATACCGCCCAAACAGATCCACAGTTTACTTAACCTCAATCGCACTGCACAAAGCCCTTTCCCAACTGGACAAAAGGAACACCTACACTACCGTTCAAAAGCTTGGGGTCACATAGAAATGTCATT
This sequence comes from Salvelinus sp. IW2-2015, assembly GCF_002910315.2. NCBI lineage: Eukaryota > Metazoa > Chordata > Actinopteri > Salmoniformes > Salmonidae > Salvelinus > Salvelinus sp. IW2-2015. Next base: position 8,330,764 of record NC_036846.1, read on the forward strand.
TTTTTTAAAGAAAAGCACATTTGTCCATTAAAATAATATCAAATTGATCAGAAATACAGTGTAGACATTGTTAATGTTGTAAATGACAATTATAGCTGGAAACGGCATATTTTTTATGGAATATCTGCATAGGAGTACAGAGGCCCATTATCAGCAACCATCACTCCTGTGTTCCAACGACACGTTGTGTTAGCTAATTCAAGTTTATAAATTTAAAAGGCTAATTGATCATTAGAAAACCCTTTTGCAATTATATTAGCACAGTTGAAAACTGTTGTGAMGATTAAAGAAGCAATAAAACTGGCCTTCTTTAGACTAGTTGGGTATCTGGAGCATCAGCATTTGTGGGTTATATTACAGGCTCAAAATGGCCAGAAACTCTTCTGAAACTCGTCAGTCTATTCTTGTTCTGAGAAATGAAGGCTATTCCATGCGAGAAATTGCCAAGAAACTGAAGAACTCGTACAATGCTGTGTACTACTCCCTTCACAGAACAGCGCAAACTGGCACTAACCAGAATAGAAAGAGGAGTGGGATGCTCCGGTGCACAACTGAGCAAGAGGACAAGTACATTAGAGTGTCTCCTTTGAGAAACAAGCCTGAAGAGTTCCTCTATCCAGTGTCTGTGTTCTTTTGCCCGTCTTAATCTTTTATTTTTATTGACCAGTATGAGATATGGCTTGTTCTTTGCAACTTTGCCTGGAAGGCCAGCAGGCAGTGTATGTGAGAATGCTGTTCATTGACTACAGCTCAGCGTTCAACACCATAGTGCCGACGAAGCTCATCACTAAGCTAAGGACCCTGGGACTAAACACCTCCCTCTGCAACTGGATCCTGGACTTCCTGATGGGCCGTCTCCAGGTGGTAAGGGTAGGCAACAACACTTCTGCCATGCTGATCCTCAACACTGGGGCCCCTCAGGGGTGCGTGCTTAGTCCCCTCCTGTACACCCTGTTGACCCACGACTGCGTGGCCAAACACGACTCCAACACCATCATTAAGTTGGCTGATGACACAACAGTGGTAGGCCTGATCACAGACAGCCTATAGGGAGGAGGTCAGAGAACTGGCAGTGTGGTGCAGGACAACAACCTCTCCCTCAATGTGAGCAAGACAAAGGAGCTGATCGTAGACTACAGGAAAAGGTGGGCCGAACAGGCCCCTTTAACATCAACGGGGCTGTAGTGGAGCGGGTCGAGAGTTTCAAGTTCCTTGGTGTCCACATCACCATCGATCTATCATGGTCCAAACACACCAAGACAGTCATGAAGAGGGCATGACAAAATCTTTTCCCCCTCAGGACACTGAAAAGATTTGTCATGCGTCCCCAGATCCTCAAAAAGTTATAGAGCTGCACCATCGAGAGCATCCTGACCGGTTGCATCACCGCCTGGTATGGCAACTGCTCGGCATCTGACCGTAAGGCGCTACAGAGGGTAGTGTGTACGGCCAAGTATATCACTGGGGCCAAGCTTCCTGCAATCCAGAACCTATATAATATGCGATGTCAGCCCGTAAAATTGTCAGAGACTCCAGTCACCCAAGTTATCTTCTTTGGGGTAGGGGGCAGTATTTTCACGTCCGGATGAAAAGCATGCCCAGAGTAAATGGCCTGCTACAAAGCCATAAAAGCTAGAATATGCATACTATTAGTATATTTGGATAGAAAACACTCTGAAGTATCTAAAACTGTTTGAATGCTGTCTGTGAGTATAACAGAACTCATATGGCAGGCAAAAACCTGAGAAAAAATCCAACCAGGAAATGGGAAATCTGAGGTTGGTCGATTTTCAACTCAGCTTCTATTGAAGATACAGTGGGATATTGGTAATGTTGCACTTCCTAAGGCTTCCACTAGATGTCAACAGTCTTTAGAACCTTGTCTGATGCCTYTACTGTTTAGTGGGGCCGAAGGAGAGAGGAATGAGTCAGAGGTCTGGCAGCAGCCACGAGCTGACCATGCGCGTTCACATGAGAGTTTGCTCCCGTTCCATTTGCTTTTCTGAAGACAAAGGAATTCTCCGGTTGGAACATTATTGAAGAATTATGTTAAAAACATCCTAAAGATTGATTCAATACATCGTTTGACATGTTTCTACTGACTGTTACGGAACTTTTTGACATTTTGTCTGCTTTTAGTGAACGCGCTTCGTGACTTTGGATTTGTTTACCAAACGCGCTAACAAAAGTAACTATTTGGACATAAATGATGGACATTACCGAACAAAACAAACATTTCTTGTGGAAGTGGGAGTCCTGGGAGTGCATTCCGACGAAGATCAGCAAAGGTAAGTAAAGATGTATAATGCTTTTATGACTTTTGTTGACTGCATAATATGGCGGCCATATTTGTGTATTGATTGGGCTCTGAGCGCCGACCTCAGATTATTGCATGGTTTTTGCTTTTTCCGTAAAGCCTTTTTGAAATCTGACCCCGTGGTTGCATTAAGGAGAAGTGCATCTAAAATTCCATGCATAACAGTTGTATCTTTTAGCAATGTTTATTATGAGTATTCCTGTAAATTGATGTGGCTCTCWGCAAAATCAAAGGATGTTTTGKAACTTCTGAACGTAAGGCGCCAATGTAAACTCAGATTTTTGGATATAAATATGAACTTTACCGAACAAAACATACATGTATTGTGTAACATGAAGTCCTATGAGTGTCATCTGATGAAGATCATCAAAGGTTAGTGATTAATTTGATCTATATTTCTGCTTTTTGTGAATCCTCTCTTTGGCTGAAAAAATGGCTGTGTTTTTCTGTGAATAGGCACTCACCTAACATAATCGTTTGGTTTGCTTTCGTCGTAAAGCCTTTTTGAAATCGGACACTGTGGCTGGATTTACAACAAGTGTATCTTTAAAATGGTGTAAAATACATGTATGTTTGAGGAATTTTAATTATGGGATTTCTGTTGTTTTGAATTTGGCGCCCTGCAGTTTCACTGGCTGTTGAAGAGGTGGGACGCTTACGTCTCACGTACCCTAGAGAGGTTTTAAAGACTGTTTTCTCTGCTACCGCACGGCAAGTGGTACCGGGGCGCCAAGTCTAAGACCAAAAGGCTCCTTAACAGCTTCTACCCCCAAGCCATAAGACTGCTGAACAACTAACCAAATTGACCCCCCCTCCCCATTTGTTTTGTACACTGCTGCTACTAGCTGTTTATTATGTATGCAATGTCACTTCACCCCTACCTACATGTACAAATAACCTCTAACCTGTACCCCCGCACACTGACTCAGTACCGATACCCCCTGTATATAGCCTCGTTGTTGTTATTTTATTGTGTTAATTTGATTATTTTTTACTTTAGTTTTTTTAGTAAATATTTTCTTAACTCTTCTTGAACTGCACTGTTGGTTAAGGGCGTTTAAGTAAGCATTTATTGTGTGAAAATTATACACATATAGTTATTTTAAAATCAAAATCACATTTTACTTGTCACATACACATGTTTAGCAGATGTTATTGCGGGTGTAGCGAAATGCTTGTGTTTCTAGCTCCAACAGTGCAGTAAAATCTAATCTAACAATTTCACAACAACAATTTTTTGAATAGCCTCACAAAAGGGTGAAAAGTAGTCCATTTTTATTTTCTTCTCTCTCCTGGGCCAACTTCTTGGGACCTGTCATTGCAGTGTTCCCAGAAAACTTTTGCTCAGAAGCAGACATCCAAAAAGAACTCTGCTCCTCAATTTAAATTCAGCTGTCATGCGGTGTGACGGATAACAGCAGCACTTAAAGGCCAAGCTCACCTTCTATTCCTCCTCCTCAGTATCTCTCATCGTCTAACATCTGCTAGGCATTAGTCTGCCAAACAGTCTTTTTTCTAGCTGATTCTACATTGACAACAGCCAGACTGTATCAGTTTTATTGAAGATTATTTGAAATACTAATGCACTCATAATTTTAATGTATGTTCTGTCATAAAATGCCTGATGCACATCCAATAGACTAGACTGGTAAATAATGATCTTTATAACACTTCAGTGGTTGTTCTTTGGAGGGTTTCCAGATCATGAAGAAAATAGTAGATCCAGTAAGTTTGATGAAATCATACTGTGAACRATAAATATGGGTTGTTAGACTGGATACAAGGGGTCATGGTGCTGAGTATGACGAAGTAAATGTAATTAGGCATTAACAGCATAGCAAATAACTCAAGCATAGATTGGTAACTTTTTTTGTAATTTGGCACACAGAGACTACAGGCCATGAGTAACTTGGTCAAAAAGAATGGCACCGATTGGCCTATAGGTGGCACTGTTATAAGCAGTCTCACCTCATATCCGCTGGCCCGTTCGACTTTAACCATTGTATGTAGGTGTCTTTCCTCATGTTAAAGAAATTTGCCTCAAGGACCCATAAGGTCTGTCAGGATAGATTTTCCTCCATCTTGGCAATTTGGGAAAACTTTAGAAAAATGTATTCTCGTGAACAATAAGTCAAAATAACACCAGTACCTGCTGTAGGCCCATAGTACATTTCTTAACATAGTTTGAGAAAAGCTAAGGGATTGGTTAATAACCTCTAACGAGCCTCAACCCCGGATCCGGGATCACCCCCCACCCCCCAAACTGATTAGCATCGCTAGCATAGCGTCACAATTAAATAGTAGCATCTAAATATCATTAAATCACAAGTCCAAGACACCTAAGAAAGATACAGATCTTGTGAATAAAGCACCATTTCAGATTTTTAAAATGTTTTACAGGGAAGACACAATATTGTAAATCTATTAGCTAAACACGTTAGCAAAATACACAATTTCTTTGTCCACCATTTTGTCTCTCCACCAGTAGCTATCACCAATTCGGCTAAACTAAGATATTGATAGCCACTAACCAAGAAAAAACCTCATCAGATGACAGTCTGATAACATATTTATGGTATAGGATAGGTTTTGTTAGAAAAATGTGCATATTTCAGGTATAAATCATAGTTTGCCATTGCAGCCACCATCACAAATCTCACCAAGCGACTAGAATTACTACAGAGAGCAACGTGTATTACCAATTTACTCATCATAAAACATTTCTTAAAAATAGACAAAGCATAGCATTGGAAGACACAGATCTTGTGAATTCAGACAATATTTCAGATTTTCTAAGTGTTTTACGGCGAAAACACAATAAATCGTTATATTAGCATACCACATATGCAAACGTTACCCAGCATGAATTCAAGCTAAAGAGAGCGATATCGTTATCATCGCCAAATATATTAATTTTTTCACTAACCTTCTCAGAATTCTTCCGATGACACTCCAGTAACATCATTTTACAACATACATATAGAGTTTGTTCGAAAATGTGCATATTTAGCCATAAAAAACCGTGGTTATACAATGAAAATAGTAGCAAAACAAGCCTGGAAATGTCGGTCGCCATCTTTTAGTGATCTAGTTTAATCAAAGCTAATCATATACTTGACTAAAAAATAACGGGGTTGACAGGAATCGAAAGACAAATTAGTTCTTAATGCAATCGCTGATTTACATTTTTAAATTATCCTTACTTTTCAATACAGGTTGCGCCAAGCGAAGCTATACAAACAAAATGGCGGCATAAGCGTTTAACATTTTTCGACAGAAACACGATTATTCATCATAAATTGTTCTTACTGTGAGCTGTTCTTCCATCAGAATCTTGGGCAAAGAATCCTTTCTTGGGTCAATCGTCTTTTGGTCGAAAGCTGTCCTCTTGCCATGTGGAAATGCCCACTAACGTTCGGCATGAACTGGAAACGTGCCCAGCGGTTCAAAGTGCCTCATAAATAAATGGCTCAAAATCGCACTAAACGGATAATTGCTATAAAACGGTTTAAATTAACTACCTTATGATGTTTTTAACACCTCTAACGAGTAAACATGACCAAGAAATATTACTGGCTAAACAAACGCTTGGAAGGAGGCGAGTCCGCCGTCCTCCGTGCGCAAGGCGCAGGCAGCAAAGGGATGCTACTTCCGGTATTTGCCTCTTTTATGCAGCCCCTGATTGCGCAATCGACTCCATTCAAAGCGTCATCACGTACTGACATCCAGGGGAAGACGTAAGAAGTGTCTGTTTCTCCATAACAATTTACAGGGACCTTTAAACTGACTCCAGATCAGGGGCCAGGATGTCTGAAATCTGACTCCCTATCATGAAAAGTGCTGTAGATTGAGTTCTGTACCACTCAGAGACAAAATTCCAACGGCTATAGAAACTAGAGAGTGTTTTCTATCCAATAATAACAATAATATGCATATTGTACGAGCAAGAATTGATTAGGAAGCCGTTTAATCTGTTGAGCAAATTATGCTAATGCRAAACAGCACCCCCTATAGTGGCAAGATTAAGAGATGGCTGAGTTATAGATAAATCAGGAAATCTGATTTTACGTGTCCATTCTAATCCTTTGTAAATCCACTCCACAATGGCCYATCAACTTGAACCTTTTTAGGGCCATCACAGACATTACTATGATGAACAATGTTAAGTTTGGCATTGATATCTGAAAAAAAAGAAACTATTAAGAATTCACTTTTTTTACTATGTAACGCTTAAAATAATCGTAAAAAATCTTCTTCTCATGGACTAAAAGACAGATTCACTCAAAATATGGTCTTAGTACTCATCATAATAGTCCCTAGAGAGTTTGAGAAAATAACATTGATGCATTCATAGATGGCCATACTATACCATAGATGAATATTAGCACATACGCTAATATGCTAAAATATGCAAAAAAATACTTCTAGTATACTTCTAAGTATACTTCTACTTCTAAGTATACTTCTCATGAACCATAGAACCAACTGACACCATTTGGAATGCAGGCCCATTGTATATGTCCGAACTTATTTTGATAAAATCGAAGGGATCGGTCAAAAGATGGCTGAGTTATTGACAAATCAAAAGTCCGATATTCTGTGTCCATTGAAACCACTGTAAATCCACTCCACAGTGCCCTATCAACTTGAAACTTGACATTGCTATTATGGTCATAGCGCATGGTCATAGCGCTGATAGCTCTATCACGCTTAACTTCACTTGAGTCATCCTTGTGGTATTGAGAAATAAACATGCTAATGCTTTCACTGATTGCACATAAAGGAAGATAGTTCCTACATGACAGACTGCTTGCTTTGTTATCCAACTGATCTTGTGTCCTTTCTGTCATCCTGTGAACCCCATTCATTGCTGCTCGCAGCTGTATTTTTTATCTTCTGTTTTAGTTTGTATAACCAATATTTACTGATACACATTGTGGGTTCTATTATTGAAAAGAGAACGGATTCTCTCCTTCTCTTTTCTATCCCTCTCAAAATTGCTTTGTTTTATTGCATTTTTGGGTAATATGGTAATATAGAATTCATATTCATAATATAAAGTTCAACTCCCTGTTGTAATAATCTTTGTTCAAAATAGTAATGTCATCCACATTCGGACCTGACTGCATACTGTATTATACCCCTAACTTCCAAAATGAGTTGCAGTTTTGTGTTACCAAAAAAAACATGTATTCAARTACATCTATCCCTGTACTAAAAACACATGGGGATTTCTGGAGAATAAGTGCTATATATATTTTAGGATAGAGCAATGCTTTAAATAAATAGGGTTGTTGAAATGCCACAATGTATCGATGTTTGAACTAGCACTTGCTTTGAATGAATGGCTCGGGACATGTAGCACCTCTGGATAGTCAACCAGGATGAATAACTAAGGGAGAGTCAAAAGAATACAGAGCTCAATATACTAAATAGAGGTGATATCATACAGCTTTTTAACCTGTGAATGTAGATACTTTCACTCTGACTTCAGAGAACACAATGTTTAAGTGCAGTCTTGCCCTTGAATCAGCCCAGATAACAGGGGAAAGCATCTGCTCTACAGAGAGAGAGCGAGAGAAGGGAACCTGGGAAACTTGGAGAGACTGCACAGGTGTATGAGAACTGAGAGGGAATTCTCCCTGAAGACACCATGCCACCTTTAAAGTCYGGCGATGGTTTGATAGAAGCAGCCAGGGATTCACTGCTGCTCACTGAGCCCAGACAAGTCCACTGTACTTACCCTTTAAGCTAATGCTAATCATAGCACACTCACCCGTCTGCAAAAAGGAGACAGCAATGATATGGGACTATAATTGCAGAAAAACAGTAGTGTACTAGAGGCTACTGAGCCATCACCCTGGCCTGTTTTTCAGTGCATTAATGCCTCGCCATCTCAGGGAAGGGACAAAATAATCCAATCAACTCGGTTTCACGGATTTCATTTAGCACTAATTGCCTATCCCGTGACAAGAGGTCATGCGGTGTGTTAGCAGCTAGCCAAGGGCACTACATCTTCACAATGGCTGGATTCCCAGTGGGCTCGGCAGTGTGACCTCACCTCGGAGTGCACGCTGCCGCCATTCCACTTCGCTGAGTGCAGCCTACAGCATGTCAAAGAGTGTTATCGCACAACACACTACCCGTCTAGCACCGCTTGCCATCTGCCATTGGATGTTTAGACACGCATGGTTGTTTGTTGTGTACCTCCGAGCGTTGCCAAACCTGTTACGTGTCTCTATTTTAAGGTATTTACTTTGTTTCTCTGGTTTCCCCCCAAAGATATATCACCTCTGATCTACTCTACTGAGAAACCAGGGGAGACTGAAGAACTAACTCTAGAATTTTGAAAAGATGAATGGGCAACTATTGCACAATCCAGGTGTGCAAAGCTCTTAGAGACTTACAAAAGAAGTCTCACAGCTGTAATCACTGCTAACGGTGTTTCTAACATGTCTTGAACCAGGGTGGTGAATACTTATCTAATCAAATATCATTTTTCTTCCACTTTGACATTGGARTATTTTGTGTAGCTCATTGACAAAAAAATGACAATTAAATCCATTTGAATCCATCTTTGTAACAATAAAATGTGAAGAAATCGAAGGGGGGTGAATACTTATGATAYCCACTGTATATGATCACATACTGTAACTGTTATGGCAATAATCCAGTTTATTTCTTGCTTATGTCTTTTAATAATTCATCACATGCATTATTCCTGCCTGTGAGCTACTATAATATCACCTTGCTAGCTCCTAGGAAGCTGCACAATACAGTATTATTACTTATTCTCAACGCACTTCTTATAACATACTTCGTGACTCTCCCCTTTGAGACATCATTTTTTCTATATGCTTCTACTGTGGCCCTCCGGAGCATTTGAAATGATAAAAGTCAGGGGAGGATGAATGAAAACTCTTGTTTGCAGGAACTAACTGTATAGATTAGAGTTGATACAACCGCTTTGGTTCTTAGTGGCACTTTTATTCGTATAATTATTTTCCCCAACTGCTCTTAAGTGCGTTGTGTTCTTCTTCCTCTTTGTCCGTCATGCATTTTCATCCTAGAAACACGCCTTAACATGGAGGAACGTTACAGGTGCTGCTCGGAGGGAAGTGGATCGGGACATTACCCTGTGTAAGGTGACGTCTTTCAGATGAGACGTTCTGTTTTGAACATTTGAGTCATTTAGCAGATGTTCTTATCCAGGGCCACTTACAGTTAGTGCGTTCATCTTAAGATAGCAAGGTGGGACAACCACATATCACAGGCATAGAAAGTACATTTTCCCTCAATATCGTAGCTATCAGTAGTGTCAGTAGTCGGAGGCGGGGGGTCAAGGTGAGGAGGAAGATTCATTAAAATACTTTTTGATACTCTTTGATGGCACAATACAATAGTCCAGACGGGAGAGGACAAGTGCCTGGATTAGGACATGTGCTGCTTCCAGTGTGAGGTAGAGTCGTACTCTATGGATGTTGTAGAGCATGACCTGCATGAGCTGGTCACTGCTTTGATGTTTGCAGAGAATGACAGGGTGTGGTCCAGGGTCACATACGAAGAGCGGTGAGCCATTGTCAGGAAAGGAGCTTATCAAGGTGTCAAGCTCTTTGAGGAACTCTACAAGGGCACCTGGTGGATTGAGATAGATTGAGTGGAAAAGTGACAGTGACAGCATGGAATTCAAATGAGGAGATGGACAGGTGAGAGAGGGAGAAAATAGAAAATCTCCACTAAGAAGAAATGAGTAGACAAGTGCCACCACCGCGACAACCAAATGCTCTCGGACTATGAGAGAAAACATAGTCAGATGAAGAAAGAGTAGCTGGATTAGCAGTGTTCTCTGGGGTGATCCGTGTCTCCGTCAGGGCCAAAAGGACTGAGGGGCAGCATAGGTTGAGATGAAYTTGGAGTTCTTTGACGCAGATCGGCAGTTCCAAAAACAGCAGGGTACACAAAATTAGAAGGGTTGCAGCCAAGGGGAGGGGAGTGTCTGTAAAGCCTAGAGGGAGTGGTGCGAACAGGTATAGAAAACACACACATAGTTGACAAAGCTACAAAAGAGAACAATGTGATAATCTGAAAATAACTAGGTAAGATACTCAAGTGAGAGAGTGGTGTGGAGCCTTCTTCTCCTTCCTTCCTCAAAAAACTCGGCAGAACCGTCTTTGTTAAGTCGACGGTCTTAGTTTTGCGACAAAACCACCACTGACACGATCGCCGCTTACAGCTGCTACTGAGAAGCCAGGGGAGACTGAAGAACTAACTCTAATTGATAATAGCCTAGCAGAGGTGGAGAGCACACCTGCCTGTGCTAATTGCTGTTGCCTAGGAGAGGTGAAACCACTCCCCCTCGAATACAGCCACTGATTACCAAAACAGGTCACAAATTGACCTGTCCCTTGATCCTGGATGATGTGTCAACAACTATCTGCAAATTATGAGCAGTCAGCAGTTCAGACACTAAGTGGGCCACAGGGAAGAGGTAGCACTTAAAGTAGATGGCCGTAGCTAGCAAAAAGACAGTACTAGACCAAAACAGATAAAGACCAAAAAAAATGATACTTATCACTCCTGGAGATATCAGGAGTCCTCTAGCTATAGAATGAAGCATGTTAAATGGGTGTCCTGACTCTCTGTGGTCACTAAAGATCCCATGGCACTTATCATAAGAGTAGGGGTGTTAACCCCCGGTGTCCTGGCTAAATTCCCAATCTGGCACTCATACCGTCATGGTCACCTAATCATCCCCAGCTTCCAATTGGCTCATTCATCCTCCCTCCTCTCCCCTGTAACTATTCCCCAGGGCGTTGCTGTAAATTAAAATGTATTCTCAGTCAGTTTACCTGGTAAAATAAGGGTTAAATAAAACTGAATATGGTGTTTATAGCATATGCTTATTTCACAGTCTACAGAAAATAGAAMAAGTGAAGGGGGGTGCTGTCTGCAATGTGCATGTACACAGATAAACTACATTCTTCTAAATACATTTAATTATGAACGAAATCCGGAATGAATAGCAAGTCTCCCCCATCAAAGTAATAATACTGTATTGTGCAGCTTCCTAGGAGCTAGCAAGGTGATATTATAGTAGCTCACAGACAGGAATAATGCATGTGATGAATTATTAAAAGACATAAGCAAGAAATAAACTGGATTATTGCCATAACAGTTACAGTATGTGATCATATACAGTGGGTATCATAAGTATTCACCCCCCTTCGATTTCTTCACATTTTATTGTTACAAAGATGGATTCAAATGGATTTAATTGTCATTTTTTTGTCAATGAGCWACACAAAATACTCCAATGTCAAAGTGGAAGAAAAATGATATTTGATTAGATAAGTATTCACCACCCTGGTTCAAGACATGTTAGAAACACCGKTAGCAGTGATTACAGCTGTGAGACTTCTTTTGTAAGTCTCTAAGAGCTTTGCACACCTGGATTGTGCAATATTTGCCCATTCATCTTTTCAAAATTCTTCAAGTGCTGTCAAGGTGTTGGTGATCATCGGACAGCAATTGTCAAGTCTTGCCAAAATGTTCAAGCAGGTTTAARTCAAAACTATAACTTGGACACTCAGGAACATTCACTGTCATCTTGGTAACCAACTCCAGTGTAGATTTGGCCCTGCGTTTCAGGTTATTTCCTGCTGAAAGTTAAATTCCTCTCCCAGATTTTCCTCTAGGATTTTGCCTGTGCTTAGCTTCACCCCGTTTCTTTTGATCCTGAAAAACTTCCAAGTCTTTGCCGATGTCAAGCATGTGCAGCCACCACCATGCTTGAAAATAAGGAGGCTCAGTCATGTGTTGTGTTGGATTTTCCCCTAACATAAGGCCAAAAAGTGAATTCCTTTGCTGTGTTCTTTTTTTCTTTCAGTATTACTTTAGTGCCTTGTTGCATGCAGGATGCATGTTTTGAAATATTTTTATTCAAAATGTTTATTATTCTGTTCACTTTGTCATTTAGGTCATTATTTTGGAGTCACTACAATGTTGCTGTTCCATCCTCAGTTTTCACCCATCACAGYCATTGAACTCCTTTTAAAATCACCAATGGTCTCATGGGGACATCCCTGAGCAGTTTCCTTCCTGTTCTGCAGCTCTGTTCAGAAGGATGACTGTATCTTTGATGTGTCTGGGTGGTTTAATACATAATCCACAGCATAATTATTAACTTGACCATGCTTAATAAAGAGATATTCAATGTCTGATCTGTTATTGTTAACCATCTAACAATCACTGCCATTCTTTATGAGCCTTTCGAAAASCTCCCTGGTCTTTGTAGTTGAATCTCTGCTTGAAATTCARTACATGAATAAAGGACCTTACAGATGTTGTATGTATGGGGGACAAAAGAAGGGGTAGTCATAAAAAAATCATGTAAACCCCTATTATTTCACACAGAGTGAGTCCATGTAAATTATCATATGATTTTTTAAGCCACATTTTACTCTTGAACTCATTTAGGCTTGCCTAAACAAAGGGTGGGAATACTTACAGTTGAAGTCGGAAGTTTACATACACCTTAGCCAAATACATTTAAACTCAGTTTTTCACAATTCCTGACATTTAATCCTAGTAAAAATTCCCTGTCTTAGGTCAGTTAGGATCATCACTTTATTTTAAGAATGTGAAATGTCAGAATAATAGTAAGAGAGGATTCTTTATTTCATCTTTATTTCTTTCATCACATTCCCAGTGGGTCAGAAGTTTACATACACTCAAGTAGTATTTGGTGCATTGCCTTTAATTTGTTTAACTTGGGTCAAATGTTTCAGGTAGCCTTCCACAAGCTTCCCACAATAAGTTGGGTGATTTTTGGCCCATTCCTCCTGACAGAGCTGGTGTAACTGAGTCAGGTTTGTAGGTTTCCTTGCCCACACACGCCTTTTCAGTTATGCCCACACATTTTCTATAGGATTGAGGTCAGGGCTTTGTGATGGCCACTCCAATACCTTGACTTTGTTGTCCTTAAGCCATTTTGCCACAACTTTGGAAGTATGCTGTGGGTCATTATCCATTTGGAAGACCATTTGCGTCCAAGCTTTAACTTCCTGACTGATGTCTTGAGATGTTGCTTCAATATATCCACATAATTTTAGTTCCTCATGATGCCATCTATTTTGTGAAATGCACCAGTCCCTCCTGCAGCAAAGCACCCCACAACACGATCCTGCCACCCCTGTGCTTCACAGTTGGGATGGTGTTCTTCGGCTTGCAAGCCTCCCGCTTTTTCCTCCAAACTTAACGATGGTCATTATGGCCAAACAGTTCTATTTTTGTTTCATCAGACCAGAGGACATTTCTCCAAAAACTACGATCTTTGTCCCCATGTGCAGTTGCAAACCGTAGTCTGACTTTTTTATGGCGGTTTTGGAGCAATGGCTTCTTCCTTGCTGAGTGGTCTTTCAGGTTAGATCAATATAGTACTCGTTTTACTGTGGATATAGATACTTGTGTACCTGTTTCCTCCAGCATCTTCACAAGGTCCTTTGCTGTTGTTCTGGGATTGACTTGTACTTTTCGCACCAAAGTACATTCATCTCTAGGAGACAGAACGCATCTCTTTCCTGAGCGGTATGACGGCTGCGTGGTCCCATGGTGTTTATACTGCGTACTATTGTTTGTATAGATGAACGTGGCACCTTCAGACATTTGAAAATTGCTCCCAAGGATGAACCAGATTTGTGGAGGTCCACAATTCTTTTCTGAGGTCTTGGCTGATATACAGTGGGGAGAACAAGTATTTGACACACTGCCGATTTTGCAGTTTTTCTACTTACAAAGCATGTAGAGGTCTGTAATTATTATCATAGGTACACTTCAACTGTGAGAGACGGAATCTGAAACAAAAATCCAGAAAATCACATTGTATGATTTTTAAGTAATTATTTGCATTTTATTGCATGACATAAGTATATGATACATCAGAAAAGCAGAACTTAATATTTGGTACAGAAACCTTTGTTTGCAATTACAGAGATCATACGTTTCCTGTAGTTTCGACCAGGTTTGCACACACTGCAGCAGGGATTTTGGCCCACTCCTCCATACAGACCTTCTCCAGATCCTTCAGGTTTTGGGGCTGTCGCTGGGCAATACGGACTTTCAGCTCCCTCCAAAGATTTTCTATTGGGTTCAGGTCTGGAGACTGGCTAGGCCACTCCAGGACCTTGAGATGCTTCTTACGGAGCCACTTCTTAGTTGCCCTGGCTGTGTGTTTCGGTTCGTTGTCATGCTGGAAGACCCAGCCACGACCCATCTTCATGCTCTTACTGAGGGAAGGAGGTTGTTGGCAAGATCTCGCGATACATGGCCCCATCCATCCTCCCCTCAATACGGTGCAGTCGTCCTGTCCCTTTGCAGAAAAGCATCCCAAAGAATGATGTTTCCACCTCCATGCTTCACGGTTGGGTGGTGTTCTTGGGGTTGTACTCACCTTCTTCTCCGCCACACACGGCGAGTGGGTTTAGACAAAAAGCTCTATTTTTGTCTCATCAAACCACATGACCTTCTCCCATTCCTCCTCTGGATCATCAGATGGTCATTGGCAAACTTCAGACGGGCCTGGATTGCGCTGGCTTGAGCAGTGGGACCTTGCGTGCGCTGCAGGATTTTAATCCATGACGGCGTAGTGTGTTACTAATGGTTTTCTTTGAGACTGTGGTCCCAGCTCTCTTCAGATCATTGACCAGGTCCTGCCGTGTAGTTCTGGGCTGATCCCTCACCTTCCTCATGATCATTGATGACGAGGTGAGATCTTGCATGGAGCCCCAGACCGAGGGTGATTGACCGTCATCTTGAACTTCTTCCATTTTCTAATAATTGGCGCAACAGTTGTTGCCTTCTCACCAAGCTGCTTGCCTATTGTCCTGTAGCCCATCCCAGCCTTGTGCAGGTCTACAATTTTATCCCTGATGTCCCTACACAGCTCTCTGATCTTGGCCATTGTGGAGCGGTTGGAGTCTGTTTGATTGAGTGTGTGGACAGGTGTCTTTTATACAGGTAACGAGTTCAAACAGGTGCAGTTAATACAGGTAATGTGGAGAACAGGAGGGCTTCTTAAAGAAAAACTAACAGGTCTGTGAGAGCCGGAATTCTTACTGGTTGTAGGTGATCAAATACTTATGTCATGCAATAAAATGCAAATTAATTACTTAAAAATAATACAATGTGACTTACATGCTTTGTAAGTAGGAAAACCTGAAATCGGCGGTGTATCAAATACTTATTCTCCCACTGTATTTAGTTTTCCCCATGATGTCAAACAAAGAGACACTGAGTTTGAAGGTAGGCCTTGAAAAACATCCACAGGTACACCTCCAATTGACTCAAATGATGTCCATTAGCCTATCAGAAGCTTCTAAAGCCATGACATCATTTTCTGGAATTTTCCAAGCTGTTTAAAGGCACAGCCAACTTAGTGTATGTAAACTTCTGACCCACTGGAATTGTGATACAATGAATTATAAGTTAAATAATCTTTCTGTAAACCATTTTTGGAAAATGACTTGTCATGCACAAAGTAGATGTCCCAACCGACTTGCCAAAACTATAGTTTGTTAACAAGAAATTTGTGGAGTGGTTGAAAATTGAGTTTTAATGACTCCAACCTAAGTGTATGTAAACTTCCGACTTCAACTGTACTCATGCAACGGCTATATTAGAGTTTTTATTTATTTGTAGAACTTTATTTTCACTTGGACATTATAGAGTATTTTGTGTTGATTAATGATTTTTTTWAAATAACAACTATGTATATTTCACTTCCACTTTGTAAAGCAACAAAATGTGGTGAATAATTATGATACCCACTGTACACAGACCAATTTGGTCCTTCAAGTTGAAAACAGTTGGGGGGAAATGCCATATAACAAAATCTGGTGTATTTGAATAATGTCTTACAGTACTTAACACAATACTGCTCATTATCATCAAAAATGACCTGGACCAACATGGACTGAGTGTTATTGTATAAAGCCCACAAAAGTATGCCACAAACACACTGTGGCGTCAACAACAGCAACAACAGTGTGTTTTGACACACTGAAGCCTGGCAGGAAAACTAAGAGGAATCACAGAAGCGGATGTGGCATTCTCAGGGAGTACAGGTGAAGAGACAGCATGACGGATAGGTCGATTACAGTTATGAATTCACTGAGGAGTCAACAACAATGGCACGAAGGGAAAAAAGGCAGGATGGAGACAGAGAAGAAGAGAAATGGGACAAATGGGAGTTGATGAGACAAAACTGGGGTGGGGGGCTAAGAATTGTGATGGATGGCGAGGTGTCTTCGTTGTAGGTCATTGCTGTAGGTCATTGCTGTAGGTCATTGCTGTAGCTTACAGAAAAAGTAATCTTGATTGTCAAAAAGTTCTAAGATGAAGGATTCACACAAGGGTATACATTACTACTAGGACAATAGGACACTCAAGCGAGTATACATGAGTCAACAGTTGAGTCTTTTTTATGAAATTCCAACCTGATGAGCTTGTATCKGTGAATTCAACTTCAATTGTGCTGCGTTTGTGTGTCCGTTAACAGCGTGCAGCAGAGGGAAAGTGTACAGACACATGACTTAGTCCTTGCTAAACTACTAAAAGGTTGCAGTTTGGCTTGGCTTTTTTAAATGGCTGCAATCCCGTTACGGATCGATATGACAACAAGCCAGTGCAGGGCGCCAAATTCAAACAACAGAAATCTCATAATTAAAATTCCTCAAGCATACAAGTATTTCACACCATTTTAAAGATACACTTCTTGTTAATCCCACCACAGTGTCCGATTTCAAAAAGGCTTTACAGCGAAAGCACCACAAACGATTATGTTAGGTCAGCGCAAAATCACAGAAAAACACAGCCATTTTTTCGCAGACAAAGACAGGAGATCACAAAAAGCAAAATGAGATCAAATTATCACTAAGTAGGAGGATACGTATGCAAATAAAACATGACTGGTCATTGTTCCGAATAATCAGATCAAATTGTGATGTCGTGATCCGGGCCAAAAACTTCMTCCCACCTTAACAGGCTTTTGCACAAAAAGGTAATTATCATAATTTTCAAAATGTCATGTCATATAAAAAAAATCATATAAAAAAAATGGAAAAATCACGTTTTTGACTGCACTGCCCCTTTATGAGTCCTGATTCAAGATAAACTACCACAATTAAGAGCTCAAACTTGATAATGATCTGGAATTATGTGTTTATTTAAACCAATATTTCCTTTTTTTTTTTTTTTTAAGTGGACTATATGAAGTGTGGGAACAGACTTTCTTTGGAGCTTTTGAATTTGATTGAGCTTGGGTTTTTGACTATCCCCTTGACAGGGGACTAGACTTGAGACTATTCATGTGCCATAGCTGTCAACTTTCACACCGTGGCTTTTCGCTTTCCCTCTCTGAGATGCTAGGCAAACCAATCAAAGCTACTGTCTGTCTGCGAGTTTGCAGAATCACCATCAAGGTCAGGGAACATAACATAAGAGGCATCCAAGAGAACTGGATGATATTGTAGTGACACATTAAAATCACTGACTCCCAGATCAACTCTTAGGCTAGAATCTCTGAATTCCGAATCCCTTGATGGGTTGAAGAGCTTTGGGAATGATGCAACACAGTGTTATAATACCACATAATGTTTGTACACAGGACCGTAACTACAAGGACACCAAGGTTCGGACCTTGGTAATGTTTTCTAATTTGAAAATAATAATWATAATTATAATCAAATATATATTGAGTATACCAAACATTTGGAACACCTTCCTAATATTGAGTTTATCCTTCCCTTTTGCTCTCAGAACAGCATCATTTCGTCGGGGCATGGACTCTGCAAGGTGTCGAAAGCATTCCACAGGGATGCTGGAGCATGTTGACTCCAATGCTTCCCACAGTTTTGTTAAGTTGGTTGAATCTCCTTTGGGTGGTGGGCCATTCTTGATACACACGGGAAAGATTGCAGCCCAAATAAATGCTTCACAGAGTTCAAGTAACAGACACATCTCARCATCAACTGTTCAGAGGAGAATGCGTGAATCAGGCCTTCGTGGTCGTAATTGCTGCAAAGAAACCACTACTAAAGGACACCAATAAGAAGAAGAGACTTGCTTGGGCCAAGAAACACAAGCAATGGACATTAGACTTTGGTCTGATGAGTCCAAATTTGAGATTTGTGTGGTTCCCACCATGAAGCATGGAGGAAGTGGTGTGATTGTGTGGAGTAACACTGTCTGTGATTTATTTAGAATTCAAGAAACACTTAACCAGCATGGCTACCACATCATTCTGCAGCGATACGCCATCCCATTTGGTTTGCTCTTAGTGGGACGATCATTTGTTTTTCAACAAGGCAATGACCCAACACACCTCCAGGCTGTATAAGGGCTATTTGACCAAGAAGGAGAGTGATGGAGTGCTGCATCAGATGACCTGGCCTCCACCTGGCCTCCACAATTACCGACCTCATCCCAAACCATCTCAGGTTTGGGATGAGTAGGACTGCAGAGTGAAGGAAAAGCAGCCAACAAGTACTCAGCATATGTGGGAACTCCTTCAAGACTGTTTGAAAAGCATTCCAGGTGAAGCTGGTTGAGAGAATGCCAAGAGTGTGCAAAGCTGTCATTAAGGTAAAGGGTGGCTACTTTGAAGAATGTAAAATATAAAATATATTATGATTTGTTTAACACTTTTTTGGTTACTACATGATTCCATGTGTTATTTCATAGTGTTGATGTCTTCACTATTATTCTACAATGTAGAAAATAGCTMAAATAAAGGAAAACCCTTGAATGAGTAGGAGTGTCCAAACTTTTGACTGGTACTGTATAAGCAGATAGTCACTATTTCAACTTGATCTATGTCTCTATTATGTTGTTCTTCCTCATTGCAYGGCCCATATTTCTTCATATTGTCTCATTGAGACCCTTTGAGTAATTTGACACCTTGAGACACACACACAACTCTTCCGAACATTAGCTATCGATAATTCACTAAATTATCTATGAGCGGCAGCTGGGTCCTGACGGCTACGTCACTTAGCATACAGTCTAGTGACCCATGTCACGCACCAATGACATGTCTCCCTGGTTGAGTCCTGCACGTGTTTCCGCAAAAGACACACACGTCTGCTTTGTGCAGTGGCTGTATTTAGATGACACACAGAACATTGAAGCTTCTCGTTCCTGTTCTAGAGGCTAACGCAAAAGGGATTAAAGCTCTTATCGATATTTKAACCGCTCTTACCCTTCCTCCCAGGTGACATCATCAGAGAGAAGGCCAGGAAATGATATGTTGTKAAAATGGAAGTGTAACCCTCAAGCTTAGCAAATAACGTTATGTAACAAATAGGGAATACTGTATGTCTGTTAATATTCAGCAGTATTCTATTGAGAGCTATTTACACAAAGGTGGCCTCTCATGACTTAGCGCAATCCTCTTCAGRGGCCACTGTTCTGTGTCTCAGAAAAGCATGACAACCACAGCTGAATGGCTTACTGTAAATATGTGCTTGGATCGTATGCTCACATTCAACCTGCAAAGAATAGTGAATAGAAGTTGAATGGCTTGCACAAGTTTGTTCTTGGCATTTATAAGAGCAGTCAGACCCATTGAAATGTGTTGCATCTGAAAACTGCGAAACATTTACTTATCCCTGATAGAAGTGCTGAACAATGCCAGTCCTCAGTCAAGACCAAACTGGTTGCAAAAGCACTTCGCTAAGCTGGGATTCTTATTATTGTGCCTGCAATAGTAACAAAAGCCAACAACGGCCATTTAGATATTTTCATACTGTACATAGATGCTGTTTACATTTTATTTCTCACATGAAATAAGATGGTATTCTCATCACAYGTTTTTTTAAAGGTCCAATGCATCGTTTTTATCAGAATATAAAATATTTTCTGGGTAACAATTAAGTACTTACTGTGAATTAAAATAGTAAACAAAAAATTAACAAAAATAGCTTCTTAGCAAAGGGCAATTTCTCAAGCATGCATTTTGCTATGACTATCTGGGAGTGGTCTGAGTGGGGAGGGGAAACTGAAAAGTAGCTGTTATTGGCAGAGAGGTTTGGAATTCCCTTTCTTATTGGTCTATTAACTAATTTACCGCATGGTGATGTCACCATGGAAAGCCAAGGTAGTCTTTTCAAACAGTTCTTACACTAAAACGGCATTATCATAATTTTCACAATTTCACAGTATTATTCCAACCTCAGGGTGTGGAAATATATATAAAACATTTATGGTAAAGCCCTAAGTTYAAAAACAAGGCAAGAAGTTTGCATTTGCTTTTTGAGTCACATAGAAATCTGCAACACTTTTATGGAAATATAGTCTTTGTTCTCCTGCAGGACACRAGCCATGACAAAACACAATGAGTGGCTTTTCTGCTTTGTCTATGATATTTACTAAGAGCCAGATAAACACYGTGGCATAACCTATCAGACCCCATTTCAAATAAAAAACAGTTTCAATTGAATTACCACAGAGGGAATAGTGCCATGCTAAAACTCATTTAATTGTGCTCTTTATTTGTTTTCGCTTGCTCACTCTCTTGCCACATTTTCAATGGCTTTGGCAGTTTCACATGGACCGGCTCATGAGAACGACAGGCATGAAATAATGGAAATACCGCAGAACGTTCAAACAGCTGCAGAGCTGCACCTGGGYGTCTCTTGTTATTGGCAATCTTAATTTGAGGTAGAAACCCATGGGTGGAAATACGTCTGGAATACCCTGATCTGGTTCATGTCTCCTGTCTCTTTTGCTAGTACAGTTTGTTTTACCCATACATTTTGACGAATCATTGCCTGCAGTAAGCCTTGGCAGTTGTTTGTTTCAGGCAAAGACAGATCATTAAGGTCTTGGCAATRACGGCTTTATAACTCTTAGTTGGTATGTCTGGAAGTCAGAACAACCATGGACGTAGATGTACTGAATCATCGAATGAGAAAGCGGCCATTTTGACTGTTGATATTCAAAGGCAGGATGATAGGCTAATGGTTAACAGCCCAACTATTTCTCCTCATCAATTTCCTATCCCATGCTAACCGTGGAGATTATAACACATTAAATTGATTTGTTTCTCAGGGCTCTGAAATTGGTTTGAATAACAATGAGGAGAAGACCGTTCAGCAGCACCTGAATTTGACCTTTGCTGATAGATTCATCTTGTCAATACTAAGAGCAGTTTTAAATTCTTCAGGAGGGTTGGCCTCAAATTTTCCAAAATGTTTGAAGACAGAGGGAAGTTAAGATTCACAGCATACTGCTCTTATTCACTTTTGGTCAAAGTTTACTCTGTGTGACAAAAATATTTTATTGGGATGTTCTGGTCTGTAGGAGACTGGAACATGAAAGAGAGCAGGTAATTTGAGGCGACAGCTACATCTGGACTGGAAAGAAACCGTTTCCTCAGGGATATGTGATGAGTAAATCATTAGGACTGGTGCTGATGAACTTCAATAATTCATACTTGTTATGGGTACTGAAACTCTTCACCAGTGGGATCTACATTTCAGTCATTTACCCAACAAAATAGTCTTAAATCATTAGTAAACAGATATATTTATATAAGATGGATAGTTAAACAAGAAACTAAGATTGTGGTTCAGTATTTTCAGAGGTTCTAGGCAACTTGTCGGTTCAGGGTCAAGGGCCTGAGTGTCACGTTCCTGACCTGTTTTCCTTTGTCTTGTATTTATTTAGTTGGTCAGGGCGTGAGTTGGGTGGGTTTGTCTATGTGTGATTTTCTATGTTGGGATTTTTGTGTTCGGCCTGGTATGATTCTCAATCAGAGGCAGCTGTCAATCGTTGTCCCTGATTGAGAATCATACTTAGGCAGCCTGGGTTTCACGTGTGTTTTGTGGGTGTTTGTTTCCGTGTTTGTGTTTTCACCACATGGTACTGTATAGGTTTCTGCACTTCGTTTATTTGTTTTTGTAATTCAGTGTTCAAGTTTCGTTATAATAAATCATCATGAACACTAACCACTCTGCGTATTGGTCCGATCCGTCTCGCATCTCCTCGTCCGAAGAGGAGGAAGAATATGAAAGCCGTTACACTGAGTATTGTGACCCAATAGTGCAAGTCACTTAGAATATGTTACTGAATGAATACAAGCTAGCAACTTACAATTGTGTCATGAAGTGTAATTGGGTTATTTGTATTTATATTTATTATGGCTCCCAAGGCAGCAGCTACTCTTCCTGGGGTCCAGCAAAATTAAGGCAGTTATACAATTTTAAAAACATTACAATACATTAATTACAGATTTCACAACACACCAAGTGTGTGCCCTCAGGCCCCTACTCCACTCCCAGATATCTAAAACACAAGATCCCTGTGTATATGTGTGTATAGTGTGTATGTTATCAAGTGTGTGTATGCATGTGTCTGTGCCCATGTTTTTGTTGCTTCATAGTCCCTGCTGTTCCATTAGGTGTATATCAGATTTTTTCAAATCTGATTTACTGCTTGCATCAGTTACCTGATGTGGAATAGAATTCCATGTAGGCATGGGCTCTATATACCGTAGACCTGTGTGCCTCCCATAGTCTGTTCTGGACGTGCGGACTGTGAAGAGACCTCTGGTGGCATATCTTGTGGGGTGTGCATGGGTGTCTGAGCTGTGTGCTAGTCCTTTAAACAGACAGCTCGGTGCTTTCAACATGTCAATCAATACCTCTCACAAATACAAGTAGTGTTACAAGTAGTGAAGTTTTGGTTTAGTGAATGATTTGTCCCAAATACAATGCTTTTAGTTTTGAAATATTAAGGACTAACTTACTCCTTGCCACCCGTTCTGAAACTAACTGCAGCTTTTTGTTAAGTATTGCAGTCATTTCAGTCGCTTTAGTAGCTGACRTGTATAGTGTTGAGTCATCTGCATACATAGACACACCGGCTTTACTGAAAGCCAGTGGCATGTCATTAGTAAAGATTGATAAAAGTAAGAGCCCTAGACAGCTGCCCTGGGGAATTCCTGATTCTAGCTGTATTATKTTGGAGAGGCTTCCATTAAAGAACACCCTCTGTGTTCTATTAGACAGGTAAATCTTTATCCACAATATAGCAGTGGATGTAATCCCATAACACATACCTTTTTCCAGCAGCAGACTATAATCGATAAGGTCAAAWGCTGCAYTGAAGTCTAACAAAACAGCCCCCACAATATTTTGATCATCAATTTTCTCTCAGCCAATTGTCAGTCATTTGTGTTACTGCTATGCTTGTTGAATGTCCTTCCCTATAAGCGTTCTGAAATTCTGTTTTCAATTTGTTTACCATAAAATAGCATTGTATCTGGTCAAACATGATTTAAAAAAAAACTTTACTAAGGGTTGGTAACAGGCTGATTGGTCGGCTATTTGAGCCAGTAAAGGGGGCTTTACTATTCTTAGGTAGCGGAATGACTTTTGCTTCCCTCCAGGCCAGAGGGTACACACTTTGTAGTAGGCTTAAATTGAAGATATGGCAAATAGGAGTGGCAATATCATCCTCCATTATGCCTAGTAATTTTCCATCCACATTGTCAGAACCCAGTGGCTTGTATTTGTTGATAGACAACAATAGTTGTTTCACCTCTTCCACATTCACTTTACAAAAATATTTTCTTTCATAAGTAGTTATGATATACTTGGATGTGTAGTGTCAGCATTTGTTTCTGGCATGTCATACCTAAATGGCTAACAGTGCCATTCCTTTTTCCTCATCCCACTCAACTATACCATTTTTCAATTCCTCATCAATCCACGGGGATTTAACAGTTTTTACTGTCATTGTATTAGTGGGTGCCTGCTTATTAGTAACTGGGATAAGCAATTTCATCAATGAGTCAAGTGCAACATCTGGCTGCTCCTTATTACACACCATGGACTAACAAAAATGATTTACATCAACAACATAGGAATCACTACAAAACGTATTGTATGACCTCTTATACACTAACTTTCTCCATTTATAGACAATTTGTCTTACCGTGGACTGATGAACATCAAGGCTTTTAGAGATACTTTTGTAACCCTTTCCAGCTTTATGCAAGTCAACAATTCTGAGATCTCTTCTGTTCGAGGAATGGATCACATCAGGCAATGCTTCTTGTGAATAGCAAACTSAAATTTTGTGAGTGTTTTTTATAGGGCAGGGCAGCTCTAACCAACATCTCTAATCTTGTCTCATTGATTGGACTCCAGGTTAGCTGACTCCTGACTCCAATTAGCTTTTGGAAAAGCTATTAACCTAGGGGTTCACATACTTTTTCCAACCTACACTGTGAATGTTTAAATTGTGTATTCAATGTAGACAAGTAAAATACAATAATTTGTGTGTTATTAGTTTAATAAGCACACTGTGATTGTCTATTGTTGTGACTAAGATTAAGATCAGATTAAATGTTATGACTAATTTATGCAGAACATACTTTTTTTTGCCACTGTATCTGATGCTGTCTGGACAGACATAATCAGATACACGGGCTACATATAGTTAGACAGAGGGGCGCTGTTTCGCTCGCTAGTTTCAGCAGAGAGGAAGAGGCGAAGGAGAGGGCTCACTCTCATCAAAATCTGTCCTGATTCCTGAATAAACCCAATGCGTTTCTATGGGAATAATAGGTAGACCTAAGCCTGTCGCCTGCATTCCCGCCTTTAGGACAACGACTGGTATTGTTAGGGCAGAGACATGAGCATCTCGTCATTGCCAATGTTTACTGACACTAGCCATATTCAACGGTTGTTGAGCGTTCGTAAAATTTGTCAGTTATTCTGCGCTCTGGCACACTCAGACGAGAGTGCTCTGAAATCGGAGTAGATAGCCAGAGCRAATGTACCAGCTACGTCTATCGACAGTATCATGACCATTCTATTGAAATKATTACTTGCATAGTGGAGTCTTTTGTTWAGACATGTAGCTAGCTAAACAATTAACCATAATCCCAACTCATAACATTACTACCCTGGATGAATCTGCAGGTAACTAACCAACCAGGTTCAAAGTTAGCTAGCTAACATTAGGCTATAACTAACGATGCAAATTACTCTGAGATACGAATAATATTACTACACAGATCATACACGTAATGTTAGCTAGCGAGCCAGCCAGCTAACATTGGCTAGCTAGCTAACAGTACGCTTTAACTTGAAATGAAAATTACTTTCTGACAAAATTAGAAACGTTTAATATCTGAAAATGTAGCTAGCTAGACTATCTTACATGGATGGATGGACGCTTCTACATGGATGGACGCTTCTCCCTGTCTGTCACGGATGTCATGGTTGCCCTTAGTTCGAAGACGTAATCCGGAGACAGGTGTTTTATACAACAGCCTTCTGTGTGTTTTCTTTTCGACCCTCTGGATATTTGCAATCAAACGCCATAATTTTCACCATCGCAATCATATTCTAATTCCACCGGGCATTCCACTGATTTCAAAACTCGGTCCTCCAGAAGGTGGAGAGCAACACTTTTGCAATTCTACTATGTGAWATATATTTTTTAAGCAGCGTTAGAAAGGATTACCTACACATACTGACCAGCTCATGTTATAGACAGAAGAGTGCTACATGGCAGACCAATCCRAACTCATCTTTTGTTATGTCCAGTCCCCCCATTATCTCAGCCAATCATGGCTGGTGGGAAGGTTCCTGTCTTTTTTTTAGGCTAAACTCACTAGGCTAGTAATTTAACAATTGTACTCGTATTTACAAATAGCATACAAGTTTGTTATTAATCCACATGAACGTTTACATGTTACAGAAGGCATTTCTGCCAAAAAAACGCATTTTGATTAAACAAAAGTTTATGTGCAAACGGCTCTCCTGTGAAGTAGTGACGCGCGACATATGCCTAGTTTCCACATACAGATCTCTAGTTTCCACATACAGATCTCTGGTTTTGGTGGGATGCAAAGCTGGCATATGTAATTGTTTTAAGATGGTCATACTATGGATCATTTAGCTATTTGATTTTGAATTTTAGGACCCCTTTAGGAATACAAATCCATATAAAAAAATATTTGATAAAATATTGATTTTGGCCTTTACTACTAAAGCCCATAGAAAAGCATTGAATAATTCATTAATAAATGGAAAAAAGGACCGTAAAAAAAAAATATAGTAAGAAACAAGGTTTTGAAGTGCATGTCCTAAATCTAGGAGATATAACAAAAACGAGTCRTTTGTAGGTCAAACCTTTCGGACTCTACAGACATTTACATCAGAAGACCGATTTTCGTGATGTCTCATGGTATGAGAAACACAGCTCTAGCTCTGCCACCTTTCACTGCAGATGCGGAAGTGCGACACTAGTTTAAACTGATGGATTTTGATGGGGATTATTTTGTTATGTRATTTAGATTCGACTCTAGGGGGTTAATGCATGTGTTACTATCATTTAACATTCTCATTCTCTGAGTGGAAATRTTGTTTGCAGAGTTCACAACAAGCTTTGGTTTATTTCATGACCACAATTTAAGAGTTTGTAATTTAGTTAATTGTCTTTTGTTTGGAGTGCTCCATGTGAGCAATGAGCATGWGTGGGGTTTCTCTGTCCTGATAATGTTGAGGTAGCGCGCGCGCCTCAGCATGCCAACCTGCTGAGTTAATACAGTGTTGCACTAGTGATAGCTAGTCAAGACAGACAGAAAGGGAGGCAGACAGGCGGAGTAGAGAGATGAATGTGATTGAAAGAACCTGAATTTTCATCAGCATATGTTCTACTGTTTTTACGTGTCGGCTTTAGGCCTATGTATTTTACTTAGTTGACGATGAAAGTTATCGCTTATTGCTGGATTGGCCTATAGGCTATCTCTGAGTTCCATGCGCTAATTGATTTGGCCGCCAATGGATCAGGGCAAAGGCTGGTGCTCTTGCATTAGTTGAATTTAAGCTTTTAGATTTTTTTATCATTTTAATTGAGATTTTTATGATTAGCCACATGACAATAATTTTGAGAAAGGAAAACCTTTATTATTGAAATGGTGCTCTTCCACGAARATGCGCATACTGTATATATAAAAATAATCATAACTGGCACGCAGATCAGAAGAAAYGGTAGGATAAAATGTAAGCTTCCCCAAATTTGAAACTCATGAGCTGCCCATAGTCTTTATTATAACACCCATTAACAAAATTCATGCACAAGGGGTTCTGTGAAAAAAATGGCCCGCCTGTAGAAATCAAATGCCCGTCCAACTGATTCGTTCTGACGCCCTGCTACAGGTGAGTCAAMGTCTTTCAATGTTTCTATATAAAGCAGCCAATGAGTGAGCTCTTTAAGAAACCCATCTAGCCAGGAGGTGGTTAGAAAGCCTGCTGAGACCCTTGGTGCACATGTTTGCCATGTGTGTGTGCGGCGTGCATGTGTGTGTGTGCGTGCATGTGTGTGTGCGTGCGTGCGTGCATTCTCTGGATACCCGGGGCACTTCATTTCGGCAGGCTGCATGCCATTTCAATCAGACGTGTTAAACCCCACTTTCATCTCCCCACTCTGTGTTGCTACACTTCAATCCGAATAGGCCTCTTTTGTTCTAACTTCAATGTTATACTTGCTCTCTGTGAATGCACTTGTGTGACCTGAGAAAGAATCTCCTGTTCAATGTTTTAGGAGGGACTCCTCTGACAGCACGGAGGCAGCATACAAATCATCTTTGGGAAAATGGTGGCAATGAATTCAGACTGTCTCAAAGTTTCCATGTAAGTTCAAAGGTATTTTCTATCCAATCAAATATCCCAACATCACAAAGAATGCACATGCTTGTTATTGTGACACCGATGTGCAAGTAAAAATACCCCACTAGGCACACACTGGTTGAATCAACGTTGTTTCCATATCAGTTCACCGAAATGATGCTGAACCAACGTGGAATAGACATTGTGCCCAGTGGGACTTCCCAAACTATTGTCTTATGCTGCATCTTTATACTGCACATTTATACTGCATATTCGTCTGCTATTTGGAGCATTGGTTTGACGACGTTTCCTATATATTTGACAACGTGGTGGATTGGAAGTGAAAGGGCATTTGTTTAGCTTGCAAGATCCTGTCACTGCATGCATAAAGAACATCTCTATTGTGCATGGTGAACTTGACCTTTCCCTGGCTTGACTGATGTGAACAGTGGGTCTGAAATGTGCAGTCCAGCACTACAAACGAGAGCCAGACCAGGACAAAGCGATTCCGTTCTGTCTGTTGCTCAGTCGTCTGGAAAAAGATACGCTAACACAACCAGGAGAGAAAGAGAGGAGCGTCTGAGCATGACAAAGGTTTCACAATATTCAGCTCAGCGAGATCTGTTCAATGATATCATCCATTCCAGGGATATAGTGAGAAGGTAATGCTCAACAAAGCAGACAATGGGACATTGTTCATCATTGTATTGTTCAGTCACAGTATGGTATTGAGTCAATGCAAATCAATACTGCAGTGTCATTGTGTTCTTTTTATGAGGGATTTTGGACCTACAGACACATCTTGCTATTTCTATTGCACATCTTGATATTGTTATTCCAATCACCTTTTTACGTATATATTCGATTTTTCACAGTAAACTCATACATAATGATGTGTCGACAAACATACACCTATTAATGCGCCTTTTACACGCATCCGCTCATTGACAGTCCCTTTGTCGTCTTTGGCTTTGTTGTTGTGGTGTTACAGAGGCCATAACGGAGGCGTGACTGAGCACTGAGCGAGGGTCCAATTAACAGACTAGAACAAATCATCTGACCACAGTCCAATGGATCATTACGCCTCTTAGGCCGTACCCTACAGAGCTGGTGATAGCCAGAGAGCAGGCATCAATCCCGCTGCACCGACGGTATTCCATGGAAGGGGTTAGCGTGTCAGCATTAGAACACCTATTATGGCACACTCACCTAATACCACCAGGCCTTTATCCACCTGCATCAAGCTGAAGTTGTGTTGCCTGTGGGTGGAGCTGGATCCTCTATAGAGATATGGCCGGAGGGGCTTTGAGGCACTACTGTAGATCACCTCCATTATCAACTCCAGGAACACCCATCTCTGCAGGATTTCATCTCTTCCATGAGAACAGGTATTGTCAGTCTCACTGTCACCTTCCAGTTCCAGGCTAATGTTTGACCACACGTTACATTCGTCCCATTACGATCCCATGATACAACCGTTAAGGTTTAGTGTGGCGAATGGTGAATGGTGAACGGCAACACCACATTGACATGCTATAGCTGCCCTGCGTCTGTTTTCTGCTTCCATTATCGAGCTTCACTGCTATACGAGATGATTCATGTACTAGCATATTAACCAACGCTACAGCCTGACAGGATGCTGTGCCATGTTTTGATGCACAGTCCCGGGGTTCACAGTGTGCCGTCTAGATCGGCAGCACAAAGCCAGGGACATCTATCACCGATGCTGTAGTCTTGACCCCTGCACCTTGTCCTCTCTTCCAAAAGCTTCACTGACAGTCTGTTATTAGCTCAGTTATACCCTCCTTGTGGTGTGCATGTTAATGAATGACCCTAATTGACATTCACAATGTAATACAAATGTAAGACTGCACAGTATGCTTTAGGCGTAGGCATCAGGGTATTGTTTTGATTTGGTTGGACTTTATAGGGTCTGTTTACAGAGAATACCAGTGGTGTATCCTTAATACCCGCCAGAAATATATCCTCTACTTGTGTTATTTCATTCATGTGCTATTAAACAGTTATTACATTAAGTAAACAAAAATACCTTTATGGACAACTGTGTGCACTAATACTCTCTGTTTGCACTAATTGTTCACCTGTTAAATTTTTTTCATCAATGAATACATTCTGAATGGTTCTTGCTTCAAAATAAGAGGTAATTGGCTGAACTGAATGATTCGTGAAATTGCACCATGTTGCAGGAGCTTAGTACTCAAGGACGGCTCATTTTCTTCCCTTGTTGGCTCTATTGTGCTGTTGAGAGCTTCTATACTCTTCACTGCATTCTGTCTTTACGAGCAAGGATGCAGTGAAGAACCTTGTCTGATCGCTGGGTCTCCTTCCAACTTGTTTAGTGGGTGCGGGTATCAATTTGCCATAATTTAAACAGTGACTTGTTGAGTGTTGGATTATTTTTTGATTTAATCATCAATGTTTGTCATAATAGTGGCAAGGGGTCGTTTTTGTATTTTTAAATAGGATTTAGATGTGATTCAATTGGTTTAAATCTACACATAGTTTTATCCGGTTTACTCATGTACTGTAATACAAGGTTCTCTTACATTCTAAAGGTTCTCTATCATTCTAAAGGATCTCTATCATTCTAATGGTTCTCTATCATTCTAATGGTTCTCTATCATTCTAAAGGTTCTCTATCATTCCAATGGTTCTCTATCATTCTAAAGGTTCTCTATCATTCTAATGAATCACATAATTTGGGCTGATGTCAGAATGAAAACTACTGCACTGTAGTTTACTTTATCATCTAGGCATTTGAATTGGGGGTAGACCTTGTGGCGTATCCAGCCTTCATGATATTATTCAGCTTTCATGATATTTTCATATGTGTAGAAAATTCCCGAAAATTCTTTGTATTACTCTCTCCCTTACCTTTCAGAATGGACCAGGCTCAGTCTATGAATTACATCATCCTTCTCTCAAACAACATCTCTTATCTGCTGATGCCTGTAGTGAAAATAATCTCGACTGCAAGCGTATTCTTGTTGATGTGGACAGCATCTTATCTGACATGCTATCTGGCATGGGAAGTGATTAATTTCCCTTTCATCTGGGTAGCTTCCATCGCATAACCTATCTGCTACATGTTACTACTATAAACACAACAGGACATTTCCATTTGTTTTTTTCTCCCTCCATTGCTGTATCAGTGCCTCTTAGCCATGTCCTCTGTGATTGATCAGCCACTGGGTTGGTATCGATGTGAGAAGATATACACTATATATACAAAAGTATGTGGACACCCCTTCAAATTAGTGGATTCAGATATTTCAGTCACACCCATTGCTGACAGGTGTATAAAATCGAGCACACAGCCATGCAATCTCCATAGACAAAAACTGGCAGTAGAATGGCCTTACTGAAGAGCTCAGTGACGTGGCACYGTCGTAGGATGCCACCTTTCCAACAAGTCAGTTTGTCARATTTCTGCCCTGTTAGAGCTGCCCCAGTCAATTGTAAGTGCTGTTATTGTGAAGTGGAAAAGTCTAGGAGCAACAACAGCTCAGTCACGAAGTGGTAGGCCAACACTCACTTCTGAGTTCCAAACTGCCTCTGGAAGCAACATCAGCACAATAACTGTTCATCGGGAGCTTCATGAAATGGTTTTCCATGGCCAAGCAGCCATACACAAGCCTAAGATCACCATGCACAATACCAAACGCTGGTTGGAGGGTGCAAAGCCCGCCACCATTGGACTCTGGAGCAGTGGAAAAGTGTCCTCTGGATTGATGAATCACGATTCACCATCTGGCAGTCTGATGGACTAATCTGGGTTTGGCAGATACCAGGAGAACGCTACCTGCACCAATGCCTAATGCCAACTGTAAAGTTTGATGTATGAGGAATAATGGTCTGGGGCTGTTTTTCATGGTTTGGGCTAGACCCCTTTGTTCCAGTGATGGAAAATCTTAACGCTTCGGCATACAATGACATTCTAGACGATTCTTTGCACTAATTGTTCATCTGTTTATTTTTTGAATTAATGTATCAATTCTGATTGGTTCTTGCTTCAAAATAAGAATTAAATTGGCTGAACTTTTGTACCATGTTGCAGGAGCTTAGTACTCAAGGACGGCTCATTTTCTTCCCTTGTTGCCTCTATTGTGCTGTTGAGAGYTTCTATACTCTTCAATGCATTCTGTCTTTGTGAGCAAGGATGCAGTGAAGAACCTTGTCTGATCGCTGGGTCTCCTTCCAACTTCTTTAGTGGGTGCGGGTATCAATTTGCCATAATTTAAACAGTGACTTGTTGAGTGTTGGATTATTTTGTGATGTAATCATCAAACAATGTTTGTCATAATAGTGATGTGCTTCCAACTTTGTAGCAACAGTTTGGGGAAGGCCCTTTCCTGTTTCAGCATGACAATACCCCCGTTAACAAAGCAAGGTCCATACAGAAATGGTTTGTCGAGATTGGTGTGGAAGAACTTGACTGGCCTGTACAAAGCCCTGACCTCAACCCCATCGAACACCTTTGGGATTAATTGGAAAGTAGACTGCGAGCCAAAGCTAATTGCCCAACATCWCTGTCCGACCTCACTAATGCTCTTGTGGCTGAATGGAAGCAAGTCCCCGCAGAAATGTTCCAACATCTAGTGGAAAGCCTTCCCAGAAGAGTGGAGGCTGTTATAGCAGCAAAGTGGGGACCAACTCCATATTAATGCCCATGATTTTGGAAGTTTGTTTGACAAACAGGTGTCCACATACTTTTGGTCATGTAATGCATAGTTTGCAGTTAGCTAGCTGGCTGTCAAGACAGCTGCATGTTCACTACTTGGCAGGACTGCACAGAAGATATTACGGCCTCCGAATTTGTGAACATTGGTCAAAAATACACCAGTTGTTTTCTTTAGGCGATGACGGACACTTTAAAGACCTTGCCAGCCAACTTGGTTGATATATGATGTGTCACGCCCTGATCTGTTTCACCTGTCCTTGTGATTGTCTCCACCCCGTCCAGGTGTCGCTGATTTTCCCTACTGTATTTATCCCTGTGTTTCCTGTCTCTCTGTGCCAGTTCGTCTTGTATGTTTCCATGTCAGCCAGCGGTTTTCCCATTCTCCTGCTTTTTGCATTTCTTCTTGTTCTAGTTCTCCCGTTTTTTTACCCTTGTTTTTGACCCCTGTTTCTGGACTTTGTACCCGCCTGCCTGCCACTCTGTACCTTCTGGACTCTTCTGTACCTTCTGGTTTTGACCTTTTGCCTGTCCACGACCATTATCTTGCCTATCCCTTTGGATTAATAAACATTATAATACTCCAACCATCTGCCTCCTGTGTCTACATCTGGGTCTCGGCTTGTGTCATGATATGATGTCATTGCTGCATGTGTAAATACCTTTATACATACATATTACATATGTTGATACATACAGCATGACAGTTACATTTATATTATACACATTTACAATATACAGTATGACATCAAGTTTTATAAAAAATAAATTGCACATGTACTGATGTAACGCGCTAGCACTGGGTCAACAAATAGTATAGTTTAGTACATTTTGCATGATTGCAAGAAGTTAAGTAACAAACTGCGATAATTCCTGGTGAAGAAAACAACACAATGAAAGCATGTGCCCATTATTTTACCGTGTTAACAAGACTGACAATTAAACAGCGATGATGGTAAGTGACCTTTCACATCCCACGGTGAGGCCAAGTAAACATAATGATCTCTGGGATGCCCTGTGGTGGACCAATTATCCAAACAGGGAGGCGGAGCTCTCTCAAAATGAAGGTAAACATGTCAGAAAGGGGTTGGGAGCTCTGTGGGACGCTGAATGTTGGCTTCTGATTGCTTTCTCTTTCCGCACTCAAATCAAAATGTCAGCCAGCATGAAAACAGTGGTCCTGCTATGTTATGTGATAATTACAGTAGTTTCCATTCCGATGTGGCTACAAAGGAAAAAMCAAAGCCAAAACCTGTTTTAAAAAAGTTTGACCGAGAGCTTTAAAAGAACAGGTCAAATGATTGTGCTTTAAGGCTTTCGAAGTTACAGAATGTTGGCAAGCTTTTATTTTTTGGGTCCGTTAAAAGGAGACTATCTTCTTGACCATGTGTATCCTAGTCTTATAATTTCTAGTCAAGCCGAACATTGTCATCGCTTGTTCCCGCTTGCAGAAAATGGTTCATTCAAAGAAAAAGGTCGGCCAGCTGTCTCACAGCTGCATGTCAGTTCCAAATGTATTTGATATTGCAAAAAGATATTCCAAGAAGAATATATCCCACCATGCTCACCATTTGCCCTCACGGCAGCCAAACTCACAACCCAGTCAAACACGGCTTTTAACAGTCACAGGGTAGTGATCTCAAAACACCTGCAGTTCTTTATGCTATCCATAACGACACTGTGTGGAGGAGCCTGTGTAAAGACCAATGCACTCTGCACGGGCAGAGTCAATGTATAGGACCCACAACCATAATGGTAGTTAACTCAACAGGAGGCAGAAGTAGGTCAGAGGCATAACTTTCTAGCACAGCATGGATGGAGAGATGAAGAACAGCCATGAATTCTAAAGCAGCCAAAGTTTTACTCCACCTCATGAATCCTTGAATATGTTTTACCTTTCTACCAGACTGATGAAGATGGATCTGTTGTATTAAAGGTGCACTATGCAGAAATAACTCCTCTCATTTCCTTGTTGCTAAAATTGGTAAAGTTAGCCTAATTTCAGTTTATGTGGCAAAACGAGCAAGTATAGTGTAGAAAATCATTGTACCATCTAAACCGCTGTTAAATATATTTTCCATAACCAAAAATATTGAATTTTCAGCTGTTTCAAGCCAGTGTACAAAGCCGAAAGTAAAAGAGTCAAAAATTAAACTTAAGAACGGGAAGCATAGAAATAGCGCACATAGAACAGATCTACCGCGTCATAGACTTGCTTTCAATGAAAATGACAGATCCATAACTCACATTTCTATGTGAATTAAGTCGGCTCGCCCAAAAAGTTCCATATTGCAGCTTGAACTAGGTTAGGGAAAATAGTTTCCTTCCTGGTTTAATCTTTGGGGTATACTTAGTAAAAGACGCACACATGCATTATTGTGGTTACACTGTAACATTACTGGAGGCTGATGCTCAACAAGTTGTACAACAAGTCCCACCTGAGTAAAACGTTAGATTTGCCACAGKGGACCAGTACGAAAATTAATGCACTCACTACTGTAAGTCGCTCTGGATAAGAGCATCTGCGAAATGAGTAACATGTAAAATGTACATGGTCTCATGGGAACCATGGTGCTTTCTAAACACTGCTGGTTTGTCTACTCTTTCTTTTTTGTAATGAGCTTCCATTACTCGTCCTTGCAGTTGCAGGGGGAAACTTGTTTTTCGACAGACTAATTCCCTTTCAGTGGTGGTGAGTCAAATGGCTCTGATGATTATCACAGAACACAAGGCCTCATTTATCAAACATGTGGTCAGTAAGTTTGGGTGTTATCTGAATGAAAACACTGAGGTAATTCAGAGCACACAATTGCACCCATCTAATTTCCCCAGCCTAAAATAAGCATTTTAAACCGATTCTGATTGGATGAAATATGTGGTACATGAGACAATATACCATGGGTATGATGCAAAACTACTTGTTTACTGTTCAAATTATGTTGTTAACCAGTTTACAATAGCAATAAGGCACCTCGGGGGTTAGTGGTATATGGCCAATGTACCATAGCTTTATCCAGGCTGTACTCTGCTTTGCGTCGTGCCTAAGAACGGCCCATAGCCGTGGTATATTTGCCATATATCACACCCCATTTGGGCCTTGATGAAAGATTGGACAAATTTGAAGAAAAAATTATATGTGTGCTTTTGGCAGTTACTGAACATCACATGCACTTGGCCACACTCATGTGGCAACATAATGATTTCTCATTGGCCAACAGTGTTCACTTTAAGGTTTGAGGCAAAAAACTAAATTACATTCTTAAACATGCCTCTCTGGTATTGCGTATTGCGTCACTTCCTGTTGAATCTGCAGACGTGTTGCTGTGCGTTTTGTTGCTGTGCGTTTTGCTGCCAACTTTACTTTGCTAGCTGACAACTTTACGTTTTTTTGTTTTGTTTTTGTTTTTAATTACCGTTTATATTTTTAGTTTTTTTTCCATCGCAACTTTTTTCCCTCATTCAACTTTTTCACTCCGGACGCTTTATCTGGACATGGTTCGTCAACACCTTCAACAGCCGAAGCTAAGTAGTAACATTAACATGATGTCTTCTAATTGCAGTCGCTGTACTCATAATATACAGGAGAACGATCGCCTTACGGCGAAATTACTGTGCTACAAGCCCAGCTTCAGACGCAATCGTTAGGCAAGGGTAATTTCAGTGTAGGAAAGGAAGAAACAGCGTCTGTGCCACCAGTAAGTACAGATAGTAACGTTAGTATAAATCCCCCCGCACAGTCCCCGCAGCCGGACAACTTTCTCATGGCTTCTGAGGAGAAATGCTGTGGAATGCTCAACCGGTGTCCTCATTCAGCCGACAGAAACTTTCAACCGGTTCTCCCCATTAGTAGCGAGTCGGAGTCTGGTCTGAGTCTCTCTCTGTCTCTACCTCTCCGTTACGGGGTCTGAGACGCCGAAGGCTCCCACCATTAGCTCTGACAAATTGAAAACCCTAGTCATTGGCGACTCCATTACCCGCAGTATTAGACTTAAAGCGAATCACCCAGCGATCATACACTGTTTACCAGGGGGCAGGGCTACCGACGTTAAGGCTAATCTAAGAATGGTGCTGGCTAAAGCTAAATCTGCGGAGTGTAGAGAGTATAGAGATATTGTTATCCACGTCGGCACCAACGATGTTAGGATGAAACAGTCAGAGGTCACCAAGTGCAACATAGCTTCAGCGTGTAAATCAGCTTGAAAGATGTGTCGGCATCGAGTAATTGTCTCTGCCCCCTCCCAGTGGGGGAGTGACGAGCTCTACAGCAGAGTCTCAGCACTCAATCGCTGGTTTGAAAACTGTTTTCTGCCCCTCCCAAAAGATAGAATTTGTAGAATAATTGGCCCTCTTCTCTGGACTCCCCCCACAACAGGACCAAGCCTGACCTGCTGAGGAGTGACGGACTCATCCTAGCTGGGGTGCTCTCATCTTATCTACCAACTAAGACAGGGCTCTAACTCCTCTAGCCCCACAATGAAATAGGGTGCAGGCCAGGCAGCAGGCTTTAGCCAACCTGCAGCTTAGTGGAGTCTGCCAATAGCACAGTCAGTGTAGTCAGCTCAACCATACCCATTGAGACTGTGTCTGTGCCTCGACCTAGGTTGGGCAAAACTAAACATGGCGTGTTGCCTTAGCAATCTTATTTAGGATAAAGACCTCCTCCATTCCTGCCATCATTGAAAGAGATCGTGATACCTCACATCTCAAAATAGGGTTACTTAATGTTAGATCCCTCCACTTCAAAGCAGTCATAGTCAATGAACTAATCACTGATCATAA
Organism: Salvelinus sp. IW2-2015; assembly: GCF_002910315.2. NCBI lineage: Eukaryota > Metazoa > Chordata > Actinopteri > Salmoniformes > Salmonidae > Salvelinus > Salvelinus sp. IW2-2015. Next base: position 8,368,241 of record NC_036846.1, read on the forward strand.
TCTTGATGTGATTGGCTGACTGACATGGCTTAACCTGATGAATTTACTGTGTTAAATGAGGCCTCACCTCCTGGTTACACTAGTGACCATATCCCCCGTGCATCCCGCAAAGCGGAGGTGTTGCTAACATTTACGATAGCAAATTTCATTTACAAAAAAAAAATGGCGTTTTCGTCTTTTGAGCTTCTAGTCATGGATCTATGCAGCCTACTCAATCACTTTTTATAGCTACTGTTTACAGGCCTCCTGGGCCATATACAGCGTTCCTCTCTGAGTTTCCTGAATTCCTATAGACCTTGTAGTCATAGCAGATCATATTCTAATTTTGGTGATTTTAATATTCACATGGAGAAGTCCACAGACCACTCCAAAAGTCTTCGGAGCCATTATCGACTCAGTGGGGTTTGTGTCCAACATGTCTCTGGACCTACTCACTGCCACAGTTCATACTCTGGACCTAGTTTTGTCCCATGAATAAATGTTGTAGATCTTAATGTTTTTCCACTAATCCTGGACTATCGGACCACCTTTATTACGTTTGCAATCGCAACAAATAATCTGCTCAGACCCCAACCAAGGAGCATCAAAAGTCGTGCTATAAATTCTCAGACAACACAAAAATTCCTTGATGCCCTTCCAGACTCCTTCTGCCTACCCAAGGACGTCAGAGGACAAAAATCAGTTAACCACCTAACTGAGGAACTCAATTTAACCTTCGCAATACCCTAGATGCAGTTGCACCCCTAAAAACAGAAACATTTGTCATAAGAAACTAGCTCCCTGGTATACAGAAAATACCCGAGCTTTGAAGCAAGCTTCCAGAAATTGAACGGAAATGGCGCCACACCAAACTGGAAGTCTTCCGACTAGCTTGGAAAGACAGTACCGTGCAGTACCGAAGAGCCCTCACTGCTGCTCGCTCATCCTACTTTTCCAACTTAATCGAGGAAAATAAGAACAATCCAAAATTTATTTTTGATACTGTTGCGAAACTAACTAAAAAGCAGCATTCCCCAAGAGAGGATGCTTTCACTTCAGCAGTAATAATTCATGAACTTCTTGAGAAAAGATCATGACCATTAGAAAGCAAATTACGGACTCCTCTTTGAATCTGCGTATTCCTCCAGGGCTTAGCTGTCCTGGATCTGCCAGCTCTGCGAGGCCTGGGATCGGGAGAGACACTTAAGTGTTTTAGTACTATATCTCTTGACACAATGATGAAAATAATCATGGCCTCTAAACCTTCAAGCTGCATACTGGATCCTATTCCTACTAAACTGCTGAAGGAGCTGCTTCCTGTGCTTGGCCCTCCTATGTTGAACATAATTAACAGCTCTCTATCCACCGGATGTGTACCAAACTCACTAAAAGTGGCAGTGATAAAGCCTCTCTTGAAAAAGCCAAACCTTGACCCGAGATATAAAAAAATATCGGCCATATCGAATCTCCATTCCTCTCAAAGATTTTTAGAAAAAGCTGTGCAGCGCAACTCACTGCCTTTCTAAGACAAATAATGTATACGAAATGCTTTCAGTGCGTTTTAGACCCCATCATAGCACTGAGACTGCACTTAGTGAAGGTGGTAAATGACCTTTTAATGGCGTCAGACCGAGCTCTGATCTGTCCTCGTTGCACTAGACCTAGTGCTGCCTTTGACACCATCGATCACCACATTCTTTGGGAGACTGGAACACCCAAATTGGTCTACACGGACAAGTTCTGGCCTGGTTTTGATCTTACCTGTCGAAAGAAGTATCAGTTTGTCTCTGTGAATGGTCTGTCCTTGACAAATCAACTTACATTTCGGTGTTCCTCAAGGTTCCGTTTTAGGACCACTATTGTTTCACTATATATATTTACCTCTTGGGATGTTATTCGAAAACATAATGTTAACTTTCACTGCTACTGCGGATGACACACAGCTGTACATTTCAATGAAACATGGTGAAGCCCCAAAATTGCCTCGCTAGAAGCCTGTGTTTCAGACATAAGGAAGTGGATGGCTGAAAACGTTCTACTTTTAAACTCGGACAAAACAGAGATGCTTGTTCTAGGTCACAAGAAACAAAGAGATCTTCTGTTAAATCTGACAATTCATCTTGAGGTTGTAAAGTCGTCTCAAATAAAACTGTGAAGAACCTCGGCGTTACTCTTGACCCTGATCTCTCTTTTGACGAACATGATCAAGACTGTTCAAGGACAGCTTTTTTCATCTACGTAACATTGCAAAAATCAGAAATTTTCTGTCCAAAAATGATGGCAGAAAATTAATCCATGCATTTGTTGACTCTAGTAGGACTACCACATGCTACTCTTTCGTGTGGTAGGAAACCTACACCTTACCACTCACTTATATTCTTCAATCTAATACGCTGCTAGAATCCTGCTAAGAAACCAAGAAATTTGATCATATTACTCCAGTGCTAGCTTCCCTACACTGGCTTCCTGTTAAGGCAAGGCTGATTCAAGGTTTACTGTAACCTATAAAGCGTTACATGGGCTTGCTCCTACCTATCTTTTAGTTGGTCCTGCCGTACATACCAATACGTACGCTACGCGCACAAGACGCAGGCCTCCTAATTGTGCCGTAGAATTTCTAAGCAACAGCGGGAGGCAGGGCTTTCTCCTATAGATCTCCATTTTGTTATGGAACAGTCTGCCTACCCATGTGAGAGACGCAGAGACTCGGTCTCAACCTTTAAGTCTTTACTGAAGACTTATCTCTTCAGTAGGCATATGATGATGTGTAGCCTGCCAGGATGTGTGGAAGGTGACGAAGAAAGGCTCTGGAGCAACGAACCGCCCTTGCTGTCTCTGCCAGGCCGGTTCCCCTCTCTCCACTGGGTTCTCTGCCTCTACCCTGTTACAGGGCTGAGTCACTGGCTTGCTGGTGCTCTTTCATGCCGTCCCTAGAGGGTTGCGTCACTGAGTGGTGGAGTTACTGACGTGATTCTTCCTGTCTGGGTTGGCGCCCCCCCTTGGTTTGTGCTGTGGTGGAACCTTTGTGTCATACTCCGCTTGTCTCAGGATTGTAATGTTTGGTGATTGAGATTTCCCTCTAGTGGTGCGGGGCTGTGCTTTGGCAAAGTGGTGGGGGTTATATCCTTTCCTATTTGCCCTGTCCGGGGGTTTCTTCGGATGGGGCCACAGTGAGTCTCCTGACGCGTCCTGTCTCAGCCTCCAGTATTTATGCTGCAGTAGTTTGTGTCGGGGCGTGTGGCAGTTGGTTACCTGGTGTACTTCTCCTGTCTTATCCAGTGTCCGTGTGATTTAAGTTGCTCTCTCTAATTTCTCTCTTCTCTCTTTCTCTCTGAGAACCTGAGCCCTAGGCCATACGTCAGGACTACCGGGCACTGAGACACCTTGCTGTCCCAGTCCGCCTGGCCTTGCTGCTATTCCAGTTTCAACTGTTCTGCCTGTGGTTACGGAACCCCTACCTGTCCCAGACTGCTGTTTTCAACTCTTAATGATCGGCTATGAAAAGCCAACTGAGATTTATTCCTGATTATTATTTGACCATGCTTGTCATTTATGAAATTTGAAAATCTTGGCTCTCTCTAATTTTCTCCTTCTCTCTTTCTTTCTCTCGAGACCTGGCCCTAGGACCATGCGTCGGGACTGCCGCCCTGGGTGACTCCTTCTGTCCCCAGTCCGCCTGCCTTGCTGCTATTCCAGTTTCAGCTGTTTCTGCCTGCGGTTATGGAACCGCCACCTGTCCAGACCTGTTGTTTTCAACTCTTGATGATCGGCTATGAAAAGCCAACTGAAAAATATTCATGATATTTTGACCATGCTTGTCACTTATGAACATTTTGAACATCTTGGCATAGTTCTGTTATAATCTCCACCCGGACACGCCAGAAGAGGACTGGCCACCCCTCATAGCCTGGTTCCTCTCTAGGTTTCTTCCTAGATTTTGGCCTTTCTAGGAGTTTCCTAGCCACCGTGCTTCTACACCTGCATTACTAGCTGTTTGGGTTTTAGGCTGGGTGTGTAGCACCTTCGAGATATTAGCTGATTACGAAGGGCTATATAAATAAAATGATTGATTGATTGATTGATGCCACCAGTAGAACCAAAAAGTCCTCTCACTGTCAACTGCGTTTATTTCAGCAAACTAACGTGTAAATATTGATGATGAACATAACAAGATTTCAACAACTGAGACATAAACTGAACAAGTTCCACAGACATGTTGCACGCCCTGACCTTAGAGATCCTTTTTATGTCTCTTTTTGGTTGGTCAGGCGTGAGTTTGGGGGCATTCTTATGTCTGGTGTTCTATGTTGTCTATGTTTTGTATTTCTATGTGTTGGCTGGTATGGTTCCCAATCAGAGGCAGCTGTCTATCGTGTCTCTGATGTAGGAACCATACTTGAGTAGCCTGTTCCCAGCTGTGTTTGTGGGTATTGTTTTCTGTTGTGTGGGTATACCTTGCAGAACTGTTCGTTTGTGTTTTCGTTTTGGTTGTTTTGTTCAGTGTTCGTATTTATAAAAATATGGACACTTACCACGCTGCACCTTGGTCCTCTTCTCCTTCTCCCGACGACGTTCGTTACACATGTGACTAACAGACATTGAATAATGTGTCCCTGACCAAAGGGGGGTCAAAATCAAAAGTAACAGTCAGTATCTGGTGTGGCCACCAGCTGCATTAAGTACTGCAGTGCATCTCCTCCTCATGGACTGCACCAGATTGTTTCAATTCTTGCTGTGAGATGTTACCCCACTCTTCCACCAAGGCACCTGCAAGTTCCCAGACATTTCTGGGGGGGGGGAAATGGCCCTAGCCCTCACCCTCTGATCCAACAGGTCCCAGACGTGTACAATGGATATTGAGATCCGGGCTCTTCACTGCCATGCAGAACACTGACATTCCTGTCTTGCAGGAAATCACAGCAGAACGAGCAGTATGGCTGGTGCATTGTCATGCTGGAGGGTGATGTCAGGATGAGCTTGCAGGAAGAATACCACATGAGGGAGGAGGATTGTCTTCCTGTTACGCCACAGCATTGAGATTGCCTGCAATGATAACAAGCTCATGTCCAATGATGCTGTGACACACCGCCCCAGACCATGACGGACCATCCACCTACAAATCGATCCCGCTCCAGTGTACAGGCCTCGGTGTAACGCTCATTTCTTTGACGATAAATGGAATCTAACCATCACCCCTGGTGAGACAAAACTGCGACTCGTCAGTGAAGAGCCTTTTGCCAGTCCTGTCTGGTCCAGCGACGGTGGGTTTGTGCCCATAGGTGACGTTGTTGCGGTGATGTCTGTAAGGACCTGCCTTATAACAGGCCTACAAGCACCTCAGTCCAGCCTCTCAGCCTATTGCGGACAGTACTGAGCACTGATGGAGGGATTGTGCGTTCCTGGTGTAACTCGGGCAGTTGTTGTTGCCATCCTGTACCTGTCCCGCAGGTGTGATGTACGGATGTACCGATCCTGTGCAGGTGTTGTTGCACGTGGTCTGCCACTGCAAGGACAATCGKCTGTCCGTCCTGTCTCCCTGTAGCGCTGTCTTAGGCGTCTCACAGTACGGACATTGCAATTTTTATATGCAATCCTCATGCCTCCTTGCAGCATGCCTAAGGCATGTTCACGCAGATGAGCAGGGACCCTGAGCATCTATCTTTTGGAGTTTTTCAGAGTCAGTAGAAAGGCCTCTTTAGTGTCCTAAGTTTTCATAACTGTGACCTTAATTGCCTACTGTCTGTAAGCTGTTAGTGTCTTAACAACCGTTCCACAGGTGCATGTTCATTAATTGTTTATTGTTCATTGAACAAGCATGGGAAACAGTGTTTAAACCCTTTACAATGAAGTTATTTGGATTATTACGAATTATCTTGAAAAAGAGATGTTTCTTTTTTTGCTGAGTTTATTAACATGTGTCACACCCATTATCATTAGCCTTCTTGTCTCTAATTATGTTCTGCCTGGCGACACTACTGGGAAATGCTTCCCCTCTTTTTTCAACACACTCTTCTTTCACAGCCTTTTAATTATTCTGAAAATTTGGTCCGATATGAGACGGAGCGTGTCCATATCATTAGACTAAGTATAAACCTTAACAAGATGGATGAGGTGGAATATAAAGGAACTAGATGATGGTTGTGGTAATTACATACCTGCCGATCTCCCTCTGTTTAATCTTTAACCTGTGGGTTCTTGAGAAGAATCATAAGATTTAGCACCATAGTTGGTTGAGAAAGTGTACCTTTTCACCCTTGGTGGTAATCAAGGCAAAGGGTGGCTATTTTAAGAATCTCAAATATAAAACACTTTTTTGGTTACTACATGATTTCATATGTGTTATTTCATAGTTTTGATGTCTTCACTATTATTCTACAATGTAAATAGTAATAGTAAAAATGAAGAAAAACCCTTAAATGAGTAGGTGTTCTAAAATCTTTGAACAGTAGTGTACATACCATCCCGCTGAATTTGAATAGCACGCACGCACGTAGTCAAGAAGCCAGTGCGCTGCAGGCCAGAGCTGCAGTGAGTCATTTAATTGTGTTAGGTAAAGCTGATCACAGGCACACGGCCACTGTTCGCCTGACCTCTGCTGACTTACTCCTCATGGGGCAACCCTCTGTGTCACGTAGAGGAAGACTTGGCTAAAGCAGACCTGCAGAAAAAACAGCAGTACCCAATGGATATTTAATTTAAATGGCCATGGATGTCAGATGCCACAAACCCAAGAGGAATGGGTTATTTTTGTGACTCAAAGAGAGCTCTGAAACTGTCCCTCAGTGTATCATATCACATCCTCACCAGAGAAACAGAAACACCCCTCAACACTAGCGGGCATGCCATCTGGTCCTCTGGACAGTTTCTGCTCTATTTTGAAGGCAACTGTACTGTATCCTGTATATTCTGGTTCCATCCTCTCCCCCCAAACAACTTGGACGTGAAACCGATTTTTCTCCGCAGTATTTTGATGAAGTTTGAGTCTATTTAGCAAGTATTTATTGGTTTTCCGGTGTAAACTCACAGCTTATATGAGAACTGGAACTCTGGGAGCCAAGTCCCGCCGACGCATTGCTCCAAATAGCTTGTTGGATTGCCATCGCTCAACCTACCATCTGTAACCCAACACCCACCAACAGCAGTAGYACGCTCACTGGTGGGGGTGGGGGTTAATTAATGAAGCCCCTCACATGGAAATAATGAGCATATGCATTAATCATCTCTTCTTTATTTAATAGTAGCAACACTTCCCCAAAGCCTGGGCGTTATGCAACTCGACAACTCTTTTTTCCCTCTCTTTATCATACTCGTCTCAAGAGAAGTAAACACTGAATAGTCTGATTATCTCTCAGTGTCCTAATCAAGCAATACAAATGCATACACACGCACACACACAGTTCTGGTTCACCGATTGCAATATGAAAAAGTGCAGTACATTAACATTGCCTAGAGAAAACGCAAACATAATATTGATATTGTTAGTACATTATATGTTACCGTGATTTATACAAGTTGGAACCATACACTACTTAATCTTACACTATATAACCTTGGCAAAATACTGTATATCAATTACAATGTGTGGCACACAGTGGAGGCTGCTGTGGGGAGGACGGCTCATTGTAATGCCTGGAATGGAGTCATTGGACTGGTATCAACCACATGGAAACCACGTTTGATAGCATTCCATTGACTCCATTCCAGCCATTATTATGAGCCGTCCTYCCCTCAGCAGCGTCCACTGGTGGCACAGTCACGCAGTACTTGTCAATTGGGCAATATGCTTTAAGTCTAAAACAACTTTCACAATAGTGACAGAATTGCAAAGAGAGAGAAACGACCCCGCCCACCTTCCCAGGAGGGACCTTGCAACTAGAACAAGATGATCTGGATCATATAGATTTATTTCATGACAGAATGCCTCCAAAGCAACTACATGATGGGACACAGGGTTTAGATGATGAAACAGAAGATAGAAAGAGTCAAACTCTGTATGAAGTGRTACTACAGAGGTCTCTGACATCTGCTAGACCAGAAACCTGGAAGGCCTCCTGCCTCTTGCCTCCTCCTAACATCTGCTRGACCAGAAGCCTGGAAGGCTCCTGCCCTGTGTAAAGTAGAGGGGGATAAAAKAACAAAAACAGGATCCTACATGTATATGTTATGTAACATTTTCTTATGTCCAGGCCTGGGTAAAATACTATTKGAAATCATTCCAAATACTTAGTCTGGGCTTGAATGAGCCTGCATGGTATAATGGACCAATACAATTGTCCCAAAACTGCAAACACTGCCCATCCAGCACTTTAGGCAGGCTAGATAAAACACTCAAAGTATTTGGAAGATTTCAGATAGTATGTTTGAGCCCAGGTCTGCTAATGACAGTCAGCACAGAGGATAGGAAAGCTTCAATGAAAGACACATGACAGCATGTAAGGCCTTACTGTCTACATARTTATGGAAAGTTACAAGACAGTATAGCAGAAAAGTTAACAATTATGCTAATTAAATCTGACAAACAATTGCTGTACTTTTCCCTCTCAGGCTGTGTCTGAAATGGCACTGTAATATCCATCTTAAAAAATATACCCTGGTTAACATCATGGTAATCAATATTATCAACTCTCCTGTTGCTGTTCATGATCTTCTCACACTCTGGAGGATGGCTCCTCTGTTCCTGATGATGGTGGTTCCAGGGTCCTGTCACCTGAGAAGGACGGCTCCTCAGTTCCAGATGATGGTGGTTCCAGGGTCCTGTCACCTGAGAAGGACGGCTCCTTGGTTCCAGATGATGGTGGTTCCAGGGTCCTGTCACCTGAGAAGGACGGCTCCTCGGTTCCAGATGATGGTGGTTCCAGGGTCCTGTTACCTGAGAAGGACGGCTCCTTGGTTCCAGATGATGGTGGTTCCAGGGTCCTGTCACATGAGAAGGACGGCTCCTCGGTTCCAGATGATGGTGGTTCCAGGGTCCTGTTACCTGAGAAGGACAGATCTAGAGACACATTTTGGTAATAAGCGTGAGCTAAAGAGTGACTGTTGCAATGTATCATTCTGAGTGTTCTTATTCAACATGTCAATGTTTTTTGGGGAACCACCAAACAATCGACTCAACATTTACCATACATGCGTTAAAGAAGTCAATGGAACGCAGACCGTTGGAGATAAAAGAAACACCGTCATTGGCACCCATTCAAAAAGCAAATCTATTAAAAAAGTGGATATTCATCAAATCAGGCCCACAAGGTGGTTACTAAAATCCTATTTGGACATATTTGGCTGTTTTAGCTGCATAATATTTAGAAGKTGTCCTTTTCCTGTTCATATAAGCTGGTAACATAACTAGCATATAGAAATTGGTGGTTGTAGGTGAAGAMATTTTTAATTGTAATACRGTTGATTGGTGACGATGACATGAACATGCATTGGGGTTGACATCTATACAAGCATTATACTCCGATTTTTACCCTAACATAGTATTTCACACTATGTACAGTGGCTTCGGAAAGTACTCAGACCCCTTGACTTTTTCCACATTTTGTTACGTTACAGCCTTATTCAAAAATKKATTAAATAAATACAAATCCTCAGCAATCTACACACAATACCCCATAATGACAAAGTGAAAAAATGTTTTTATAAACTTCAGCAAACGTATAAAAAATACAAACAGAAATACCTTATTTACATAAGTATTCAGTCCCTTTGCTATGAGACTCGAAATTGAGCTCAGGTGCATCCTGTTTCCATCGATCATCCTTGAGATGGTTCTACAACTTGATTGGAGTCCACCTATGGTAAATTCAATTGATTGGACATGATTTGGAAAAGCGTAAAACTGTCTATATAAGGTCCCACAGTTGACAGTGCATGTCAGAGAAAAAACCAAGCCATGAGTTCGAAGGAATTGTTCGTAGAGCTCCGAGACAGGATTGTGTCGAGGCACAGATCCGGGGAAGGGTGCCAAAACATTTCTGCAGCATTGAAGGTCCCCAAGAACACAATGGCCATCATTCTTAATTGGAAGAAGTTTGGAACCACCAAGACTCTTCCTAGAGCTGGCCGCCCGGTCAAACTGAGCAATTGGCGGTGAAGGGCCTTGGTCAGGGAGGTGACCAAGAACCTGATGGTCACTCTAACAGAGCTACAGAGTTCCTCTGTGGAGATGRGAGAACCTTCCAGAAGAACAACCATCTCTGCAGCACTCCACCAATCAGGCATTTATGGTAGAGTGGCCAGACGGAAGCCACTGCTCAGTAAAAGGCATGACAGCCTGCTTGGAGTTTGCCAAATGGCACCTAAAGACTCTCTGATCTTATGAAAACAAGATTGAGCTCTTTGGCCTGAATGGCAAGAGTCACGTCAGGAGGAAACCTGGCACCATCCCTACGGTGAAGCATGGTGGTGACAGCATCATGCTRTGGGGATGTTTTTCAGCGGCAGGGACTGGGAGACCAGTCAGGATCAASGGAAAGATGAACGGACCAAAGTACAGAGAGATCCTTGATGAAAACCTGCTTCAGAATGCTCAGGATCTCAGACTGGGGCRAAGGTTCACCTWCCAACAGGACAACAACCCTAAGAAGACAGYCAAGACAACGCAGGAGTGGCTCTGGGACAAGTATCTAAATGTCCTTGAGTGGCCCATCCAGAGCCTGGACTTGAACCCGATCGAACAKCTCTGGAGAGACCTGAAAATAGCTGTGCAGCAACGCTCCCCAYCCAACCTGACAGAGCTTGAGAGGATCTGCAGAGAAGAATGGGAGAAAGTCCCCAAAAACAGGTGTGCCAAGTTTGTAGCATCATACCCAAGAAGATTCGAGGCTGTAATCACTGCCAAAGATGCTTCAACAAAGTACAGAGTAAAGGGTCTGAATGCTTAAGTAAATGTGATATTTCAGTTTTTTTTATATATATATACATTTGGAGAAAAAAAACAGTTTGATGAGCGAAAAAAACCATTATCCATTTTAGTATAAGGCTGTAACTTAACAAAATGTGAAAAAAGTAATGGGCTCTGAACACTTTCTGATTGCACTATAAATGTAGGCTAGTTTTGAAAATGTAGGTTCATTTTGATGGGCGGCAATGAGGAGATTCTGGATCTATCCCTCACAGGGGGATGCGTGGGAGGCGTTTCCATGGCATTTTCACTGTTTTGGTTGAATTCCATTGACCTGTTTACAGCATGTATCCTGCATTGGGTTAAGGAGGAGAATGGAATCTTTCAAATTGAAAAAACAATCCTTAGAATGAAACTTTCAGAATAGAAAAAGTCTTTACAAAGGAATATTTAGGACGGTAAAATAGTCAAYAGACACTACAAAACACATCTCTACATATCTCTACACTCCAAATCTAAACAGGGATAGAAATGGTGAGGGGCGCAGAACAACTAACAGTAGGGGTGAATTAGTAGTGTGAAGGTGTCTCTCTCACATGCAAAGGCAATGCTGAGTAGGATAAGGACGGTCAACATCGTCGCCATGGAGACAGTCTCTTGAAAACTAGATTGTAAAAGATTTAAAAAACACAACTTATCATACAGTGTAGACAATGACAGATGTAAAGTAAACATCCAAGACTGACACTTAGGATGGTGTAGATGACTTTACTAAATCACAGGTAGATTCTGTAGGTAGTGTTCAGTTGTGTTGTCTAAACAGCCTTCCAGGACTATGCCCTAAYCCTCCCTATCATATCAGACAGCAAGCACCAAACCACAAAGAAACAACATTAGTCTCTTACCTTCAATAACAAGATGCTGGAGCCTGACTGTGTGGTCAGGAGTCAAGTTAATGTCTTCTCCCCAACAACTCACATTTTTTATACCAGAATTAACACAAGTCATTATGCTTGAGCAACCAAAGGGCATGTCTCTTGAGTGACTTCTTGTAATTCTGGTGAAATGTTGATGAAATTGGTGATCGCTTTCACTAGTTCCAATGCGAGGGGTTGCAGAGTGTCATATGGCGTAATATGGTGTTATCAAAAGGAAATGATTTGAACAATTTAAAAAAAACATTTCTCATGCTGTCCCTTCCCTGGTATGGTTTCAACATGACGATGAGGATGATCATGGTGATGATGAYGGTGGTGGTGATGATGGTTTATAAACATTCAATGTTGTTTAGACAAAACTTATACACCACAGCCAATCTCTTTCCCCATGTCCACAGTGTCAGTTTTGTGAGCATGATTGACTAAATCCCTTTAATCGAGGGAGCGGCCTTTTTCAAATGTCCAACTTACTGAGTCTTCCTCATTTCCTCTCTCGAACAACTTCCACAACAGCTTCAAGAAAATACTCCAGTAAACAACTAAACAGCCTTTTATTTCAGTCTCCTCTCTCTCTGTTGATATCAAATTAATTGCACATTTTTAAGAGGCGTATAGCCTCGTAGACATGTTTGCAATATAAATACTGTTGACAGTCCTTTCTGTTTTCATCCCACTGCTAGACATTAGCTTTGAATAACGACTCTTTTGCTAAGTGATTGTTGTAGGAAAGAGTAAAAACCATATCAACTCAGCTATTAAACTTCGGAATAAATGATGTGCCAATGCCCATAACAATGCACATTCTTTATCACGCTAAACAGCAGAAATGTGATGCAAATGTGTTTTCTGTAGATCAAAAATAAGATAGTAATTTATTCTCCATTTGTCTGAAATACCAACAGTGTATCAGAAACACACTTAATACAACGTTTGTTTGCTTGCGTCTGTGCAGCAGTAGAGCCTCAGGGAACCCTCGTTAAACTGAGGATTTAGCTGAACATGTATACAATGAGTTGAACTATCCTTTGTGCTGCACTTCCAATGATATTGGCTCTGATGAAAGTATTCGATTTACTCTGATGCTATTTCAACACCACTGGAATGCAATGAGTATGGAAACGCTTGTTTGCAGCCACCATTAGCAAGCAGCTTTTATTAGAAAGTTTGACAATCTGCAAGGGACATAGCATTATGATTGGCTGTGAATTGAGTAAGATTATCATACTGTTATGACCTTTCACTCAGTAAGCACAGTCTGCATCTCAATTCAACAATGTCGAAAAGCAAGCCAATGAGATTTGGTAGAGAATAGATGTTATCACCAGCCCACATCATTAATAAATATAAATCAACACCCGAGGAACTCCTACTTCTTCCAGCAACATGTAATGGGGTGGCTGGGTGCATTTTTTACATGGGAAAGCTATAAACTATGTACTGTATACTTCCAGTAGACTTGTTACGTTCCCTGTCAAAAGGAGAAAACATTAAGAGAATGATATTATATTCAGTGACCAGTATCTTATCACACCCGAGAAAATATATCACATTTTGTTGTAATTGCCTCACAAGCCAATGTCTCATCTTTTCTTCCCCATGAAGTACTCTTTTAAAATATGCTAACCCCATAGCATATGAAAACAATAATTTAGCAGGCTAGGTCCCTTAGCGTTTCTCAGGACAGAGGGGAGCTGTCTGCTGACAAATGGGACCTACCTTTTGCCAGTTAGCATTACCTTCAACTTCTACATTGTGTGTTGGTACACACGCCAGGTTGTTTGAACACTCTACATGGGATTCAGTATGTGTTGTTGATGCAGTAGCTAGCTTTTGGAAATATTATTGAAGCTACGCAAAGGTAGGTTACTTGAGTCACATGTACCTTTTATTGAGGATAAAATTATACATTTTATATTGAATAACATGACCCGCCCCGTAGAACTCACGTCGGTAGCCWTCAAGTGCTGGTCATGGCTCACATCAACACCATCATGCCGGATACCCTAGACCCACTCCAAATCGCATACTGCCCCAACAGATCCACAGATGACGCAATCTCACTCGCACTCCACACTGCCCTTTCCCACCTGGACAAAAGGAACACCTATGTGAGAATGCTGTTCATTGACTACAGCTCAGCGTTCAACACCATAGTACCCACAAAGCTCATCACTAAGCTAAGGACCCTGGGACCAAACACCTCCCTCTGCAACTGGATCCTGGGCTTGTAAGGGCTTGTAAGTGAGCATTTCACAGTAAGGTCTACACTTGTTGCGTTCGGCGCATGTGACAAATAAAATTGGATTTGTTACTCCACACACATACCTTGCTACCTTACCATATCAGCTAGCTTTCTGGTACAGATGCTAACCAATACTCCATTTTCCACTAGATAGCACAGCCACACAGTCAAAATTGGCAATATAGTAAAAATTCCTGAAAACAAAAATGTGGGTTCGGYATAARRTTARCAGTGTGGTTAAGGTTAGCGTAAAGGTTAGGGCTGTTGCAGTGACCCCATTACCACCACACAGGCAGTCATGAGTCAATATGGACTGTGACCGTTGAGTCACGGTAATCTCCTCTTATGCACTCTGAATATGTGTTAGTTGTACCCAACTCGCCAATGATTGTCAAGTCGCTAATGGCCTGGTACTCAGGGCTCCATAGTCCCCCTAACCACTCTGACATCAATGTAAATGCAATCGGGGGAAGAAATCACATCAAACACTTAAAAACAGTATGTACTTTTAAAACTCACCTCACAGTAATTGATCCATTTCAAGAAAGTTCAACAGGTTGAAACTGAGTGTAAAACATGGTCATTGTACATGTTGTTTCGCAGTCTAACAACAAAATGGACAGCATTTTCTAAGGTGTTGATTAAATTCAAACTACCCATAGGCATACAGTATTAGATCTGAAACATACGCATAGGCCTATATATGAGCCAACCCCCCCAAAAAAGAAACTGAATCAAAATAATGATTGTGCCGTAATACAATACTTGGCCTACAGCTTATTACACACCGCAGAAAAACATTTTTTTTTAAATACTGATTTAAGATATCTTTGGTACATAATTGGTCTAGCCTAAATTAAAACAAATTTGGAGTTAGCCTACAATTATAATGAATTTGTATTTGATTACCATAATTAATAGGCTGACACATTACCTTTATTTACACAATATCTGTCACGCCCTGACCTTAGTATTCTTTGTTTTCTTTATTATTTTGGTTAGGTCAGGGTGTGACGAGGGTGGTATGTGTGTTTTTGTCTTATCTAGGGGTTTTTGTATGTCTAGGTTTGTGTTTCTAGTCTAGACATATGTAGGTCTATGGTGGCCTAGATTGGTTCCCAATCAGAGGCAGCTGTTTATCGTTGTCTCTGATTGGGGATCCTATTTAGGTTGCCATTTTCCAGTTTGGTTTGTGGGTTATTGTCTATGTGAAGTTGCATGTCTGCACTCACTGTTTACAGCGGTCACGGTCGTTTTGTTATTTTCTTAGTTTGTTTAGTGTTCTTCGTGTTTATTCGTCTTACATTAAAAGTATGTATTCACATCACGCTGTACTTTGGGCTCCTCACTACGACGAACGTGACAATATCTCACCACTGTGCATTCCATCTCCTCCACTCTCTTCTTCATTCCTTTCTCCAGTGCGCAGAGACAGGGTCTGTCAACAGATTCATGAAATGTTTCCTTGTGAAAACATGTTACTATCCATGTTCCCAAACAGATTTCACTTGGTTTCCCAAATTAAACACTGCGTAGCTGCAGCAACAGGGTTGGTGAGTCCATGGCATACAGAGTTTGGGCGGAATAATACCTGTACCGCAGCAAAATAACCAGAGTAGCCTACCCAACATGATTGAAATGAACCAGGGGGAAAGTGGCCTCCATTTGCTATTGCAGTGCATACGGATGTCTTTTTTCTCTTGCCCCTGTTCCTGCCCATTTGATAATGTGCCATTCTAAATCTAAAACAAATTTGACATATTAGTAAAGACAAGATTCAATTAATATTCTGATGGGTGAAAATATGATCACTTGATGAGAGAACAGCGTGTGCAGCCTGAAACAAGGAATAGAGTACAAGCTTTTAATGCAACTTTCTCAAATCATCATTAGCCTATAGACATCCTTTCAATTTTATTCAGCTACGCTCCAGAACACTCAGGACCTCAGACTGGTGTGAAGGTTCACCATCCAACAGGACAACGACCCTAAGCACACAGCCAAGACAGGAGTGGCTTCAGAACAAGTCTCTGAATGTCCTTGCCAAGCTTGGAGCGTCATACCCAAGAAGAATCAAGGCTGTAATCACTGCCAAAGGTGCTTTAACAAAGTACTGAGTAAAGGGTCTGAATACTTCATTTTTGCTGTAGCATAATGGGCTATTGTGTGTAGATTGATAAGGGGGGGGGACTATGTAATCCATTTTAGAATAAAGCTGTAACGTAACAAAATGTGGAAAAATTCAAGGGGTCTGAAAAGTTTACGAAGGTCCTGTATATTCTTCTTACTATATAATCATATAATTTAAAATAATGGCATGGAACTTAAGTGCATCTTGTCTGCTAAATGAACAAGCCTACGGCAGGGCGCATAGCCAGGTAACATACAGCAGGCCAACTCCTATTCTGCTCTTCTGAAATACATTCTCTTCATATCATAATGTTTCCATAATGTTTCTAAAATAAATAATGCATTCATTGTGATGGTGTATATTAAGTTATTCGACTTTTGTAAATGTAGATGTTTCAAAGGCGCGCATCAGCGGCTTGTATGCAGGAAGGCCTGGAAATGCTAAACCTGTTTATGTTAATTGGCGGTCAATTACCGTGAGACCGACAGTTTTTTGCATGACAATAACTGTCTGRCAAAATTTTGTGACTGCCACATCCCTAGTGAAGGTAGGAGGGAATGGGTCGAGCAGGCAGGTTGTCGGGCGGCTGGACCTCACTAGTTGCAGGATTTCATCTGGAGAGAGAGGGGATAAAGAGGTCAAGGCGTAGGGTAGTTCCGTGTGAGCGGGACCAGTGGACTCAATAGGCTGAACATGTCATCAATTTTTTTTTCAAAGTGGTTGACATTGTCGCCAGCAGAGAGAGAGGGAGGGTGAAGGGCTGGAGGATTAAGGACGGAGGAGAAGGTGGAAAATAGTTTCTAGGGTTAGAGGCAAAAGCTTGAGATTTAAAGTGAAAGAAAGTCACTTTAGCAGTGGATACAGAAGATAAAGTAGAGAGGAGGGAGTGGAAGGATGATAACTTCCCGAGGAGCTTTCCTTTATTTTCTGCCCTGTTCTGTAAACTCACAATGAGTCACTTCAGCCACAGAGCTGAAGGGGGGGGGGTGGACTAGGGTCGAAGAGGCAGAATCAGGATACAGGAGGGAGAAGGATTTAGGGAGTGATGATAGGATAGAAGAGGAGAGAGTAGTGGGAGAGAGAGAGAGGGAAGATTGTGACAGGGTGTGATCATCTGGGTAGTGGAATGGCAGTGAGATTAGTAGGCAAACAGCCTCTAGTAAAGATGAGGTCAAGCATATTGCCTGCCTTGTGAGTGGGAGGGGACTGGGAAAGGGTTAGGTCAAAAGAGGCAAGAAGGGGAAGTTGGAAAGAAATTAATCGATGGCAGATGTCGGGAGGTTGAAGAGCGGTGAGCCATCGTCAGGAAATTAGCTAATCAAGGTGTCATACTCTTTGAGGAACTCTCCAAGTACACCTGGTGGGCAATAAATTAGAAAATGTTTAAGTTTGAGTGGACAAGTGACAGAGACAGCATGGAATTCAAATTAGGAGATGGACAGGTGAGTGAGGGAGACGAGAGAAAAACGCCACTTAGGAGAAATTCGCAGCCCCGTGCCACCACCGCGACGACCAGATGCTCTCTTACTATGAGAGAACACATAGATGAAGAGGGAGCAGCTGGAGTAGCAGTGTTGTCTGGGGTGAATCCATGTCTCCTTCAGGGCGATAAAGTCCAGAGACTGAAGGCCAGCATAGGCTGAGATGAACTCAACGTTCTTGACCGCAGATCGGAAGTTCCAAACGCTGCCAGAAACCAGGAATTCCATATGGGTTGTCTAGGCAGAGTACACTAAAATAGAAGGGTTGCAGCCAAGGGGTGGGGAGTGTCTGTAAAGCCTACAGGGAGAGGAGCCAACAGGTATAGAAAACACACACATACAGAAAGCTCCAAATTGATTGGGATAGTGACATCTCTTATTTTTACTCTGTACTCCAGCACTTTGGATTTGAAATGCTTAGTATTTCGTCCCATATTCATAGAACACAATGATTACATCAACAAACGTGTTGGATGCATTTGCTGTTTGTTTTGGTTTTGTTTCAGATTATTTTGTGCCCAATAGAGATTAATGGGATATWATGTATTGTGTCATTTTGGAGTCACTTTTGTAAATAAGAATAGAATATGTTTCCAAACACTTCCACATTAATGTAGATGCTACCATGATTACAGATAATCCTGAATGAATAGTGATGAGTGAGAAAGTATCATACCCCCCAAAACATGCTAGCCTCTCACCATCCCAATTCATTCAGGATTATCCGTATTCACCTCACCCGACGGTTCCCCCGATATGGATGAAAATACCCTCAAATTAAAGCTGACAGTCTGCACTTTAACCTCAGTCATTGTATCATTTCAAATACAAAGTGCTGGAGTACAGACCCAAAACAACAACAAATGGGTCACTGTCCCTGAGCTCGCTGCAGTTGCCAAAGTTACAATAGAGCTAAATGAGATCTGAAAATAACTAGGTAAGATACGAGAGAGAGCGAGGAGCCTTTCTCACTTTCCTTCCTCCAATAACTCCTCAGAACAACTCGGCAGAACCGTCTTTTTTTCGGCGACGAGAGTGCCGCTGACAAAACAGGGGAGACTGAAGTACTAACACTAATTGCTAATTGCCTAGGAGAGGAGATACCACTCCCCCTCCAATATAGCCACTGATTACGAAAACAACATTAGTCACAAATTGCCCTGCCCCTTAATCCGGGTTGATGTGTCAACAATTATCTGCAAGTTATGAGCAGTCAGCAGTTCAGACACTAAGTGGGCCACAGGGAAGACAGGTAGCACTTAAAGTAGATGGCTCTAGCTAGCAAAAAGACAGTAAYAGAGAACAACAGATTAAAACAAAAATGATACTTGGAGATAGCAGGAGTTCTCTCAGGTTTTACGGGTGGGAGATTCTGCACTCCAAGATGAGCAAACACGTAAGATGAGCAAACACGTCCAGAAGATTCAGAAACAGTATAAAAAGGTAGGCAGCAGGTGGGTGTCCTAGCAACCACTGCTGTAAGCAGAGCCTCTTATAGACTCTTTAAAGCCAATAATTAACCAACAATATGGCTCTGAATAGTGTACTGATTGTGCCAGTAATTCTTTCTAAGGTTTGCACGAAGCAAAATGTTCCCTTCTTGATTAGGTATAGTATAATAACAGGAAAGAATGTAAGGATTCAGACACACAGTAAATGACATACTGTACTAGAACATCATGTGATCTTAAAGAGCAAAGGTCCTCACATTAAAAGATACATGATATACTCTATCTCAGTTCGAAACTACAGACAAACGGAACAAAGAGTTAGCACTTTAATTAAACAAACTCTTTCACACCAGCTTTCACACCAGCCTGTTACAGGGGCTGAGTCACTGGCTTACTGGTGCTCTTTCATGCCGTCCCTAGGAGGGGTGCGTCACTTGAGTGGGTTGAGTCACTGACGTGATCTTCCTGTCTGGGTTGGCGCCCCCCCTTGGGTTGTGCCGTGGCGGAGATCTTTGTGGGCTATACTCGGCCTTGTCTCAGGATGTAATTGGTGGTTAATATTCCTCTAGTGTGTGGGGGCTGTGCTTTGGCAAAGTGGGTGGGGTTATATCCTTCCTGTTTGGCCCTGTCCGGGGGTATCATCGGACGGGCCACAGTGTCTCCTGACCCCTCCTGTCTCAGCCTCCAGTATTTATGCTGCAGTAGTTTATGTGTCGGGGGCTAGGGTCAGTTTGATATATCTGGAGTACTTCTCCTGTCTTATCCGGTGTCCTGTGTGAATTAAGTATGCTCTCTCTAATTCTCTCTTTCTCTCTTTCTTTTCTCTCTTCGGAGGACCTGAGCCCTAGGACCATGCCTCAGGACTACCTGACTACCTGGCATGATGACTCCTTGCTGTCCCCAGTCCACCTGGCCGTGCTGCTCTCCAGTTTCAACTGTTCTGCCTATGGAACCCTGACCTGTTCAACGGACGTGCTACCTGTCCCAGACCTGCTGTTTTCAACTCTCTAGAGACTGCAGGAGCGGTAGAGATACTCTTAATGATCGGCTATGAAAAGCCAACTGACATTTACTCCTGAGGTGCTGACTTGCTGCACCCTCGACAACTACTGTGATTACTATTATTGACCATGCTGTCATTTATGAACATTTGAACATCTTGGCCATGTTCTGTTATAATCTCCACCCGGCACAGCCAGAAGAGGACTGGCCACCCCTCATAGCCTGGTTCCTCTCTAGGTTTCTTCCTAGGTTTTGGCCTTTCTAGGGAGTTTTTCCTAGCCACCGTGCTTCTACACCTGCATTGCTTGCTGTTTGGGGTTTTAGGCTGGGTTTCTGTACAGCACTTTGAGATATCAGCTGATGTAAGAAGGGCTATATAAATTTGATTTGATTTGATTTGAAATAGGAGAAGGTATAAGAACGAGTGGGTTTCCTCCATCCTGTATCACCCAAGACATAAACAGGATATACTGTGTGACTGTTTGACACCAGTCTGTAGATCGTATCCTTGACAACCAACAGGTTAGACCAAAATACCAAAATGAACCAAAAACAACTGAATATAATTTTTTGTTAAGACTGCTGTGTAGTAAATGATATGGAAACTGCTCCCATGGGTCCAATCGTCTCCCGCTGATTATAATGTCAGGGAGTGAGGTGGGGATATAATGTGCCAAATTGTTGCCCAGMATGTCTTCTTCGCTGCACAAACCTTCAGGTAATTTGTAACTTTAGGAACAGGGACCAAAGGGAGAAAGTAAAGTCTCTTATACCCATGTGATCTGGTGATAGTATACCTAAAGAAACGTATGCCAACGAGACATTAATGACTCTCACAATGAAGTTGTATCTAGCTGATTTATTGCCCCGCTTTGAGAACACAAAGCCGTGTCAATGCAGACACAAAACGTGAATAATGTGCTAATTTTAATAAACTTAAAACAAATCATGATTTGGGTTCTTGTATTGCCGTTGCTGGTCATCTGATTAGGTGGAGAGATTATACCTCAGTCTTCAGATTATCAATATTCATTGTTCAAGATCTGAAGGGAAAGCTACCGACTGCTACAGTATAAAGCCCAACCTTTACGCTACTTTCAAGGTTGATATCTATGGGTATCCAAACACGTCAAAGTGCATCAACATGCTGCTGCTTTGCCTGTAGCTGGGTTAGCTGGGTTAGCTTCTGTCTACTGTACATTTACAGAACCCGTTTGTTTTCCATTCAGCATCCCATCGTGGGAACACCTCGTCTTGTGCCCGTGCTAATGTGAAACCAATGAAGTGTGTCTGCACATTGTTTCGAGCCACAGAGGTCAGACTCATTAGCTAGTGTGAGAAGAGATAATGAGAGGTATGTACCCGGCGGTTTACCACCATGTATAACATTCTCCCTGTGTGTATACCGGTACCCAGGAGTGGTATATGTATCTTATCCAGCTGCTCTCTAACCAAAGCAACCAGTCTCTAAAGGTCACATCGAGGCCAGAGCTCGATTGAAATCCTGGGTTATTTCAGACTACCGTGTGACTCTAATACCCATAATCCCCTTTACCTGTGGGGCCTAATTAGTGGCTGGTGACGATAAGGGAAAGACCGACAAAGACCGACCCTGGATGTCTTTATTACACACCACCCGAGAGCCAGACGGATAAGATCCTCACCCAGAGTCTGTGCTAATTACAGAGCGGGGACTCCAGGAAATGGGGCTGCAACAGATAATGTACCCCTGGGACAAACAGAGTTCACTTGTATTTATTCATATCATGGTGTCATTAACCCTCCTGATACTTGCTCCTCAGGTCTGGACAGAGCAGGCGCCACCCAGCTACCAGCTACTGTGTAATATGGGTAAACATGTCTTCTTTAACTCAGACACCTTTTTTTTTACATTCACTTCTGTACTGAAGTAATGTTATGTAGACTATGAAAAATACTTAAGTTGATGTGTCTAATTGAAATTATACATGTATAGTATTGGGTGATATATTATGTTTTATGCATAGTGTTTGTTATTTTTCTTTGTCCACAAAGAAATGAACTGTAAATGATTATCCATATGGACTGTTGTGAAGCCTTTCAAACATACGTAGCAGTGATTTGGTATTCTCTAGAAGTAGACACTCATTAATCTTTACCTTTGTTTTTAGATGTTCTTTATTTGATCTAAATAACAACAGATACAAAGCATGCACACAATGTTCTGAAAGACTCAGTAATTACCAATCTGCAAATTCTTAAAAATAACTCCCATGTTATAGAGCACAAAAATGGATCAAGTATTTTGATGTATTTGGCATGACATTCTAAGTTGTATATTTTTGTATATATATCAGATTTTTTTTAACTTTAAGATCTGGACTATTTCACTGATTATTTGGGGCATGGAATTGTACCTGCAGGTGTGAATTTAGCGTGCATAAGTTTGCATATTTTATGCCTGAATATGTAATGGGAAAGAAATGTATCGCTTTGAATATTTCTTTCTCCTTGATGTTGATCTATTGATGTTCAGGACACCGCCTCACATGTACCTGTGAGAATGGAGAGCGCCGTACTAACAACTCACTGGAGAAGTGGAGGAAGACAGCGGAAGATGCTGAAGGACTGAATAACTCAATCACCTTTGACCTTACTTTCCTGAAAGGGATCAAGTGCATTCGTAAAGTATTCAGACCCCTTCACCTTTTCCACATTTTGTTACGTTACAGCCTTATTCTACACAAAATACCCCATAATGACAAAGCAAAAACAGATTGTAAGACATTTTTGCTAATTCATACAAAATAAAAAAACTGAAATATCACATTTACATAAGTATTTAGACCCTTAACTAAGTCCCTTTGGCAGTGGTTACAGCCTTGAATATTCTTGGGTATAACGCTACAAGCTTGGCAAACCTGTATTTGGAGAGTTTCTCCCATTCTTCTCTGCAGATCCTCTCAGGCTCTGTCAGGTTGGATGGGGAGTGTCGCTGCACAGCTATTTTCAGGTCTCTCCAGACATGTTCGATCAGGTTCAAGTCCAGGCTCTGGCCGGGCCACTCAAGGACATTCAGAGACTTGTCCCGAAGCCAATCCTATGTTGTCTTGGCTGTGTGCTTAGGGTCGTTGTCATGTTGGAAGGCGAAACTTCACCCCAGTCTGAGGTCCTTAGCGCTCTGGAGACGGTTTTCATCAAGGATCTCTCTGTACTTCGCTCCGTTCATATTTCCCTTGTTACGGATACAGGTATTCTGTGTGTATTTCTTTTCTCTCCTTCTCCCCTACTCACAGGTGACCATCATCATTCCCCAATCAGTCATCAATCAGTCCCTAATCAGAAGACACCTGCTCCTTTTCTCCTACCCAATCACATTCCCTTTCCCTTGGTTTAAAAACCCTGTCAGTTGTTTTCTCTGGAACTCGATCTCTTTGTGTAGCTCAATTCTCTTTGTAAATGCCATATGTTTGTAGACCTCTTGTGTGGTTTAGGATACATGTCACTTTGTCCCCACCTGTGAGTATTGTGTTTGTTATGGTGTTTGATGGTGGGAAAAGGGGGACAGGTCGCCCATGGGCATACACTACCTGTAGGTAAACTTTGTTAAATACACTAGTTAGAACTGGGCGGACCACCCACTGTATTTTTGGTTAGTTAGTTAGCTGTTGGTGAAGTAGGCTAGTCTAACTTAGGGGTATTTTTGGATACTTATTATTTCTTTCCTTGGGTCCAGCTCAGCCCCTTTTCCTGCCCCCCTTTACCGTGTGTTTAGAAATAAACCCTGAGTGTTTGACGGTAATTAAGTTGTCTGTGTTATTTCGTTCTCACCGTTACTTTGTCACTGTTACACTTTGCATGAGTTATGTTACGGGTCTCGTTACCATCCCCCCTAGACTGTCGGGCCAAAGGGATTCGTAACATCCCTCAATCCTGACTAGTTTCCCAGTCCCTGCCGCTGAAAAACATCCCCATAGCATGATGCTGCCACCACCATGCTTCAACGTAGGGATGGTATTGGCCAGGTGATGAGCAGTGCCTGGTTTCCTCCACATGTAACGCTTGGCATTCAGGCCAAAGTGTTCAATCTTGGTTTCATCAGACCAGAGAATCTTGTTTCTCATGGTCTGATAGTTCTTTAGGTTCCATTTGGCAAACTTCAAGCGAGCTGTCATGTGCCTTTTACTGAGGAGTGGCTTCCGTCTGGCCACTCTACCATAAAGGCTTCATTGGTGGAGTGCTGCAAAGGTGGTTGCCTTTGTGGAAGGTTCTCCAATCTCCACAGAGGAACTCTGGAGCTCTGTCAGAGTGACCATCGGGTTCTTGGTCACCTCCCTGACCAATGCCCTTCTTCCCTGATTACTCAGTTTGGCCAAGCGGCCAGCTCTAGGAAGATTCTTGGTGGTTCCAAACTTCTTCCATTTAAGAATGATGGAGGCCACTGTGCTCTTGGGGACCTTCAATGCTGTGCACATTTTTTGGCACCCTTCSCCGGATCTGTGCCTCGACACAATCCTGTCTCAGAGCTCTACGGACAATTCCTTCGACCTCATGGCTTGGTTTTTGCTCTGACATGCACTGTCAACTGTGGGACCTTATATAGACAGGTGTGTGCCTTTCCAAATCATGTCCAATCAATTGAATTTACCACAGGTGGACTCCAATCCAAGTTGTAGAAACATTAAGGATGRTCAATGGAAACAGGATGCACCTGAGCTCAATTTCGAGTCTCATAGCAAAGGGTCTAAATGCTTATGTAAATAAGGTATTTAAGTTTTGTATTTTTTATACGTTAGCAAACATTTCTATGGGATATTGTGGGGTATTGTGTGTATATTGATGTGGAACAAAATGTATTTAATCTATTTCAGAATAAGGCTGTAACGTAACAAAATGTTGGAAAAGTGAAGGGGTCTGAAAACTTTCCAAATGCACTGTACTTCAGTGTTTTGGCTCTTTATCTACTTACCCATAGTCAGATGAACTCATGGATACCCTTTTTTATTTATCTGCATCCAGTTTGAAGGAAGTTAGAGGTAGTTTTGTGAGCCAATGCTAACCAGAAGGAAGTTGCTCGTCAGCAACTTCCTTCAAACTGCATGCAGAGACATAAAAATTGTATCCACGAGTTCATCCCAGTCTTGGGAAGTAGTTAAAGGGCTTAATTGCCAAAATCCTGAAGTATCCCTTTAATGACTAATCACATTCCTTACAAATGATCATTTACATATATCAACGACAACTTAGTAATTTTTGTAAATAATTGATAGACTGTGTACAGTTGGTGTAGCTTGCAAACTGCAGTGTCTTCGTAGTAACTGAAGTGTCTTCATCTGGACTGGAACATATACCAATTACAATCAGTGTGGTTTAATACGGCACTTGACATTCTCATGAGCAGTCAGGATGAATGAGGAGCCATTGACAGAATAGTGGCTGTCATAAGTGATGCTATTCATCCGCGCCACCCAGGGGGCTGACATCAGGGAAGAGTTCCGCTCTCTAACTCAAATGAGCTTTCATCCCCTCTTCCCAAATACCTCTTCTCATTAGAAAGCCAGAGAGCCTGCCTTTTCAATACTGTGCTTAATTCAAATTCTAAGTTAATTTAATTCTTCTGCTTTCTCATGCTCAGTAACACTTGGGTATATACTTTATAAACTACATATAAGCACTTYGTGATATCCACATAAGGACCGGTTATTATAAATATACATACTTAATGTTAACAACCACAGAAACTGTATATTACAAGGGATCAGTATCAAAACACTTCAGTCGGGCTGAATATTTATCATGCAAAAAGGTCAAATGAAAAACTCAAGGCAAGGTTTTCTTTGCTTCCATATCAGGCATACTGTACATGGGCTTTTAATTGGCCACAACGACATAAACTACAGAACAAGCCGAGATCAAGGAAAAGTACGTTGGGGCATGCTGAGATCCCTTCTCATCCGATGCCATCTTGAACCGTAGTTCCAGTCCAGGGTGTTCCATTCAGTTTTAAGAAGAGAGTCCAATAAAGGAGAAGCCCAGGTCTTTTGAAGCCGTGGGTGGACATTGCACCATGCATCGTCACGTCGATACTCCCTTTGATCCAGCTGGCACAGGTTGATGGGAATCCAAGGAGGTATTAGATGACAAAGGGAGCTGAGTGGAGACATGGGCATTAATATTTAGTTCTGAGGAGGCCACAGCTGATGGTACCATCTGGCTGCTGAAGCAGTCTAGGCTGGGGGTCTTCGAAAGCCGCCATGATCCACCATAATCCAATTCTGTGCCAAATGTTTTTGATTCCTGGGCTTGATTGGGTTGGTGGGCTGCTGGTGGGCTTTACCTTTGTTGATATGAAACCAAGATCTTGGGCATTAAAAGCTGGGGGTACAGGACCTTGGAACATGAAAAGCTGTGGGTACAGGACCTTGGACATGACAAGCTGGGGTACAGGACCTTGGACATGACAAGCTGTGGGTACAGGACCTTGGACATGACAAGCTGTGGGTACAGGACCTTGGACATGACAAGCTGTGGGTACAGGACCTTGGACATGACAAGCTGTGGGTACAGGACCTTGGACATGACAAGCTGTGGGTACAGGACCTTGGACATGCCAAGCTGTGGGTACAGGACCTTGGACATGACAAGCTGTGGTACAGGACCTTGGACATGACAAGCTGTGGGTCAGGACCTTGGACTGACAAGCTGTGGGTACAGGACCTTGGACATGACAAGCTGTGGGTACAGGACCTTGGACATGACAAGCTGTGGGTACAGGACCTTGGACATGACAATCTGGGGTACAGGACCTTGGACATGACAAGCTGTGGGTACAGGACCTTGGACATGACAAGCTGTGGGTACAGGACCTTGGCCATGACAAGCTGGGGGTACAGGACCTTGGACATGACAAGCTGGGGTACAGGACCTTGGACATGACAAGCTGTGGGTACAGGACTTGGACATGACAAGCTGTGGGTACAGGACCTTGGACATGACAAGCTGGGGGTACAGGACCTTGGACATGACAAGCTGTGGGTACAGGACCTTGGACATGACAAGCTGTGGGTACAGGACCTTGGACATGACAAGCTGTGGGTACAGGACCTTGGACATGACAAGCTGTGGGTACAGGACCTTGGACATGACAAGCTGTGGGTACAGGACCTTGACATGACAAGCTGGGGGTACAGGACCTTGGACATGACAAGCTGTGGGTACAGGACCTTGGACATGAAAAGCTGTGGTACAGGACCTTGGACATGACAAGCTGTGGGTACAGGACCTTGGACATGACAAGCTTGTGGTACAGGACCTTGGACATGACAAGCTGTGGTCCAGGACCTTGGACATGACAAGCTGTTGGGTACAGGACCTTGGACATGACAAGCTGTGGGTACAGGACCTTGGACATGACAAGCTGTGGGTACAGGACCTTGGACATGACAAACCGGGGGGACAGGTGCTGCCTTTTAGAAAGAATAGTTAACATGACATGTTTGTTTTTAAATTAAAGCCACACTCTGTGAGATGTGCATGTGATCAAACCACCAACAACACTATAAACAATTGAGTAAATGTATCCCATTAAATGTTTTCATGCAAATATATACATATAAATATATAAATAGCACTTGATGTATATGATTATAGCACCTGATATAGGCATATTTTAAAACAACATCTATAGCCTGACTAACTTCAAACTTAGAGGTTGTTTGCASAGTCATTTCAACTTGCCAAAGGCACTGAGGCGTTTTGCACCGATATTAGTAATAATATGCAACAATATGACAGTAATAATTATGTCTCGGTCTCCGGTGGTGTATGTGGACTAAGCAGAGAGGGAGCCTGTTGATGTGGTGGAAAGCTTTCTGACAGCCGAGTGAGTGAGGCTTCCACACGTGGGAGTCTGCTGGAGGCGGAGTAATCCAAACACCCCACAAGAAAAGAAAGTGCAATTATAAAGCCTTATTCCAGATCAATTGGAGGCTACTGCCATTACCGTGTCTCAGAGTGTGTTGTCACGTGTGGGCGGGGGACGGTGTCTGTGTGAAAGGGTAAAGGTGATGAGCTTTACTGTAGCTGTGGAATACAAACTAGGTTGTATTCCTCATCTAAAAAAAAAAGGACAGAAAGCAATGTTCTACCAAAAATCACTGGACAATAGTCATTTTTTCACAGCTCATTTATCTCTAGCAGTAACCTTTCTCTAAATATATCTATCCATTGGGACTTCTGTCTACCAGGTGATGAAAGCATACATTCTGCCACTCAATCAATATGACATTGCAAGACAGGTTAGTCATTCCACTTGTCATTATTGGACTTATCCTCAGCYCAGTGAACGAAGAGGATTAAGTATGTAAAGTAGGTCATCCTAGTGCTGTTCACATGCTGAATGAGAAAGTCCATTTTGAAGATAGGACTCATAACATTTTGTGCATTTTATAGAAATACGTAGAGTAAAAAGCCAGTTGGGGCGCATGCAGATATTTCAATGAAGAAATGGAAATCTAAAGATGCCCCCCCAAAAAAAATTTAGGAGAGGAATTTTACATATTCTCACTTAAATCCATATTTCACTCTCACAACTGCAGTGTAAAAACACCAAAKAAATAATCCACCCACACTCCACTTAGTTAGCTCATGACAAATCATCTTGATGTACGGTAAATTCCACCGCCTAACTCCGAGATAGGCTGTGTTATACTGGTTAACAGTACTACTTCAGCTCTAGCTGAGAAGTGAACCTATAGTTTGCCATAAGACGTTAGCTTTTCCTCTCTCCAATTTTAAATCAGTGATATCCACATGTATGCACACATTAGATCTGGGAAGTATGCCTTGGCTGCAGGAGGAGAACCCGCAGATCAAAGCATCAGCATGATGCAGACCACCTTATATCTCACAGCAAGAACGTATACAGAGGAAATCTGAGAATACATCCAAGTATGGATGCATATGAAGCAACTCTATGGACAGGAWTGAAAGCMTCAGCCCTTCCAGTAAAGGTAATGTGTTTCAAGKTAATGGAACCTCCAGAATCACTGAAGGAGGGGTGTGGTTCGTTTGGAATATGAGGCACTGTGATGATCAAACCTGAAGTAGCAAAAGCGGGGTGTTTTTCTTGACACTGTTTGGCTATGGAAAGAGCTGATGCAACATCAACAACTTATTGAAGATACCAGATGCACTAGACTTCAGTAGCCTAACTCCCTTACTCACTCGACATTGTGAGATAATGAATGATGTTGTTTTTGTACCATGATGGCAAGTATGTGATTCAAACAGGGTGGGATTGGAGTCTTTTCATTTGGAGACTTGGAGCTCTACTCAAGTCATTATTTCACTGCTTTGATTTTACTACCCTAATACTGAATGTTCTTATGAAAATGTTCATGCATTTTGCCATTGTAACTCTGGTTTTGTTTTTGTCCAAATTTGTCTTTCAACAAAAGGTAAAACACCTAATGTAAAGCAACCATAATGAGCTATTCAACATTTGGTAGAGAAGAAGAAAGAGATAACTGCAAATTCCAATAGTGCTCCGTGCTGATGGCTTTTTCTGCTGAGAAATGATTCAGAGGATGATTTATTAAATAATGACCTTTCTGGAGCTCAATATTCCTCTTCTGTTCACCTCGCTCTGTGTTAGTTCTTAATGTAAAAGGGTAGTCGTGAAGAAAACCATTAGAAATACCTGAATTCAGCGTTATGTTAGCATATCTTTCTATTTAGGGACTGTACGTTATTTATAATGAGGGATGCCTGGAGAAAATCTGACCTCACTGAAATTAAAATGGATGGCCTTCCCTTCAGGAAAATATATTTTTACCAGACCCTCCCTGAGAGCTTGAAAAAAAAATGGTGACCCTCCCCTATACCCAAAATAATATAATACACATCCTTACCGTTTACTCACTCTTAGGACTGACCACACACAGCCTTAGATATGCCGTTTTAGAAACTGTTCTTCATTTTGTAAGCATTACATGCCAAAGTATCCAGAAGGTTGTGGATTCGCAGATAACCATGGACAAGGGTACGGGAGAAAATATCTCCATTATATAAAATCACTGCATGAATCTATCATCTTATTTGCAGTCTGAGAAAAAAAAAGCCTTTTATAAACGCATATTTTTTGGCAGAATATTTTTTAATACCACAACAGAGCATGACAACGAATGAGCACTTGCTGTAGCATCGGAGATGTTTCGGTTTCTATACAGACTACGATAAAAAAAATAGGATTGTATGTTTGGAACAGTGCTAAAGTTATCTATCAACTGCAACAACAAAAATTGCGCAACAGAACCAGTTACAACTGAAGTATCTGATCATCAATGATTTAGCGAAAAATACATTTGTTTTAACACAGCGGTTGCATATCAGGTAGGCCTACATGCACTTCTAACTTTTTTTCATCTGGGAAACTATGATTTTCTCATTTTTTCTATTTGACTGTGATTAGGGCATGGGAATATAAGAGCATCTGCTTGGCCACATTTTCAAACGAGGCATAGCTCACCTCATGATCCTCAAACCATAGACTGGCCAAACTCATGTTTCTAAAAGTGAATTCAAAGGCACTGTCCAGCCTAATGAGACATATTTGATTCAATTTTTGTATTTTTTATAAAAATTCTATACAGCCTAAATACGAAATGTATAGGCATGT
Organism: Salvelinus sp. IW2-2015; assembly: GCF_002910315.2. Lineage (NCBI taxonomy): Eukaryota > Metazoa > Chordata > Actinopteri > Salmoniformes > Salmonidae > Salvelinus > Salvelinus sp. IW2-2015. Next base: position 8,398,962 of record NC_036846.1, read on the forward strand.
TGTTGAAGTGGTGTTGTTGATGTGTTGTTGATGTGTTGTTGAAATGCTGAGTACCAGCCTGTAGCGTATCATCAGGTAGGCCTACATGCACTTCTAACTTTTTTCATCTGGGAAACTATGATTTTCTCATTTTTTCTATTTGACTGTGATTAGGGCATGGGAATGAAGACTGTTCAAATGAATCAGGCCTTCTCGAATTAGTCTACTTTCAGCACCCATGCGCTGTCCATCTTGTTTGGCTGCCGCTTCATAGTAATGTAAGTTATGTAAATTACTCCAATATGGCTTATTGTGAGGTCACTAACACTAGCTCCATTATGGGCAACGAAACATATTGTTTTTATGTAAATCAATTATAGCAGTAGCAAGCTTACCTCCGGTCCTCCTTCTCATCTTCGCGCTCTCCCTCTCAAACGGAACAGTACATACGCAGGCCTAGTCCGCGCGCACAGATATTGCATTTTTTTTAACCAATAAAATACATTTTTGTTAGAAGCCTTTGACTCGCCTCCTGAAGTGCCACTGTACACAGCACACAACCATTGGTTAGGGAGCAACACGGGAAGGAAGTACATTTTCTTAGAAATATTACTTTGCCCTGTGCTTCTCCAAGCATGCGCTTTGTATAGCCTAGGCCTATAGTATAGGCTAAGGATAATTTGATTGGGACTACACTAGGCGCACTTGATATTGTGCGCCCAGCAGAGAATCAGGGAATAAAGGCAGCCTTGGGCACACATCGAGATACTATAATAAGCAACTAATTCAAAAACATTTAATCAATTACAAATTACATAACCCTCCCCTGGACCAAATAAAAAAATACTAAACCCTCCCCATGACTGAAATTGAACGAGCATGACCGTTACCTCCGGGTAACACTTGTTGCCTTAGAGGAGTTACTACACGCTGTCCATGTACAAGTCAGAGGTCAATAAATGTCCTTTTACCAATTTAGCCGAAATGCATTCTATAAACAAACATACGTCATTTTCAAAGAGTGTCGCTGGTTGTTTTATTTAAATGGGAATGAGCTACATATTGAAATACTTATGACGTTTGCGAGCACTCCCCTTTCTTTAGGCTGTTGAGAAATCAAAGACTTTCATTTTCCTTCTTTGAAGAGAGGCTAAGTGCATATTTTAATGATTATTATTATTGAATTCTTCATTTAAATTAACCGGTGGGTAAAAAGATGAAGTGACAGTGGTAACATGCTCACCCCTCAAGTCTGCCTTATAAACGTACTGATAAATGCACATTTTATGGGTGCTTCTTCCTCTTAATCTCAGTTATTGGAGCACTGATTGTCAACGGATTTACTGGGGCCAGTTTACTGGCTGTTTATCAAACATATTAAGAAATAAATTATGCATAATTTAATTTATATTTAAATAAACACTTTCATTCAAAGAAATCCAGTCAATATTTAATTGGACTGTTAATTCATACAATTTCTCGAAAATACATTAAAAGCATAAACTCCCTTCCTCACTGTTTAATATTTTCATTGTATGACTATGTTTGTATAATACCGTGTGATGCATCCCTTGAATACAGGGCAAGGATAAAGAGCAGTGATGTGTTCCCAGATGAGAAGATAACATAATTACAGTAATATGTTACAGTTACACCTAGTCAGTAAAGCGGATGGCAAGGTGGAACATGTTCCTTTCTGTCTATTCTGTCAACTTTGAAACCTGGGGAGCCTGTCTGGCTGCCATCGTACACATGGCATACAAACACAGGCATCAACATTATTTTTGATGTTGAAGAACGCTGAAACTTTGATGTTGTTCTGGAGACCCTGTGAGCTGTGCATGTGAGCTGAGCTGGATTTGCACACCAGACAAGCAGCACTTCCAAAGGTGTGTGGATCACACGTAGCCTAATGCTTGTCAGGTTGCTCCACTCTTTTTCTGAGACGGTAAACTCAATAGTTTCATGTCGACTTGTCTTCATTGGCATGTTGGAAATGGTCTAAATTACGATTCCTCCCACACACAATGCAACTGGTGATTAGAATCTACAGAATCTGCATGCTTGGGTTAGAATATGTCCAAACTAGGCACAACCTGCTACATTTCTGTACATTGCATGGCACACAGAGCAGTTTTGCTATACTTAGCCACGGAATTGGGAGAGTTGGTATTAGTTAGTGTTAGCCTTGTGATACCAAGAGGGTAAACAGGTCAACACATTTCCCATGGTTGCTATGCAACTACACTGGCAAGCTAAAAGTACTCTATTCAAACAGATCTTACAGTTCATTTGTCATATGCCTATGCTCTGAAAGCATGTGAATGAAAACACACATAGATTAGAAAAATCCAAACAGAGTATTTAGGGTATGGTATGCAAGTGCATCACAAAGTTGATGGGTTTATTGATTCCGTTTAAACTCTCCACCTCAGCAACATGGAACAGCAATGGGCACTCCAATAGGGCCAGACTCTGGATCACTGGGAGAAGGAACTAAACGGACTGAGGTGAATGAACCTACAGCAGGAAAGGTTATAATGGCTGGGGTCATTTTTGCTTGTGTTTGCTGTTCTCCAAATAGCATTTGCAGGGCCTGCCTACGGCCCCGCTAAACACCCAAATCAGAAGGTATCGGTTCCCATAGCTATCTGTGAGATATCAACYATCAAAATAAACACTGAATGGCAGCCAGTTGCATCTGCCATGGCTGCTGTATGAAACGTCTGCTAATTACCATTTCTCTAGTGTGTGAATGCTGCCCTTTTCCCCTTTGCTGAGTTTATCTAGAGACTTCTTATGAAAGAGCAGCTGCATAGCTTCAAAATAATAAATCCCCAGGAGCCCTAGCACAACGAGGCAATGAGGCAAAGATGGGTCTCGCTGTGGAAAAGTACCTGAGTGCTCGGGGGTAATCATTGCTTTTGAAAATTCCTTTAGCTTGTGACTTTTTCCAACAGTGGTTTATGAGCGTATGTCCTTTATTGGGCTAAAGCATGCAGAGGGCTTCCACAATTAGGTCTCACATTTCAGCCAAACTGAAAAATGCCAGTCACCTTGCTCGACTGTGTTTTAACCTGCAGAAGTATTTTCTAATCGAGATATTAAACGGTGAGCTTGTTCCTCTGACGATACAAAGATAGCAAGGCAATCTTTGTGTCATTAGAGGAACATTAGCATTGTTGATTGGTGATACCATTACTGGTCCATTTCCAGTGAAAGGTATTCTAGACACGTCTCCATTGACACAGCACGTACATGGAGTAATCTGAGGCATTGAGCCTCATCCTTTTGGGAATTCCCATGGATGGCTGCCTCATTGTTGCGCACCTGGTTGGATAAATTCTATTACAATCGAGCCTTTGGTGATTTTAATGTGGTGTTGTTGCAGACTTTTTTGAAAGCAAATAAATGCCTCTCGTTATAGTCTCTTGTTTATCTAAGAAAGCAAGGCATTCAGTATGAGATCACAGCAAGACAAAGATAACCCCCATAGAGGAAGGTACATATTTTTCGGTTTTCCACACAACTCCATCTTGGGTTGTTACTACTGCTTGCCCCCATACAACGGAGGAGAAAATAGCCTTGATTGCTTTCCAAGAAAACCTTTTGATCAAAATCTTAAATCGATATGCCACCAGCCACCAGCCACAAAGCTCTAAACAGAAAAGAGAAATGGGGCAGCTGAAAGTACCACCTGAGATAATTCTCAAGGATCTTTTCCGCATGATCATTTTCTCTATCAAAAACAGATCAACAATTTAAGGACTATGTCCGCCCTTTTTGCTCTGTCTGCATTAGAGATCGGCGAGTACCAAAGTCTCATTGGAGTGCAGCCAAAAAGTTGGAAATGAAATGAAGTGATGGCTGAAGATATAAGGGGGACATATAGCACATTGAAGATAAACACAGATGGTGTTGCAGTTCTGGATCATAGAGATCACCTCCATCTTAAATAGATATGTAGTCTAACAATAAAACTGGCTAGAGCCTTAAATTATGGTAGGGTTTGATATTCAGTCACAGGGACAATCAGACACATGTCAGCTTGGATCGAATTTACATTGACGGATGTGATTAGAGATGCAGAAGAATGACTGTCATCTGTGATATCTGTCAACATTGCCATCTAATCTATCTCCATACCGGGAGGCACCTCTGGCAGATCATCAACATTACATCAAACATTACATCATCATCAACACCAAAATACATAGATCCAAATACATAGTTCTGCAACATTTACACTCCTATTTCTATTCTATTCCATTCTTTAGATACAAAGAGATGTTGGCAACTCTCTGATCAAAACTCTACAGTCGGAGGATTTGATGTTGTCTGATGTCATATAAATAGCCTCCATCATGGTTGATRCTCTTTGACATCACTATATAAAGTACACTAAATCCTTATCGCAGTAGACAAAATTGAGCATTTTATTGTCTGAGTTGGCAGCTTTGGCTTCTCGTGCAATTCGGTCCTGGTCTGTCAAATAAATTGCTTTGGAGCCATCGTCTCTACTGTTGCAGGCAGCAGAAGTAGCCACAGTCTTATAGAATGGTGCAACAGTGTTAAATTGCTTTAAAACCGAAGTGTGGAAGTACAGGTCAGAAGATAGGGTCACTGACAGGTGGATCGATAAAGAGTTGTTAAGGTCACAGAATCAATAGAAGAAACAAAAAGCTGATTCATTGCATTGATGTCTTGACACSCAAAAAGAGCTAGCTCTGAGGAAATTATGGAGTTCAAAGGAAATGGCCGACGTTGTTGGTTTGAGAATGGTTCTCTTCCCTTGGGGAAATGAAGCTCATGGATTCAGGCATGCCTAGTGGTTGCTCATTTATCATATACAGCCCATCGTAACTTCAAAACACTAGAACTAAATCATTTTAATGCAGATGTTCGTCCACATTATAGTATGATGCTATTTAGTGCCTGTGTGGAAGTTATCTGAATAGTTATGTGACTATCTATAATGGCATAAAAACATGCATCCTATACTCATCTGTTAGAGCTGCTCCGGTCAACTGTAAGTGCTGTTATTGTGAAGTGGAAACGTCTAGGAGCCACAACGGCTCAGCTTCGAAGTGGTAGGCCACACAATCTCACAGAAAGTGACCGATGAGTGCTGAAGAGTGTAAAAATTGTGTGTCCTCGGTTGCAACACACTACAAAGTTCCAAACTGCCTCTGGAAGCAACGTCAGCACAATAACTATTCGTCGGGAGCATCATGAAATGGGTTTCCACGGCTTAGTAGCCACACACGAACCTAAGATCACCATGCGCAATGACCAGCATCGGCTGGAGTGGTGTAAAGCTCGCCGCCATTGGACTCTGCAGCAGTGGAAACGCATTCTCTGGAGTGATGAATCACACTTCACCATCTGGCAATCCGACGGACAAATCTGGTTCGGGCTAGGCCCCTTAGTTCTAGTGAATGGAAATCTTAACGCTACAGCATACAATAATATTCTAGACAATTTTGTGTTTCCAACTTTGTGGCAACAGTTTGGGGAAGGACCTTTCCTGTTTCAGSATGACAATGCCCCTTGCACAAAGCGAGGTCCATAYATAAATGTTTTTTTAAGATCGGTGCGGAAGAACTTGACTGGCCTGCACAGAGCCCTGACTCCATCGAAAACCTTTGGGATGAATTAGAATGCTGATGCGAGCCAGGCCTAATTGCCCAACATCATTGCCTGACCTCACTAATGCTCTTGTGGCTGAATGGAAGCAAGTCCCCGCAGCAATATTCCAACATCTAGTGGAAAGCCTTCCTAGAAGAGTGGAGGCTGTTATAGCAGCAAAGTGGGGATCAACTCCATATTACTGCTCATGTTTTTTGAATGAGATGATCGACAAGTTGGTGTCCACATATTTTTGTTCAGTATATAAAATATAGTTACAGTACATTCGGAAATTATTCAGACCTCTAGACTTTTTCCACATTTTGTTATTATAAAAAAAAAMTCCTCATCAATCTACACACAATACCCCATATAGACAAGTTTTTTGGAAATGTTAGGACATTTATAAAGTAAAAATAACTGAAATAGCACATTTACATAAGTATTCAGACCCTTTACTCAGTACTTTGTTGAAGCACCTTTGGCAGAGATCACAGTCACGAGTCCTCTTGGGTATGACGCTACAAGCTTGGCACACCTGTATTTGGGGAGTTTTTCGCATTCTTCTCTGCAGATCTTCTGAAGCTGTCAAGTYGGATGGGGAGCATTGCTGCACAGCTATTTTCAGGTCTCTCCAGAGATGTTCGATCGGGTTCAAGTCCAGGCTCTGGCTGGGCCACTCAARGRCATTCAGAGACTTGTCMCGAARCCACTCCTGTGTTGTCTTGGCTGTGTGCTTAGGGTYGTTGTCCTRTTGGAAGATGAACCTTTGCCCCAGTCTGAGGTCCTGAGCGCTCTGGAGCAGGTTTTCATCAAGGATCTCGCTGTACTTTGCTCCGTTCAAATTTCCCTCGACCCTGACTAGTTTCCCAGTTCCTGCCTCTAAACAATTATGCTGCCACCACCATGCTTCACCGTAGGGATGGTGCCAGGTTTCCTCGAGACGTGAGGYTAGGCATTCAGGCAAAAGAGTTCAATCTTGGATTCATCAGACCAGAGAATCTTGTTTCTTATGGTCTGAGAGTMTWTAGGTGCCTTTTGGAAAACTCCAAGCGGGATGTCATGTGCCTTTTRCTGAGSAGTGGCTTCCGCCTGGCCACTCTACCATAAAGGCCTGATTGGTGGAGTGCTGCAGAGATGGTTGTTCTTCTGGAAGTTTCTCCCATCTCCACAGAGGAACTCTGAAGCTCTGTCAGAGTGACCATCGGGTTCTTGGTCACCTCCCTGACCAAGGCCCTTCTCCCCCTATTGCTTAGTTTGGCCGGGTGGCCAGCTCTAGGAAGAGTCTTGGTGGTTCCAAATGTATTCCATTTAAGAATGATGGAGGCCACTGTGTTCTTGGGGACCTTCAATGCTGCAGAAATGTTTTGGGAACCTTCTCCAAATCTGTSCCTCGACACAACCCTGTCTCGGAGCTCTACAGACAATTCCTTCGACCTCGTGGCTTGGTTTTTGCTCTGACATGCAAGTGTCAGCTTTGGGACCTTATATAGACAGGTGTGTGCCTTGCCAAATCATGTCCAATCATCAATTGAATTTACCACAGGTGGACTCCAATCCAAGTTGTAGAAACATCTCAAGGATGATCAATGGAAACAGGATGCACCTGAGCTCAATTTCGAGTCTCATAGCAAAGGGTCTAAATACTTATGTAAATACRTATTTTTATAAATKTTTATATAAATTTGCACAAATTTCTAAAAACCTGTTTTCACTTTGTCATTATGGGTATTGGGTTTAGATTGATGAGGAAAAATATAATAAGGCTGTAATGTAACAATGCGGAGAAATTCAAGGCGTCTGAATACTTTCCAAATGCACTGTATGTGCTTTGAACAGTAATAACAGTAGAGAATTGTGCAGGAGGGGATCGCTGACATTTTACGGGCTCCTAACCAATTGTGCTATTTTGTGTGTTTTTTCACATTGTTTGTAACTTATTTTGTACATAACGTTGATGCTACCGTCTCTTATGAACGAACAGCGATTACTCACCTCGAACTGGACAWAGATTTTGTCTTTAATGTGTCTGACGTGAAGGATATAAGTTTGCTCCCGGACAAGGCCCAAATCCCGTCATTCGCATGAAGAAAAGAAGGAAATAYAGGGGGCGCAGATGAGGGTGCCTTGTGAGAATTAGTCGGTGAGTRGGTAACACACTTCTACCATCCGTTCTATTGGCCTTTAAACAGGTCAACATTCACAAAGTTGCAGGGCCAGATGGATTACCAGGATGTGTACTCAGAGCATGCATGGACATTTTCAACCTCTCCCTGACCGAGTCTGTAATACCTACATGTTTCAATCAGACCACCATAGTCCCTGTCCCCAAGAGTGCGAAGGTAACCTGCCTAAATGACTACCGTCCTGTAGCACTCACGTCGGTAACCATGAAGTACTTTGAAAGGCTGGTCATGGCTCACATCAACACCATCATCCCGGAAACCCTAGACCCCCTCCAATTCGCATACCGCCCCAGCAGATCCACAGATGACGGAAGCTCAATCGCACTCCAAACTGCCCTTTCCCACCTGGACAAAAGGAACACCTATGTGAGAATGCTGTTCATTGACTACAGCTCAGCGTTCAACACCATAGTGCCCACAAAGCTCATCACTAAGCTAAGGAGCCTGGGACTAAACAGCTCCCTCTGCAACTGGATCCTATACTTCCTGACGGGCCGCCCCCAGGTGGTAAGGGTAGGCAACAACACTTCTGCCACTCTGATCCTCAACACTGGGGCCCCTCAGGGGTGCGTGCTTAGTCCCCTCCTGCACTCCCTGTTCACYCACGACTGCGTGGCCAAGCTCAACTCCAACACCATCATTAAGTTAGCTGACAACACAACGGTGGTAGATCTGATCACTGACAATGATGAGACAGCATATAGGGAGGAGGTCAGARACCTGGCAGTGTGGTGCAAAGAAGGTGATCGTGGACTACAGGAAAAGGAGGGCCGAACACCCCCATTCACAACGACGGGGCTGTAGTGGAGAGGATTGAGAGTTTCAAGTTCCTTGGTGTTCATATCACCAACAAACTATCATCATCCAAACACACCAAGAAAGTTGTGAAGRGGGCACGGCAATGCCTTTTCCCCCTCAGGAGACGGAAAACTTTTGGCATGGGTCCCCAGATCCTCAAAAAGTTCTAGAGCTGCACCATCGAGAGCATCCTGACCGGTTGCATCAGCGCCTGGTATGCCAGCTGCTCAGCATCCGACTGTAAGGAACTACATAGGGTAGTGCGTACGGCCCAGTACATTACCGCGGAGTACATTACTGTGGCCAAGCTTTTATATKTTTATTTTATTTAACCTTTATTTAACTAGGCAAGTYAGTTAAGAACAAATTGTTATATACAATGATGGCCTACCAAAAGGCAAAAGGCCTCCTGCCGGGAAGGGGGCCTGAGATTAAAATTACRAAATGAATACAATATAAATATAGGACAAAATACACATCACAACAAGGGAGACAACACAAATCTACATAAAGAGAGACCGAAGACAACAACATATTAAGGCAGCAACACATGACACAACATGGTAGCAACACAACATGGTAGCAGCACAAAACATGGTACAAACATTATTGGGCACAGACAACAGCACAAAGGGTAAGAAGGTAGAGACAACAATACATCACACAAAGCAGCCACAACTGTCAGTAAGAGTGTCCATGATTGAGTCTTTGAATGAAAAGATTGAGATAAAACTGTCCAGTTTGAGTGTTTGTTGCAGCTCGTTCCAATCGCTAGCTGCAGCGAACTGAAAAGAGGAGCGACCCAGGGATGTGTGTGCTTTGGGGACCTTTAACAGAATGTGACTGGCAGAAATGATGTTGTATGTGGAGGATGAGGGCTGCAGTAGATATCTCAGATAGGGGGGAGTGAGGCCTAAGAGGGATCTATATACTAGGCGGTGACAGAGGAAGGCCCAAAAAATTGTCAAAGACTTCAGTTACCCAAGTCATAGACTGTTCTCTCTGCTACCGCATGTTGGTACCGGAGCACCAAGTCTAGGTCCAAAAGGCTCCTTAACAGCTTCTACCCCCAAGCAATAAGTCTGCTGAAAAAATTAATCAAATGACCACCCTAACTATTTGCATTGACACCCCCCCCCCTTTGTTCTTCCACTGCTGCTACTCGCCGTTTATTATTATCTATGCATAGTCACTTCACCCCTACCTACATATACAAATTACCTCGACTAACCTGTACCCCCGCACATTGAGTCGGTACCGGTACCCTCTGTAAATAGCCTCATTATTGTTATTTAAAAAAAATGTTTAAGTTTAGTTTATTTTGTGAATATTTTCTTAACTCTATTTTCTTAAAACGTCATTGTTGGTTAAGGGCTTATAAGTAAGCATTTCACGGTAAGGTCTACACCCGTCGTTGTATTCAGCGCATGTGACAAATAACATTTGATTTTGATACAGTAATTGCAGAGAACAGCACGTTAAACATGTAACCCAAGTTACCCTCTGTATGTCAAAAGAAACACCTACTGACAGCGTGGARTTCGATTGTATCGGAAATCTGTGAGAGTGGAGACCAGCACCCATCACCGTAGCCTCAGGTAAGAAACACAGGAATACAGTGATAACCTGCAGCACGGGATGGTCTCGGAGGGAATAGTAGATATGCTTACGGAGATTTATGAGAGGTGTATGAGACTCTGATAAACTGTGTTTCTTCCCGCCAGTCCAGAGGTGTATGAAGTGTTGCTGCCGGTTGGTGTGAGTGATGACAGCCATTCCCGCAGGGAGACGTACGCCCGGGGCACTGAAGATGATCCACAACTCCCCTTGGTGTTTTTACCCAGAGTTCACACCAGGACTGACACTGAACACAGATTTACATCCAGCACATCGTTTTCCACATCTCTTCTGTCACCACCATATAGAACTTAAAGCTTCYTTTACCGATGTGCTATTTTTTATATTGGGTTTGGACATATAACATAATATATACTCAATGGCTGATTGAGGAAGTTGCTTATGGCAACCAGTTACTGTTGGTGGTGAACAATTGCATGACCATATGACAGGGCCAACAGAGATGTGAGAATACTAACTGCACACAGATACTGTATTTACGTTAGCATTCTAACATGATTGCGCATGAGGCAAGACAGCATCTCCTTCACATAATAACGGTGAAATGGATATTGTGTAAGATATTCGTACACATTTGTTCTGTTCCGTTTAAATATTTTAAAGTAGACACTAGCAGTCAAGTAAGGAAAAACTCCCCAAAGCATCCCTTACCAATGGGGAAACACATAAGCCACATGCCCATCCTTAGAATACAAACACTTTCATTTGYAATGAAGTGCTTTGTTTTTCTTCAACGGTTCATTAGATCTCAGCGGTTACAGTATGTCTAGATAAAATGGGCAGATGTGAAATGAGACGGGGCATAACAATGTTATTGGATCATTAACCAAGTCCACACTGGAAAGACATGTCTGCAGACTTTAGGATTTCCAAGTCTTGGGTGTGAGTGATATTGGTGTCAGCATTTAGTACAGATCTCTAAAACCGTAGTATTGGTATTTGGATGGATGGACATCCCTGTGAGCAATCTCTTAGAGATCAGACAGAGCAAAGACACCACGGCGTTACAGACACTTTTAAAGGCATTTATTGATGAAATACACACTAGTTTTCAACAAAAAAGCATCCTTAATATTGTGTGTAAGAAATTCCAGCCCAGTTCTCTACCCAAAACTCCTTTAATGTAGCAATGGAAACCAGTTTATTACATGTGCAGTAAAGAATCATAATTCAAAAAAGAGGACAAGCGAAAAAGACACCTGAAWAAGTGCCTGTGTTTAACCCAGAAACACAACTGTGGAAATTTCTGTCACAGAGACAACGGCAAAACAAGAGAAACAAAACCAAAACTAAATCCAGCCATTTCATATCCGGGTGCATTAGTGTAGTCTGAGATTCCTGGTCACCCCCAAGACCAGGAAGGCATTTTTGTGACCTGAGGAATTGACTGGAAAGCAAAACAAAACAAATTTAAATTGAGTTTTTACGCTGAAGCCTGGAACCATCTGAGAAACGTATATTGCGTATATAACCACATTGCCAGATTTACATTTGTTTTTCTTTTACCAGACCTTGACCCAAAAGGAACACAGCTTGTGTTGGTCGTTTACAGAGAGCATTGCGCAGAGGTGATCACTTAGAATAATACAAAAGAGGGAGGACAGTTACAAATTCATAATTTAAGCCGTACAATACTATGCATGAGTCTTGTATGTTTTAAACAAACAAAAAGGTAAATCATGAACATGGGGAAGGATATCAAATCTCTTGACATTTTTCAAAAACAAATAAGCTACTGTAAGAGTCATAACGTTACAGTACAAATAAATAATAATACAAAATTCGGACAGATTTATATCGATGACGACCACATTTATGGCTCATGAGGGCCTGCCACTGTGAAGGTTGGTAACTGTGGGCTTACTTCCCTACACGTTGAGGGAAAATATGACTGTGACTAGTTAGTCTATATCGAACCAACATTTATCTGGCTAATTAACTCACTTTGACATCCAGACCACATCCCGTTCCTCTTTCTCAGTCTAGGGTCCTAGTTGCAGGTGATCATTTGACACCTTTGAAAWGGACAATTGAAATGGAAATCTCATGTTGAAGTGAAAGCCAATTCCAGACAGTTGCCCCTCAATTGGCACCACCTGTGAGACTGTGATTCACTCCACTTAGGCATAGCACCGTCAAGAGCCAAGCTGCCTTTCTGAGTTAGTGCAGTGGTGCGGTGCCACCCTGGCAAGACAATCTGTATTTTTTGAGTGTTTCATCCAGACTAGCCGTCTGAGTGACCCCGGTCACACGTACGGGTCGCCTGGGTGATTACAGAGCTTTACAGGAGAGCTCRGGGAGCCAGAGTAAAAAAGAGCCATCACACTCAGAGTGAAGACTGTTATTACAGGAACAAACACGGCCATTTTGAGACCACCTGGAATACTTTGATGTCTATCCAGGGTATCCGGTCTAAAATGACTGCCACTGTTCAGACTTAATTGCTCTTTAAAAAAAACTGGGTTAAAAGCCTCCTCAAGTAGCATGTCTAGTTCTGGTCTTCATAAGTGGCATTATGACAACTCAATTCGCTGGTAGTTAAGTTAAGGCAATTAGACTATTTATCAGTTGCTTATAGCTCGCCCCAACCGCAGTGTGGATAATTCGGAGATAACAAGAGGTCAAATTAGAAAACAGGAGTTTATGAGTTGAGGCCTTGGTTTCCACACTGGTTTCCACACTGGTTTCCACACTGGTTCAGTCTGGATGCAAACCCCGGTCTGCAGTGAACACTGTGGGGAAGCCTGTAAGCCTCTTAGCCTGGCTGTTAAGTGAAGCAGCACTGATGTCTCAATGTTGGGCTGATAAAAGCGTGAAGATCGATCCAATCCACTGCTTCGGTGGTGGAACCTGCCCCCACGTTACTCCACACACCTCTCAGGCATACAATTAAGGTCTCCTGGGTATGAGTTCACTTTGGAAACATTCAAACAACAATACCTCTGCCGACTTTCCTGGCACTGACTGCATCCGACCAATGCCTAAAAACTGCTAGAAGTCATAAAAGTGTAGTGAGTGATAAAGAAAAACAACTGTGGAATGTGCTTTCTGTACCAATTACATAGAGCAGAATGAAGGACTACAGCTAGGACTGGGATCCCCATGCTTTTAACTGAGGTTACTGTGGCTCGCATGAAAATACCCCAAAATAAATACACTCTCTCTCTCTCTGAAGCTGAATCATTTGGGTTTATAGCTACCCCAGCTTTTCTGTATTTTCAATAACACTCCTTCACGGTCCACAACTTTATTGACCATTCTTTCTGTTCMGTTTCCAGAGCAAGCCTGGACCGCGGGGAAAAAGCAAACAAACAAATCAACAAGAAAAAGCCAGCACCTTTTTCCTCTTCACAGAGAGAGCGAGAGAGACAGTTGTGACAAGAAAAGACTGGGCTCCAGCACGTAGGCACTAGGCAGGTCGTCACGAAGCCCGACTAGTGAGTGACTGAACTACTATCASCACTCGGGAATCCACAGCACTCATTTTAACCCTCTGAAGCTGATCTGCACAAGATTGAGTTAGAGAAAAGACGTTAGCACCATACTCAGCTCCAAGAAGAGAGTAAAGAAACGCAAGCACCAGCTTCACGGTGGCAAAGCCCCCAAAACAAGACCCCCTCGCCGCCCCCATTCTGTCCCAGAGATCACATCACAGGGTTCCTGAACAGTACTCACATGCATACAAAACAAGTTGAGAAAAGAAGATCTGAGTCTCATAACAACACCATGTAAAATGCCTTTGTTCCAATTATACCAGTTCTTAAAGGAAAACTCAACCCAAAAACTATGCAAAATGCATCACACGGGGATGATTTACGTCATTTTTAAGTWACATATCTTGAAAACTTGAGTGCCGACAAGCAAAGCATTTTTGGGACTATATCAACAATGGACTAATGAAACAAATACCACACGACAATATTGGGGTGGAATTTTCCTTTAAGAACCCATAGATACAGCTGCGAAATAGTTACTACATCGTTTTTCTCTGATAGCTTTTTTGCAATACGTAATGATTCCATGGCTATTTTGAGGGCGTACTGGCTAATATGCTTTTCAAACAAAGCTAATGTACATGTGTGGGGCCTGTAACACAAAATTCATATGTCATTCACACTAGAGACAAGGGGTCAATAATGACAAATAATACATGATTAATACATGATTCGGCTCTTGGATGGGGTAAGCTAAGGTCAAAGGCAGAAGGTAGTGATAAAAACAACAAGAAATGAGTCAGACAGAACTTATGCATATTGTGTTGCCATATGCATACCAAAAATATTTCACACTATAAGACATCATAACAAATACCAAGGTGACCTGTGTATAGTCAAAGTATGGAAATTATTTAAAAAACAGACTTATATCAATATATTTATGCATTTACTGATGGGGGGACTGTTAACCAAATACAAATACATTTTGGTTAAGCTGGTTTTTGTAGAGACCTGTATGAAAGTATTTTTTTATATAGTATGCACCTGTAGAAACTTATTTGGACTGTGTACAAGACCGACAGCTTTCCTTGTATAAATACAAGGAGGGGAACGAACCCTTATTGACAGAAATATTGACAGTGCAGTGAGGTAATGCTATGTGAGGTCTGAAATGTTACTTTAGGGTCCAGTTCAAGGAAAGGATATTTCAGTTGCACCGACGAAAAGGTGGCCATGACTATRAATTAAGACTGTTCCGGTCCCTCCGTGCCTTGGTTCCCGTAATACACAGTTAAGCCATTAAGCTCTGAAGTACTTTTTCCCCCAACTCTCATTAGATACACTCAAATAAGCACTAAAATTAGAGCCACCTCCCAAAGGTCAAAAAGTAGATTTTGATAATATCATTTCAAAAAAACGAATTTATTTCATATGCTCAAAAGAGTATTACTCTTCAATATCTGAGTGTGCTTCTTTAACATAATGAAGAAACTCAAAGCTCTTGTGATATTAATAACATCTCAATTTCATATTTGACTATCTGTTCCAAACAGCTCTCTAGCTCAGGTCACATACTGCTGTGAAATAGATGATATCTCAGCGACTTTCATATAGCTCACCACGTGGAAATACAAGGGGAAGTCAAGGGGGTTTTTCAAGCCTTTGGCACTAAAGGTAGCGATGAGATAGGGACAGAAGAAGTGATGCCCTGCTGCACTGTACATAAAGATCACCCAGTGGAATACATTCTACTAAGGAGTAGGACGCTAACGCTATCAGAAGCTGCCTGCTTTTGTAGACGGTCTCAAATTCATATATTGCTCATACGGCAATGCAACGTCATTTCAGACCCTTTCCCTTTTTTACACGGCAGAAGATTTGATATATTTCTTTTGTTTCTCTCTCAGACAACTATCAGATGCCTTTCTATATACTGACAAGAAGTCTTCTCTGCATTAAAACTCTAACGTATCCTCCAATGCTACATTTGAGTAGCCCAACAATATAGCACTTCTGGAACTATTCCTAACAGTCTAAAGTCTCTCTCCTACTCCTTTCAATCTCTCTCATAATAACATTTTATGTACAATATTGTTATATAGAACATAAATTACTACACACTTGTTTTTGCCTATTCACAATCAACGTTCAGCAAACCCCGAAGCAAATTAAAAATCAAATAGAAAAATCAGAGGACAATTCAACAACTCGATAAACAGCTTAGAAACAGTCTTATCGTGTAACTTTATATACTTTCTGTGCTCCCAAGACTCATCTGAATTTAACCTGAAAAAGAAAACGAATGGTTAAAAATCCTCGTCCTCCCCTTTTTATCAGTTAATGAGGGTCCGAGGAGTGAAGTCTGTAGAAAACAAAAAAGACGGTAGAACGATCACCCGACATCTTGTTCATGTGTAAACAGAGCACCAGTAGTGTCTTGGTTCCATGTCTCTCACCTGTACAAAAGTATAAATATATGCTTTTTCTCTCTAATTTTTCACATATCTAGGACGTATAGTGGACAAAAAAAAGGTTGTTTTTGATCCAAACCCGCCAGTGGTGCAGTATCTGTGCTGGGGTTCTTTGTTTGCTGGCTTGTGTGTACTTTTGCTCTGGTGTGTTGGTGTTGGGGTTGGGGTTGATCGTCTCTGCATAAATAGTACGTTGCACAGTCCTGGGCCACTGGGCCAAAACAACCGTTCTGTCCGACTACAGCAAATCCATTTTGGGCCTGTAATGCAGCAGGAGGGGGGATTTCTGGAATACAAACAAAACAAATGACAGATAAAGACTGACTGAAAACCATGCAGCTGGCAAAATGTACTTCTAAAAAAATAAAATCTTTGTTTCTATCCTTTCTTAGCCTCTAGTATACGTCATCTGGATTTAAAATGACCAGCTTGGATCGTAACATACACTTCACTTTATCTTGGGGTTTTATGTCATCATAGCAAATCGTGAGAGAAAGGGTCTCAAAATAGTTTCCGGAGAACAAGCTGTTTTCTTAACTGAGACCCCTGTGTGTAGTGATGGGAAAAGCGAGGCTTTCTCGGTCTTTGCGAGGCTTTCTCTGTCTTTGGGGCTTTCACCAAATTGTGCCGGAAAACGGTTAATGACTCGGAGCTATTAACACGATGCACATTAGTGACATCACCTGGTCAGCAATAAAAAGCAGCATGTGACGTTCATATGGAAGTCTTTTCCAGAATATCAATCAAATCTCCGTGGCGCAGCGGTTAGTTGTGGGTGTTAATAACCTACACTTTTAGAAAAAAAMTAAAAAGGATCTTCTGCTGTCCCCATAGGAGATCCCTTTTGGGGTTCTACTGGAAACCAAGAAGGGTTATCCTATGGGGACAGCCGAAGAACCATTTCGCAACCATTTTTTCCTAAGAGTGTACAATCAGCTACCATTACAAGTTCGCACCTTCCATCATACGTCCCTTTTTTGCTGTGAATCCCTTTTTATGCTGTCAAAAATTGTGAATATATGTCATTATTTCGGATGCTATAGACAGAAGCTTATTCTACACTAAATAAAACAAATTGTTTGAACAACAATGTGCAAAAAGCGTGGGGTCACATAAAAAAAGGTGTAAATAATATGTCTTCGCTGGGGTTCGACCCCATTCCCTGTCATCAGTGAGTGTTCTGTTCCCCGAGACCATGACTCTACATGCTGAGCTGTTCAGGTGACGCGACAAGAAGAAAATCTAACTACATTGTAGGCCTAAGTACGGTGTCCAGTAGAGGTCGGTGTTTTAAAGCAACTTGGAATCGACGATAGCACTGGAACCACAGCTAAATCTGTGGCATTTTGCAACACACGGTTTCAAAAACCGCGTGATCAAACGAAGCTTCGGATGCCATTGATCATGTGATAATGTTACTTTGAAACGGGCATCGGTACATTGTGTCGGATCAGTAGTGCTTTGAAACGGGCATCGGTACATTGTGTCAGATCAGTAGTGCTTTGAAACCGGAATTGGAGCACCGGTGCTCAAGCATCAAATGTCCCATCACTACCTGTCTGCACAGCTTTTCAGCATGCATATCTGTGGATGATCTATGCAGAGTACATACATTCAACAGAACCTGAAAAGCAATATTAAAACGTCAGGAGACTTATATTACCCCATTCTCTTATATATGAAAGTATTACCTTAAATCTCCATCTCGTCACGACAACAAATTTCAAAGTGTGGTCCTTCCCCAAGATTTCCTCATTGCATAAAATGTCCAGCTGTGAATGGGAGATATAAGAACGCCACATTTATTACCATTTTACTGGAAGGAAAATCCCCTGCAGGGCATAAATACCTCTTAAGCTAGGGGTGTTTAATGCTGTGACAACAACCGCATGACCAGAAACATGCTCTGCTTTGATAACATTTCATATGTTGTCCTTCTGAATCAGGCTTGTGTCTCCCATTGCCGTGGAATTCTAAAATGAACCCTCCAAACACCACAGCTATTCTTTTCCTCTCACTTTCACTCAGTGTCAAACCATCTCCGTTTCTTGGAGAGGAAAGAAAGATGGCACCGTATATTTGACGGTGGGCCCTTGGCACCTTGCGCATGGAGGACTTTTGGAAAAGCACAAAAAGCGTATTTGTAGACAACACGAATCAAATGACGCCTCGCCAATCCACTCCTCCTCTTTGGATTAAAGTTTGATATTCTGTGAGGCGGCTGGCCGCATCTGCATTCGGCCAATCAATACTCTCCCTAACACAGAGGCTGAGGGACTAAGGGGAAAGGGAGAGAGGAGAGGAAGCCAGTGTGAAGCAGCACTGCCATAGCAGCACCTACTGGTAGCTGGCTGTTCCTTCTTGTTTTTGTTTTTAGTTTTTCCCCCTTTTTGTCCCCAATTTCAAGGTATCCAATTGGTAGTTACAGTCTTGTCTCATCGCTGCAACTCCCGTACGGACTCGGGAGAGGCAAAGGTCGAGAGCCGTGCGTCCTCCGAAATACAACCCAACCAAGCCGCACTGCTTCTTGACACAATGCCCATTTAACCTGGAAGCCAGCCACACCAATGTGTCGGAGGAAACACCATACACCTGGCAACCATGTCAGCGTGAACTGCGCCCGGCCCGCCACAGGAGTCGCTGGTGCGCGATGGGACAAGGACATCCCTGCCGGCCAAACCCTCCCTAACCGGTTGACGCTGGGCCAATTGTGCACCGCCTCGTGGGTCTCCCGGTCGCGGCCGGCTGCGACAGAGCCTGGGCGGCTGGATGTTCCTTCTAACAGAGAAACAATGTTTTTTCCTTGCTGTTTTTGCCTTGGGGCCAGTTTAAAACCGTCTTGCCACATCAAGACATACAGAAATAATAGACAGCATGTATTCGAGTAGTGATTCAATTATTGATATTATCATAATATGAAAGAATGGACACAATATCCAAAGATGTGTTTGGGGGCTGGGAGACATGGCAACAAGTTCGAAAACTCATAAAAAATGATAAGACACATGGTGTGAATGACGCAACGCATTCAGCTCATGTGGGCTGCTGAAATATMAAGATGGATGCCACAATTATCTTACAGCTATACCAATATAACCCATGGGAAAGTGATGCACTGTGCTTTGACACAGCGGGGGCTGTTGACGCACACTTCCGCTGTGTGTTTGCCGTTGAAAATAGATTTTGTATGAACAATGACTCTTAATATTCAATAGACAACAATAGAGCAGCTGACAGCTGTATTGCGCTACGGACGTTGGTGATGGAAGCGTATGCGGTGAAGACCACCCACACACACTCACACACATCTTCATGACAGACAGATACCAGAGAGAAAAGGCTAATTGACCACCCAGGATCTCCCACATACAGTTATGACAGGCAACTCACAACGACATGACAGAAAGCAAATTATATTACAAGAGCTTATTTTCCCCAGAACATATGGTGGATGGTAAACGCTTTGTGAAAAATAATGACAGCAGAGAGGCTTTGATAGTGTATGTGATGGTGCATACAGATTCACTGCCTTCAGAAGACCAAGAATGCCTTGTTAAAAGTGATCACCTTTCAGTTTGAAGTGCATGGGAAGGGCTTAAAGAGATAGCTAGTCAAAACTACATCTTGGGGCCTCCTTAAAAATAGGTCCTTTATCACTGAACAAGTGTTACAGAGTCCAAGTCAGTATCAGCAGGTAAACCAGGAAAAATCCCCTCCCCCCCTTGCCGTAAAGTGTGTTAGACGTACCTCATTAAACGATGTCAGGTTAAGCTTTTTGGCGATGAATTTCTTGAGGTGAAGGACTGTGGCTTGCGCCGAGCAGCGGATCCACTTGCGCTTCAGGTCGCGGAGCTTGCTGCTGTTGCACTCCAAACAGATGCTGACCTGCAGGAGGGAAGACAAACTACAAAATGACTGAGGTGGAACTTGAATTTTCCTTTCAGGCTTCTCAGTACAGTCATGAAGGCAGACCAGATGACTTATCTTAATTATCCTGTGCTGAAAATACAGTGCATCAACCACTTTCCATCCTACGTTTAAAATACCATTCCACATGAGACTTGCCATCCAAATGGAATAGGTATCGTTCATGGTGACTCTGTGCCATGTCATTGTCTCAGTACGCCAGGAGATGGAGAGTGGCACACTTTTGGAGCATGGCAAAACGAAGATGGAGCCACAGGTGGCTTGGCAAGGCTGTGCCTGAAAGAGTCATGTTGCATTACCAGCAACAGGCCTCATCCTCAGATTGCCACACAGGCACAGACAAAGTTCCCTGGTAAAGTGGCTTTCTCATGCCATTTTCAGGTGATTTCTTGGGACCCAGGGAGGGAGTAATAGAAACAGGGTATTCCATCTTTCTCATCTTTCTCTCTCCTTAAACATCAAGAGATCCAGAAAAAAACAAGGCTCTCCAGWGTTATGCTTTAACATGAAAATCATCTCAACTTGTAAATAAATACTCAGCAGCCATGTAACGTATCGAAAGCAAAGGCTGCTGTAAAGTATAAAGATCGCTGTAAAGTGTAAATGGCTGGTTTTCAATGGAACAAGCAATGAAGGAAACGTTATGATGCAAATAAAGGCTTCGCAGTGAGAAAGTGAGAGACAGAGTTAATGGTAGTTCAGCAGCAGTCTTCTGGGCCATTACATTAGTGGAATCATTAGGGAACTGCCAAGCTGGTATGACTCGCAGCAAATTCACAGATATGACTGATGCAATAGCCCAGCGTATTGAGTAAAGGAAGGTCTTTGGAGCAGCAGAGCACACCTTTTCTCTCTTCTTTTGATTTGTGTACTGAACAGCAGACATCAAATGTTGAAGGAGAAAACGTGAAATGACTTGATAGATTCAATGACTAGAGATTGTTCAATATTTTACATTTCAGTCAATAGTTATGTCCATATTCAGCATCCCAAAATCACCATCCTTGGAGTTAGATAGCATGGTGTCAGTCATTATGGTTTTTCTAAAAATGATTTTTTGATCACATAACCGATCAGAGTCCTTGTATCTTTTTTTATCGGGAGCTCATTTCACTAGAAAAGAACCGACACCTAATACACTCTCTCCATTGTCTGGAAATCCTGGATGTGCAAATTCAATCGTTTGTGCCTCGGCCGACGTGAGCAGACATTGCTCTGATTCATTTTTCTTTTGTGGTTCTTCTTCCTTTCAGTTTCAGTATTGTGCTGCTCTCATTAGCCTGCCTTGGCTTCCCTTCGCACCCCAAGGTCAACCTTTAGAAGGTCAGCCAGCAGACATGGCGGGAGAAGTCCAAAACCCAGCCATGCATGGCCCTCTCCTGCTGTTATTACTACTACCAACTAGGGTTGAGTTGCTGTTGTAAAACCTCACTTAAAAGAAAATGTAGTTATCGTCCTCTCCGTCCTCTTTCCTTCTGTTCTCTTTTCTGTTATCAACCCTTTCTGTATGACCTCCCTCCTCTCTGTCCTCTCTTTCACTCTCCATTAACCTAATATCCTGTCTCTCATTCCTCTCTTCACCTCCTTCCTTCCATCCGCTCTTTTTCACTCACGCCGTCTTTTTCCTCTCCTCCACAATTTCATAGCAGACTCTCCCATCCACGGTGACTTATAGACCTTCTATCTATCCTCCAAATATTTGTTTTCTTTTATCTCTTTTTCACATCCTCCCCTCAACTGTCTCCATTTCACCCTCTCCATCTCTCCTGTGTCTCACCTGACACTTGACAGCAGTTCACCCCTCCCTGTATTCTATCCACAGAGCCTAGCTACAGCTGCCCTATTAGCTATTCTTTCCACGCTCCATTCCTCTGCTGAATACCAAAAGAGCGGGACCTTGGACCCCTGGTGCAATCTCCCAGCCAAGCGTAGACGACGTGCCGCTTGGCTGGGTGTGGACGGGCATATTTTCAAAAACTGACATGTGGCTCCTTTCTCTGTAGGGACAATGGCTAAATGGTAAACAGCCAATCTCCTAAAGCTATACAGTCGTGACGAGTGTGCGGCGACTCCTTTATTGAAATGACTGTTTGTGGATACGACGGCGACATGCAGCGACAATAAAAGCTCTCTCTGCATTATTGATATCATCCACAGGGCTGAGAAGTTACCTGAATACAAATGACATCAAGATGAAATTCATGTAAAACCGTCCCCCATTTTGAATGGGTTAGCTGTATGTGTGTCATGCTGGGTTGTCTACTTGTAGATTTTAGCCCTAGCATGTTGTGAACTGATAATTACAAAAGAGGTAACCTATTACCCAGGGAAATATTGATTAGATTACACTATACATTACGAGGCTCGTAATTTCATGCCACCCAGACATAGGAAATGAAAGATGAGCTTAGAGATGACTCCTTCCTGTCCTGCAGGAAATGAAGGGGGCGTGTGGTGGAAGGGCACCTACCTGCTCGTCGCTGCGGTGATAATCGTTATCCTCCTCCGGTTTCTCCTCCGCCGTTTCCTTTTTGTCTGTGTCCTCTGTTTTCACCTCGCCTGTTGTCAACCAATGAGGGAAGTAACAGTTAGTGGTAATAGAGACTATTAAGCCAAAGTTCTTTGGTTTCTATTAAATTCATAATTTGGATGTTTCAACAAATTAACAAATGTAACTTCATCAAGCCATTGCTTTCTACAAAATTACCACAGACAATTACGAGTGACCGACACTCAGAATCTGTGTTACCTTTAATCTAGTGGACAGGACATAATTGACTTTCATGCCTGCTCTCTTTGTTGGCTAAACACAAGCAATGCTCATTTGATGCCAGGAAACAGGGCATGCTTCTTTCTAATTAACTAAATGGCCTGTATTCAACTGTAGTCTCCGTTCATGCAGAGGCACATTTATTAGGCAATTACGTGGCCCAAAGTGTCAAGCAGTTTACTTGACTTGTCCCCCGTCGAAGCATATCCCTCCATTACAGGACACCTATTAATCAAGGCAAACCGATTCATTCATTCACTCATTTGCCATTGTGCCAGGGGAGGGGGGCTAACATCAGACCTTTCTTTGGTTTAAATCGGCCTCAGGGAACCATTTGACCCTCTCCTCAAAAATATGGAAGGAGATGGAGAGTTGGAGCTGGAGAAAGGTTATTAGAGAGTAAGGGCTGATGGTCACTGGCAAGAGGAGGAGAGAAAAGAGTCTTCTCCACACACCGGGGTAGCTAAACTGGGGAACATAGTCTTAGAGCGTTGAGGCCAGCTCTTGTTCAATAAACCATACTATTGTTGGCTCCAGCGATTTGGGTCACTGTGATGGAAAACACCTTGGTAGAAAGGGCCATGACAATCTCCCAATCGGGGTCAATTGAGTCAGTTCCGTGATGGCAAAACGAGGGACGTTATCTGAGCTCAGTTGATTAGGTAGCCCCTTGTTTGTGGACAGCCATTTTCTCCCTCTCTCTGATTGGCGATGGGACTGGGGCCCATCTTCTATTGTTCTCCCTTTGCTCTTCACAGCCCATCCCAAAGGGGATTGGCGGTAAGGATTGAGATAATCTCAAGTGTAAACAGAGTGATTGCCGCTCAAGTGAGGGAAAATTGGATACGATTCACCTTCAGCCAATCTGAAAATAACTCAATGACACTAAGTATAAGGTGGACATTGTTTCCATTTTGGGAATAATTCTAGGAATAAGGCGATTGAACAGTGCTATGATTGTAAACACTGATATTATCGAGTCTTAAAGACAAGAAACTAGTGGGCTAATATGAGTACTACATGTCACAGAGAAACAGGTGGGCTAATCTGAGTACTACATGTCACAGAGAAACTGGTGGGCTAATCTGAGTACTACATGTCACAGAGAAACTGGTGGGCTAATCTGAGTAC